>NW_014555884.1:977955-989832 GCF_001313825.1 Dinoponera quadriceps
TATTTTCCTATTTTATGCAATGCTTTTTATATATGTAACATCATTGATATGTGCCAAATTTTTAATATTTATATATACAGAACATTTATACTATATAATTTTTTTATGTACTATTGAGAATAAGTTTCCTTATAATCATGCCTGAACGTTTTTTAATTTAGTTTAAATGTGTAAAATAATTTAGTTATCTGACTGTATATGATTTACGAGTAATTTCACTGTTTTTAATAATTTCGAAATACTTACCCCGCTCTTATATACAACATTATCGATAAACAAAACGCAGAAACATTAGATTACTGTTGTAAAAAGTCCTAAAAATATTGTAAACTGTCCTATAAATTTCCCGTGCTGTTTTGTATATGTGTGCTAATATTAGTATTGTAATAAAATAAAATATATAAGTGTACCTGTGTGCAATAAAATCACATTTTTTATCGTTTAATAACATAAGTATGCAATATATATATAAACTTCATTGTATTATTATCCTGTATAAAATAAAATAATTTAATACTAAGGGGGGAAGGGACGTAATAAGTTTCAACAGCGTATAAATATCAGACTTTCAAACAAGCGGCAGTAAACGCTGGCAGTTGTTACTGCACGTGGGTGGTCAGACTACGCGACGTAGTCACGTCCTTAACGATCATGACAACGCAATTCAGAAATAATTAAAAGATCAAGGTCACAAATTTGAACCATTCCCAAACAGACAGAAAAAATGGAGGAGCAGATTGTCTTATAAGACACGCGAGATGGGAAATATTTCGAATTTAGTTTTGCAAAAAATTTTTAGGAATCCAATCAACCGCGACATTTTATCGATCCTTTTCCAATTAACACTTGAGAGTTGCTGATATTTTTGTTTTCTTAAGACTTCGTCTCGACGTGTTTTTCAAATACGGCGCCTCGGCCGACGATCCCCTAAAAGTTCGCGCCAGATTGGTTCGTTGGTCGATCAATACGACATCTGCCGCTACGTCAGCGCCGTCCTACCCGCCCATTGGCCGGAACGTACGCCGCAATCCCATTATTTATTAAACTCGCGTGAAGTTATGTACGAATGCTCGCGGGCAGCGTCCGTCGCGAGTACGGCTGTCGATCGCGATCGAAGCGCACGGTAGGATCGATGACGATCGCACGAGTAACTCGACCAACGGACTCCGTACTTTGAAGCGTCTCGCCGTCTTTCCACCTCGAACATTCTCCTCTCCGCCGTCGTCCGCCGCAAGCTCGAAGCCGGACTTGATGCACGCCAAGCGCGCACAAAGTGTTTCAACGAAATATTGCAATCCCCCCTCCGTTATGAATTCTTCGGAGAGTCCATTTTTCGCCAACGGTAATACGATCTTGAGAACATTGAACAAATCCCCTCGTATTCCGACATCGAGTACCTTCGAACGAAAGTTTCGCCGAGGTAAATTCGCGCTGAATGACGGATTTTTCAGTACTTGAACGCGAGACCTAGAAAGAGGAAGAGAGAAATTCTTTCCAGCGTGGGCTCGGCGGAAATACGCGCGACTTCTGAGCCACTCTGTATGGCGTCACACGGGGCGGGAGAGGGTGGGAAACGAGTTCGTTCGCGCAACTGCGGTCGCACACAAGCGCGATAAGGCGCCCGTTATCCCCCGGCTAGAGGTCTCTGAGCGAGCGAGCGAGCGATACGTGCAAGGAAGGGTCGACCGGAAATTGGCCGCAAGTGCCGAGCAGGATAACGACGATGGACGTCGGAAAGGAGGAAAGAAGAGCCACCTGGTGAACGAAAGGCGTCGTGAACGTCGTGAGGCGCGGGTACCGTCTGGCTGTGGCGCGCGCGCTAGTGTGAATGTGTATATGTGACAAGTGTGACCGTTCGCCAAAGTTTCGCGGCTCGACGAAGGGCGGGGGTGTGAGCCGAGGTGAGCCGTAACGCCCGAGATGGGTGTTTAACCTCGCGACGACCTGGCCGATTTTACGAGGGCGTTCTCCGTCCGCGCCGATAAGGAGGTAGGCACCGCCGTCAGCTGGGAAAACGGTTCTCGTGGGTGTGTAACCGCCCGCTCGGGGACGATCGACTGCGTGGGCGTCTGGCGGTAGAGGCGCGCCGAGGAGCGCCATTGTCGTGTCGGCTGCCACGTGAATCGTCGTCAGCGAGTCCGAAGGAGGAGGTATCGTCGCCTGGTGTGAGATACATCCGCGACATTTATTATGTGCCACGGGGTGCGCGAAGACCGAGTCGTCGGAGAGCGGAGTCCCATTTAGCGGCAACCCAGTGACCCGTTTTCCTTTTCAATCGATGCGGTTCGAAAGAGTTTCGAAGGGCCAGAAGGACGCAGCCATTATCTGCTGACGGAATCTAACGGGGGGATACGCGTAGCGTCCGATGGTGCATTCGGGCGGCGCAGCGCGTGAGGCCCGGCCGCAAGAGAGAATGCGAGAGCCTCCTCACAGCCTGTGAACATGATTTGTCATACACATGCGACGGGCGGTAATCGTACGACGAGAGACACCGACGACGACGACGAGGACGACGACGACGACACCTGCTGCCTTGCCTCGAGCGCTCGCATGAGACTGCCCGACTGTCTTGGAACGCAACAACGTGAGAGCGCGACGTCCGAACAGCGTCGTCTCCTCCTAGAGCGGGCGAAGTCATCCTTCCGTCGCGATTGCCGCCCTGCCCGCAAGCTGTCCGCGACGACGACGGTGCTACGACGACATAATCCCGGTGCGTCGGAGGCGCTCGCTTACCCGCGTCGCGTCGGTGCGGTGGTGCGGTCACCGGGTGTCGGATGACTTCCCCAGGACAACAACCGTGCCTCGTAGTCGTAGAACACGGGTGTACCCGGCAGTATCGTCCGTCGAGCGTCGTAGAAGCGCGCGGAAGGAGCCCGACGTGTCGACGACGTTGCTGGTGCGCCGGTTTGCCTCCCCGCGTCGCGGCCAACTCCTCCTCGCGTATCCACGTCGTAACCCCCGTGCAGCCGCGTACCTCGTCGCCACCGTGATGGCGGAGCTACCCGACATATCGCACCTCACCCCCGAGGAGAGGCGCATCATAGAGAATGTTATGATGCGGCAGAAGCAGGAGGAGGAACAGGAGAATGAGATCATGAGGTAAGCGACCCGAATGTGTGTATCCGCGTCTCGAAAATCCCCTTCGGACACGTGACGTTTGCCCGCGGATTCCAGCGAAAATGGCGAGTACGTCAAATTCGTCCGGAGAAAAATGATACGATCAAGTAAGGGAGGAATAACTCTCGAACGCCATCATAACGTTAGATATTATACGGTGAAAGAATTTAATTAAACTACTTGGTAAATCTAAGAAATTCCACTGTTGAATACAACACAAAATGTTGAGATAACATAAGCACACAATATGTTAAATACGGATATGTTTAACGCGAGACGAGGACCGATTTTAACACGAGTACAAAATGTTTTTGCAATTTGCGTGGAATTAATTGATTAATGAGCGGTTCTATTTAAATAACGACGTGTCGATGATGTTATTTGCTGTCGTTCATTCTTCTAAAGCATTCAGAACCAGTTAAAATAGTGAGTGCGGATTTACTTGCATGCGTTTTATCACGATGACAATTGCGTCCTATGTGCAAGAGCGGATTTTGAAGCGCGAATACGCGGCTTTTTCACGGCAGTGCGAGTGTGGCTCGCGACGGATTCGAAACTATCGATGAAGGTATTGTTTTACAAGCAGGACGTCCCGGCTTTCACACGGGTATTTAATCGCGCCGGATATTGTCGGGCCGGTCAAATGGCTATAATAACATTCTCGTACCGCGACGTGTGCAGCTGCTATTGTCCGCCGTGCTTTCACTAATTGTTGGCCATTTTTATATCGTCCGATATGCCTTGCTTGACCGGCGAAATCGTGCATGGCATGGCGGACGAAAGGAAGCGTTTCAAGTTGGATTCAAAGGCTCTCGCGACGCGTAGATAATTGATACGCTGGTCAATCGCGACATATGGTGAAACAGTCGAGCGGATCCTCGTTTAAGTGCTTACGTCAATTTTTGACTCGCACGAGAAATATTGTGTGTGAATATCTGAGTGAATACGTGTGTGAAGGACGTTTATTTATTTATTATAAATAGGGTAATCCGCGACATAAATAAGAGAAAAGAAAAACTTTTTTATGAAGTTAATTTGTGATTGAAAAGGTGATTCTGAGAAACGTGAAATTTAAAACGGAAGATTTATTATTTTTATTAAGATGTAAGTTTTTAATTTGCGATTTATATAAAGTATTCGGAAGTATGATCAGTTATAAGAAGGTTGCAAAATTCTTTTTCGATGACTCGATTTCGCATCGTATCTCTTATCCAAAAAAGGAAAATGTATCTTTTGAGAATTGTTAAGAAGCAATTTTTCCTATTGGACACGAGATACATTGCAAAACTCATAAAATAAGTGTTTGCAACTTTTTTCGTGACTGACCATACGCAATTGCGCGAGTCGCACCGCGGGAAACGATACTCGTATCGGCCCGATCGCCGACGGCTTGAAAGTTATCAAAGTGATGAAAAATATTAATGGTCAGCCGCGTGGTCAAGTGAGACGTCGTTTAGTTGGTTGTTACCGATAACCACAATTGGCAGACGGATCGATCGGATAAAGGTATTTCTTGACCAATGAGTCTGCTCCGGCTCGTTTCACCTATTTTCCCGGCTCACCTGCTCGTTAGTCCTTGACCGCTTTACACCTACATCTTCCATTTATGTATCCACGGCCCTGCACATGCTCCCGATTATCGCGCTGGTTCTCCCCTCTCCCTCCCCCCTCTCTCCTTCCGTTCCTCCCACCGCCTTTTTCTCCGCCATCCTTCTTGTATCAAGCGTTCAGAAATAAAAATCGCTTATAATTGTCTTGGTCATCCGCAAATATTCTCGAGCCGCCCCGTGTTTCGCACGAATATACCCAGATCTCGTCGAATATACGCGTCGAAATAAAGTAACGAGAGCGAACACCGGCACGCGGGGGCGCATATTACCGGTGCACTTTTCCCATGGAAACGAGCCTGGGGACAGATCGCGATCGGACGATTTCCAAGAATCCTCCGAAAAACGTCATCGAAACGGGAGGAGAGCGTGTCGCAAGGAGCCCTTCTGCGAGCATGCGGTCTCGTTGACAGCGAGTCGTTGATAAAAATACGACCGATCGAGAGCCGGTCGATCGGTCCGGTCGTGCTCCGCTTGTCATAGGCGACGATGACTGACCGGGCGGAGAGAGCGTGTGTAATTACGCGAATAGGAGAGAGCCGGCGTTTTCTCGGCGCGCTGGCTAACAATAACCACCCCGCGGAGCCGGGTCGGCGGAGGAGGTGGACGCGAGCGTTGCGCAGTGAACGGGTTTTATTGATAGGTCGGCAGCGACGGCCGGGGAAAAACGGGAACGTGAGAAAGAAGGGAAAGAATAATGAGGAAAGCGTGCTGCACCATACCGATGCGAGATCATGTAATGTAGACGACAAGTACGTGTAGGGACGCATGTAAAATGCAAGGCGACCAGCCTTGACGTGGCTTAGTAACGAGCTGCTGCAGCTGCATAGGGTATGCGGCTGTAGCTCGTGGACGGGGTGTGAAAGCGCTTGGATTGGCACGGTGAATTCTTCGAGGTGAAATGTATACGCGTCCTAGGGTAGCACACCTATCCGTCGTCGGGTGGGAGGATGAGTGAGTGAGGGATGGCGAGGGGGGAAATAGGAGTGCAAATACCGTGGAATGGCGAGACGGCTATAGCACGTTTTGCCTCAACGCAGGGAAAGTTAAGACGCTGTATTACGTCGTTGCGTTAATTTATCGTTTGCAATACCCCATCTCTCGCGGATGAGGCGCGGGGATGGAGCGCGCACGGTTGAGAGTTCCTGTTCACGACATCCAGGATATGCATGCTGAAGGAAAAATATAGCTGTGTTGTAATACATCGTAACTGGAAGCTATAGTGAATGAATTATAGTCGGGAGAAATATTTTTCTAGCAAATGTTATTGCACAGTAGAAAATTCTCTATTGGACTTAACGTATTTCACACGTCCCAAACGGTCCACGCAAATTTTTTCGTCAATTTAATGCAAGATGAATATGTTAAAAAGTAACATAAATATTATGTTGCAAAGTTAGCTGACACTGAAATATAAAATGTGTCATTTTGACATTTACATATATTGAATATCGATTCGATACAAAATATTGAGGTAACATAAACACAATATGTTAAACACACGGATATGTTAGAAATTTAACACAAAAATTTTAACAAGAAACGATTTCAACACGTTGAAGTAGAAAATATTTTTTGTTATGTCAGTGATAATAATTTTATATACATATTGCTAGTATTATTTTTGTGATGAAAACCGAGGAAAGGTTGGAGCTGAAAGTAACTGTAATTTCTATCAGTATACACACGCGACATCCGACCCTGTCTTATTATTGGAATTGTTGCAAAAGTTCGTCCCATTCTTTAATCAAAATACATATATAACGTTTATTTATATTTTAAGATATACAATCAATCAATTATGCGCCAATTTTTTCGAGGATCCGTTATCTCTCCGGTGGTTACATAATCGTAAAAATTTTAGGATTTCTGAGCGAAAAACTGATTCAAAAATAGAACGAACTTTTACATCAACCCAATAGTTATTCAAAAATCAATATCTCTCGTCGGACGTTCTTTGCGTTCTGAAGAATACGAACAATTCTGCAGGCGATTGTAACAACGAGGAAGATGCATATCGCACTTTAGTCGTTTATCGAAGAGGATATTCGCGATGGAGAGAAGTGAGAAAATTTAATAATTCCTTTTTCACGACGAGCAGACATAAATAATCGCGCGTCGAATATCGCATCGCGTTCTCGTCCTCTCCGTCTCGCTCCTCGCCCGTTGTACAATTTCATCCGCGAACGTTTCAAGGAAAGTAGCCTCTGTAATAATGTAACATCGTCGCGCCACTCGTTTCCTGAATAGGATATAGGCTCGCAACGCGCGCGTCTCGCTGCAAATTTCATTTCGGTAATTCCTCACGGGCCGCGAGAAAGACGACAACGAACGTGCATTTCGAGCTGTCGGAAGTTGCTCGCTTCGTTCCATTACTCAGTCACCGTATTATCACGCATTAACGTTTGCACGGTCTTTGTCCTGTTTTATAAACGCGATCCGCAATATTCGCACGACGTTCCACCTTAGATGGCTATATCCTCACCGCGATGTTTTCTCCTGCGCTACATAGAAATAAACAATGTAATATTATATCAATGTTTATAATTTCTCACTCGACGATATAACCGTTATACACGATATACGTTATATTGTGAACTGTTATATATGTATATTGTATAATATTACGGAGAAAAATTTTGCTGTTATAACGAAACCACCAATGCATCTTCGTTGCGATACCCATAACATTTAGCAGGTATAATCAAGTTAACGAATTATTCTTAATTAGAGCAAAAACAATTTTATCACCAAGATAAAAGATATTCTGCTATCTAATAATTTGTTGTTAGCACAAAATGTTTTCCTACATTTACTAATTTGTTCTCAGCAAAATAGTTTAG
This sequence comes from Dinoponera quadriceps, assembly GCF_001313825.1. Taxonomy (NCBI): domain Eukaryota; kingdom Metazoa; phylum Arthropoda; class Insecta; order Hymenoptera; family Formicidae; genus Dinoponera; species Dinoponera quadriceps. The sequence goes on from NW_014555884.1 coordinate 985,523, forward strand.
CGAATGGCAATTAATATTTTTAACAAATTATTTTTCTATGCGTATAGCAACTGACAGATTTTCCTGCAACAGCGTAACAATTTGCTGTGCCAGAATATTATTTTTCTCCGTGACGTTATACATATCGTACATTATACAATATTGTTATGTATTGTATGTTATATATCGTGATCTGTTACATACAATATGTGCTTATATTGTAGAGTAGGGAATTGTGACATTGACCTGATGCCACTGTTAGTCAGTGTTTACTGGGTAAACAGTGTCGCCGCTTCCACATATCGCGGCATTAAGGCGAAATATCGAGTGGAATTATATTGCGAAACGTAAAAGTCATCCGTGCACGCCGCTCTTTAGCCCCTTCTCGTCCCGATAAAGGAGAAACAATTTCTCGCGTGTCGCGACCTTTGCACGATTGCTCGTAACGCAGAAGTGGGTAAGTCTTGAGCGACTCTTTGTCGAGTGTGATCACCGTTGCGTGCGCGGCTCACTCGATTATCGATAAAGTAATTAGAGAAATATAGGCGGATGTGCGGTGTGCCCTCGACGTTGTGAGCGCGAGCGAGAGAGCTTTTGTTCCACCGAGGCGAACTCGAGATTTAGGTTACAGGGGATGCGTAACACGATTGTTTCCATTATTTGACGATCGGTCAAGGGTAAGAGGAGGGAAGGAAGGTCGCGAACGTCGGGCGTGTGTGACTTCGAGGCGGTGTCCTTACGTCAGTCGAGACGGAAAATAGAATAGACACGTTTCTCAGATTGGCGCGAATTATATTTCGCTCGGGTCACCTTCATAATAGCGGCAGTTATTATCTCTGGCCCTTGCAGACGATCCACAAGGATGCGATACAGTGCCCGCCGTCATCACACAAATTCCCGCGGTAAAAATGACAAGATGCCCGCCAATAATTCGCGAGTTCAATAGTTTCAGGATCTCGCTTCTGCCGGCCGGTGGGCTCGGGTGGTGCCTTTTTGCGTGATATGGTTCTGCACTTACCGAAACATTGAGGCGGGGCCGGCCGGCACGTCGCGGTGCCAACAACCCTCGGTCGACGCTTCCGAGTCGCCTTTCGCGTACGCGACTCGAGACCCAAAGACCGTCGTCGTGTGCCAAGTGTTTTCCTCTCTTTTCTATCACAGCTGGCAGGCAGCACCGCCACGCACGTGCGCATATAGCGTCGCCGGGACGGATTTTACAGCCCACCGATATACAGGATGAGGCAATAACTTTGTTATCTCGAATATCTTCGAAATTATGAGAGTGAGAGAAGGATTTATCTAACTGAAATTACATGGTACGGAAGCAGTTGTCTTATGATGGTAACGATAATTTTTTTTAGGTGGAGTAACTTTAAAGATAAATAATAACGTGAAATAATCCTCAATAAGAGAAACAGCACGTCCATGCTCTAAAATAAACGAAGCTGTGGGGTCAATCTGATCTTAACTTATATCAGAGGGTTAAGTAGAATCATATAGTTTTTTCAACATGAACCGATTCCTCTCTGTGTTCATTCCGCGTAAATGAATGCTTTCCGAGATATCTTACTCATTACTTTCCTGATACTTTTCAATACAAACGATATGAAATATCTCATAAAATATTCGTTTTTCGGTAACATCATCTTAACACTTTTTTTATGTAGAATGACAGATGAAATCGATTGTTGTAAGCAAATATGGAGAAACTTAAAAAAATAAAACTTATTGCATTTTGCAAATATATCGATACACTAATGTGCAGTAATTAATATCAGTGATCGATTTCTCTCATATTATCATGTATAAAAATGGTAAGATGATATTAGCGAAAAGTGAGTACTTTATGAGATATTTCATATCTCGTACTGTGAAAAAATATCAGGATAAAAAGTAAAATATCTTTGAAAATATTCACTTTTCGATGATCTTAAGATGAAAGATGATCTTCAGATTTTTGAAGCTACTCCGCTTAGAAAAAAGCGTTACCGCCAAAAGACGACCGCTTCTGCACCATGTGATTTCTGTTAGGTACATTTTTCTCATAGTTTCGAAGATATTCAAGATAGTAATTGCCTCACCCTGTATATCGCGTCGGTCGACGACAAGCCGAGTAACGATGTGCGCGCTTTGACACAGTCGCCGGCTTAATTTCGAGCGTGCAGGACACACGCTCCTAAATTGGCTTAATGGACGCGGCGAGACGATCAGGAGTGTGAGGTCGGCGTCGTCGCGTCGCATCCGGGGAGAGATCGGACGCGCGCGATTTCCACGGGCCGGAGATAAATCTACAGCGTTTGGCGCGTTATCCCGCGAGATTTGGCAGAACGCGAGTCCGCAAATGGTAGAATTAGGATTGACAAATTCGGCCGTCTGTTCTCCATATCGGAAGAACGCGGACGATCTTCTCGGCTGATAAAAATTTCGCGAGACGCCGAAGGCGACGGTTTTACTTCGTGAAACGACGATCGCAACAGTTTTTCAATCTTCCCGTGTAAAAATATACGCGAAAATGAGAATCCAGGTGGGTGCTGATGCGATTTTAAGTTAATTCGAAGTCTTAATGAAATTTTCGAGTTCAAGCTGTTGCCTCTATTTCTTCGGATAATTTTCTTTGGTGCTATTTGCGGATCCTTTTGCGTTGCAGATTTTGTGGAATCGGATCCGGGAATATGAGATCCCTCCGGGGGATAAATCCGAAAATAGAATGTGCGAATAAAGCACGATTGAGCTCGACGTACGCTTTCGCGGGGTTCGGCTTCTCTTTTAATGTTTGCTCCTTCTTATGCTTGCAGACGAAAGCAGGATGAGGTGCAGGTCCTTGAGGAAACGATACGGATGCGTTCGGAGAAACACAAGAAGGCGGGAGTGGAGCTGAACGCTACATGTCACATATGCCTGAAAACCAAGTTCGCCGACGGCGTCGGCCACATCTGCAACTACTGCGACATCCGGTGCTGTGCACGCTGCGGCGGAAAGGTCACTCTACGGTCAAGCAAGGTAAGAAGACTCGAAAAAGAATATAAACGGGGCGGAGAAAAGTCGCGGGGTCAGATTGATTGAATCGGTGTCTCTTGGCGGCCAGCTGTTCCGTCCTTTTCTTTCCTTCAGTTACATTGCTGCACCCGGCCACACGTAGAGAAACCTTCCAAAGACTTTGACGTAAAAAGATCACATGGAAAATAAAAATAGAAACGTCAGTTTGGCGCGCGATAATCGAGTTGTTCGCGTTCGTGGGAAGTAATATCTGTCAAATGATCTTCCTGCAGGATCATCGGGAAATTATTTTAACAGAAAGAATAAAGAATCTCATGTTACAAGATTCTTTACGCGATATAACGTGATTCTAACGCGCGTATACGACAGTCACTCAGGACTTAAACGCGTCAAGTATATGTGTGTGTTTCAAGTGTGGAGAACAAATCCATCAGGCCCGCACTGCTCTTCGAGCCCGAGTATTCCGCGAATATATAGAATATATCGGCGATAAAGAAAATATATCTGTTGTCTTTTTGATTCTACAAATTTCATCGCAATCATCCTTTTTTTCTCCTGACTTATTTATCTCGGTAAAAATAAGCAAATACGTAAAAGGTGCAAACACGATATGGAAATATCGCATTCGCACAAATCCCGTGAAAATTCCGGAGCGCAAAATTATCGTTCAAACGTACGAATCGCACGATTACAACCCGGCCACGCTATTCGAAACATCGGAGATACGCACAGAGAGAGCCGCAGTGCTTCGTAAATTAGCCTCATTAACCGAACTTTCGTCTCCCGTTTCGCGAAACATTTCTCCTTTTCGTAATTTGCGATCTCGCGAACCGAGCGGCGGGTACGAGCGAGAATTTCCGTTCGCCAGAAATTTCGCGATTACCTCATCGCTACGTGTAGACACAGCACGCATTTACGTGCCTACGTACGTAATAACGACGACGCGGCGATAACACACGGAGATAACTCCGGCCCAAAGCGGGCGAATTTAGCGCGGACAGCGGCGTCCGCGTTATCGAGGTTACGCGACACGAAGCCCGGAGTCGGCCAGTACAAGAGCGCGCGGTTGTAAATGTCAGCCTTCCTGGAAGCAATTAAGAACCGAAGTACAAAGACTCATAAAAGACGATAACCCGTCCGCGTGTGTCATCGGAGACGCGACTATGGCGGATACGTACGAAATAATAATTGACCTTTCCTAGCATGCCGACGCGTCGATTAACCCTTATCGCGAGCACCAATATACACCATCGACCGGGGGTGAGAGTGGGTGGTAATGTCGTCACTTAAACACCAGACAGAGATGGATAGAGAGAGCGGCGGGGAGGGGGGGG
>NW_014555884.1:989873-1016818 GCF_001313825.1 Dinoponera quadriceps
GGGGAGGGGGGGGGGGACAAAGATGGTAAGACGAGAATACGTTCCTTTCCCATTTACATAGGCAGTATTTTCCCGCTTTCGTTCGCTCGCTCATTGACTGAGCGCAATTTCGACCGGATTTTCATCGACGGAGATGAAGGATTAACGTCCGGTGTGGGTAGAGCAGGACGTGGTGTGCGCACGAATATCGGCCGTGCTTTTAAAACTTTGTTATTATCCGCTCCCGTTTCCCACCCCCGCCGTCGTATTCGGAGATATCCGCGCGCGCGCGGATTCTCGCCATACACTAACATCGTCGACGTCGTCGAATTCGCACCTGTTCCGCGCTAACGCGATTATCTTCTCTTTCGCAAATATTATTCTCTCACCCCCGCGTTGCCGGCCACCTTTTTGTGCCCGTGTGGGTGCGCTTACGTCCGTACGTACGTACGTTACAATATCGATTTAGCGTATTCGCGAATGCGCCCATCCTCCCTCATGCCGAATAATACAGAAATAACGAGAGAGAGAGAAAGGGGGAAAGGAAGAGAAAGAGAGTACGAGGGAGTCTGTGGATTGTCGCGGGATGGAATCTGGCTGCGCTACTTATTAACGGAGTTCGAACATGAAAGCGCGTTTAACCCTCAAATAACAATGTTCATATGAGTCGAATCCGACCCGTAAAAGCAGGAGAAAGATTTTGTAACACGGAAAAAAGAATCTAGTTGCATCAACTAGAAAGAGGAGAACAACCAGAAATGCGTGCTGGTTGAAACAGATTTTCTTATGAGCCAGATGTGGTTCTTATAATCAGAAATTCTGTTTCCTTCAACCAAAATGCACCCGGTTGCTCCCTCTCTGGTTGAAAGAACCAAACTTTTTCTTCCGTGAGATTTTTAACTAATTTTTTCGACTAGGCAATTTTATTCTCACAATAAGTTAGAAAATATTTAAACGCGAATAAAGTATATCGCAAAATATGTAGAAATATGACACTTTACAAGCGTGTTCGCGGAGGAATATGGATCCGACCATTCTTGTTATCTGAGGGTTAATTACGTCGTCGACGGCTCTGCTTGCCGTTCGTTGTATAAAGCGCAAATGCGCGGTGCGCGTGTAACGCGGCTTTCCGGCACAGATGCGAATATGTACGTTTCGGCGAGTCGAAATAACGTAACGCTAGATCCGTCCGTATTATTTTTAGCCGGCAACTTGGACTTTATTGATCACCGTGTCTTCTGGTTCTATTTAACGAGCGTTCCGCGACGGATTAGTCGTGCGGGCTGGATACCCGATTATAATTCTATAAAGAAAGAGCGGCAAAAATCGATACGCCTCTAATAATACGAATTGTATATTCCCGCGATCGTAAGCGTGCCTCCCGAAACTCCCCGGCTCTTATCTGTCTCGAGCCCATCGGCACCCTTCTTCATCCCCTTCACCGAGAAAAGCTCCATTCTCCGAATTATTAAAAGTAATCCGAGCACGCGCTGATCAATGACGCTGGTCATTCCAATTCCGACCGGCACGCTCGGTTGCGCGCACGACCATTGTGGGAGAGGGGGATGTGTAAAGCTCCGTCGCATACACGTGTGCGACGCTACGCACGCTTCCGTCACGGCTGCACGCAAGTACGGACAATGATAAACGTCACCGTCGCGAGAGAGGGTGAAGTAGAAAGAAGCTGTGTGTGTTAGAAGGTCGAGAGAGAGAGAGAACGCGCGTCGTTACGATATCATCGATCCGTGCTGGCGCAACGACGCGCGCGTCGTTCGCCGCGCGAGCGAGCGGGACCCTCTCTTGTGCACGAGGTCCGCCGGTTTAATTGCGTCTCGCGCGAAAACGACGAAATTACAGCAGGCAAGCGACACCTTCGAGGCGAATCGATAGGACGGCCGTACTCCCCCATGCATGCCGGCGACGGCCGTCGCGCGAACGTTTTCTTCTCCTTCCTTTCCACGGTTCCGCTCCTTTTTTCCGTCGTCGCGGCCTGGACTCTCTGCGTGGGAGCCTATGAATGGGGCGCGTCCCTGCGTGACGTCACTTGCGGCGCTGGTTCACGGGGAAGGGAGTGGGGTGCGGAGGTGTCGGAGGAGTGGGTGGCTGGGAGGACGGTGAGACGTTGGGCGGGGGGTACATGACGCAACATATTGATCTAAGTTTGGTAGGGAGGGTGCGTGGTGGAGGAGCACGAAGGGGAAGAGGACGAGAAAGGGAGAGAGAGAAAGAGCACGCGAGAAAAGGCGCGCAGTGGGGGCGGAATAAAATATACGCCGTTCGTCAAATCTACGCTCCCCCGGGATTTGTCAATGCGCGGACTTTTACTCGAGCTGTTACTCGTCGTCCTAGCCCCGTGGAAGCGGCGGAGAGACGGCTGACAGACGCGAAGTCTTTGTCTGACGCTCGCCGTTGGGCCGCGGTTACGTGCGACCGAGACAGCTGGCTGTGGTGGCCGACGGTGAAGACGCGAGAGTAGTAGTATTAGATAGGCGAGAAGAAAGACGGAAGAGTAACAAGATCTGGAACGTCGGACGAACGTACAATGGAAAACGCGACTCCGAAAATCGAAGTCGAATTGTCAGGCGGAAGCGAGATCCTCCGGGGGCAACGTGTCGAGCCCGGACTCGCTCGCCCGGAGACGAGCCCGCGCGCGAAGCTGCTTCGCGACTTACTTACGGAGTATTGCTTATTCGTGAACTCGTGAATTTCATTTGTCAAAGTTGCCACGTGGACTCTTACTTCGCCGATGCGACTTCACGTGTTAATCAACGTGAACAATTAGCGCGTGAAGTATAATCAGATGCTAGTTCGCGAATGAATTTCCAACGAGACGAATCGTTGGGAGAATCTGTCGGAGACTCTGGAGATTCTAGGTCTCGAGGAACGATTTCGAGTGGCCGCACGCGATAAAAACGTTCTCGAGGATCCTCCTCGCAGATGATGTCGAGATGGCGGCCTAGACGATATGGCAGTAAAAGTGCCGGGATCCATTCGCCGGCGTTTACGAGCCATTCCGTGGGCATTTTGTTTATCTGCGCGGCGGACGGCAGCTTCTCCGCCTGAAAATTATCGAGAGTACCCTCGACTGCGATTTGATCGATGATACGTACGTGCGCGTACTGAGAGCAAACCCACGGAAATTATTGTGTTTTCGACCTCAACCGTATCTTTTTCTGGTTTCAATCCAAAATATTGTAGCAATATGAATATAAGATTCTTATCGTCGACACTGTATCTTAGTAGAGATTGAATCTTGCGAGTGCCTAGCCATGAGATAATAAATTTGTGTCTAACGTCGGTCTACTACACAGAGAGAAAAGATTTCTTTGAATTTAATAATAATATTTTAATTGAAATAAATTTGTCTTTTCGAATGGAGCAAACAAACGAATGTTTGATCCAACAAACAGGATTGTTTGGTTTCTCGAACGACAAATATCTTCATGTCAAATAATATATTTTTTTATTTTATCATTTAAACATTACAATGATTTTCACAAGCAATAAATTATTTCAAAGAAGTAACGCTATATTAGAGAAATATTAAAGAATTTCTTTTTATTCCAATAGGACGATATTTAATATATAATGAAATACATTTTTTTTTATTGAAATATTATTTCCTCTAAATAATATTATTTTTACCATCAAACACTATGGTTTACTTTAGTGAAGCAACATTTTCGTTCAAACAAAATGATATTGGTATAAAATTATGTTATTAATATGAAATAAATTCAAGTCAAACAAATATGTATACTGAACTTAAAGAAATCTTTTCCTCTATGTAACTAGTAATGTAACTAGTAATGTAACGCTCATTTCTCCTAGTGGTTTGATAATGGCAAAATAAATAAGTCAGCTGATGATTAAACAAAACAATTGCGAGATGAAAAATCATACTAGTTGTGTGATAGTAATATAACGCTCATTTATGCTTTTTCAAAATTTTTGTGGAATAACAGCTTCAATTTTTAATTGCTACCTCATTTGTAAATGCTGGTGGTGGAGAATTTACCTATGCAGTAGGTAAAATTATATATTTTAGAATAGACAGCGTCCTATCTACTCTACCATATTTGATATACGATTATTATATAGTAACGGCTAAATCACAAAACCAATTCTACATTTTAGCGAATAACTAGCCAATAACGAATTAATAACTATCGAGAAAATTTAATCTAACCTATATTAGTTAACTACTAGCTGTAGACTCAGGCTGATTAGATATATTTCTGCTCGGATACAATAACCTTACTACGTAGAAAAAAGTGCTAGATTGAAGTAAATAATTATTCCAATAAAACTCCTTAGCAAATTTTTATTTGGATTAAGTGATATTTACTTGATTAAAATAAAATATTTATTATAATTATAATATTATATTATTATAATTATATAATTGTATAATAATAATAATAATTATTATTTATTTGATTACACACATTTACTTAATCCAAATAAAAAATTGCTATGGAGTATCGGGATAATTATTTACTTGAATCTAGTACATTTGTTCTGTATAGAAAAATGATTTTCCTAATTACAATTCTTTCACTTATTATAGTAACAAATACCAAAATTTCGTTTTCGATGCATGCAACTCGCTGGCAGCGCGACTTGTAACACGCGTGCGCGTGTAAAGTCCAAATCGGCGAATACATTATCGTCGTGACACGGAGCGCGGGTTATAGCGTCGAGATGGAATCGCCGCGGGGTGGTTCCGTGCTGTTTACCAGGAAGAATCGCAGGCAGTTTCAGCAATATACGAGAACGAGATGCGCGTCGCGAACGCGCGGGAGAGTCGCTCGTCGTCGTCGGCTTCTTTGCTCGCGTCACTGGCGACGTCTTCGTTATCGATCAGAGCGCGAGCTACTCCAATCCCTTCCCGATTATAGAGACTCGCGCGAGCATTATTTCCTGCTTTACATACCGCAAAATCGTGTACAATCGCGGACCTCTCATGCGCTCCTGCGAGGATCTCGCGGCGTCTATCATGCTATGTCGACGTTGCTCGCGTGACTCGGCCGAATTGTTCCGACTTTTGATTAAATGACTATGCATTTCCTTATCCCGGGCACGGAGGTGAGCGAAGCGCCATGAAAAAGATGAAGAAAGGGGGTCGCAAAAGGGAACGCGACGTTTTTTTTTATTGTTTCTTCTTTTTGTGATCATTACAAAATGTCCACGCGAAAATAACAAATTTCTCCGTGAGATGCTCAGTCTCCCTTCCGCCGTGATCTCGCGCGATGCAGAACACTTTTCCTCCGTCAATTTTCGGAGCAAGGATGTACCTCTTCGTCTCGGTCACTTCGTGTCGGCGTTATCGCAGACAAATTGCAGGAATCGCGTATATAAAGCGGCAACGAATACATCCGATTCTCGTGCCCTGTCTCGCGAACGAGCACACACAACACCGGACGAGGGTATTAACGATCGAAAGTTCGCTAAGAACCCCGGCACTTTGACTTACTCCGGGAGCATCTGTCGCTTCTCAACTGACGCTCGTTTCCGCGAAGCGACCGGGGAATACGACTCCTCTCCGTTCTATATGTAGGACACCTGAAAACTTCGCCGGACAAAATATAAGCCCTTGACGCTAATATGGATTTATGCTTCCTATCGGCGGAAAGATGCGGGAAGGGATGCAAAGGTCAAAGTTATTGAGCGTCTGTTAAATGGAGTAAGTAGATAAAACTGCGTTCCTCTCTCGCGAAACTTTGGAAATCCTCGCGTCTCGTCGCCGTCGTGTCGACGACGCCTTGCACGGTGACAGTTCGCGCAAGTTTCGCGAAAGTAACGCGCGCCAGGTCGTTAAGAAGAATCGGCCGTTTTACGCGCTATTTACATCCGCCCGCTATCGTTCTCGCGCGTCCCCGGTGTACACCGATAATGAACGCTCGCGTGTGTTTGCTTGTTTGTTTATTAATTTCGTCCCGTTATTAGAGGGTCGCGTCGCTCAAACGATGATACCGATAATTTACTGATAATTAATGGCGCAACCAGCGGTAATGTACTCGCAATCTGCGGGAGTGGCTCGGCCGGTGAATGCTGTTGCCATTTGAAACTACGCCGATTCTGTGTGTGTGCAAACTGATTCCTAAAACGAGAGAGCACTTTGCGTCAGCTTGTTTCAAAGACCCGGCCCGTCATTTACGAAAGCCCGGCTTGTGCACGTACTTTCCCACGTACTCGGTCCGTCCGTATTATGCTCGAGCATGATTCCGGGAGGCTGGTCTTCCGAAGTGCCTCCGATACGCTGCTTCGTCGTCGACTGTCGTAAGCGAGCGCGCGCTCTACTCGGGATTTGAAGGGTGGTCCGAACGTCACTCCGCATATAGACGATTGTTGTCAGGCAACCGAAGCTGTTATGACAGCCCTCGACTGTTATTTCCGGCTTGCGGTCTCCCCCCCCCCCCTCTCTCTCTTCTTTTTTCTTTCGCGAACGTCTATTTTTTCTCATCCATCAGGTGGTCGCCGTGCGATAAAGAAGTCGAGCCCTTTGTTCTGACAGTCTCATCGAACTATTTCCTCTGAGAAATGACGCTTTTTATCCGGGAAAGTGGAAACTCCGTCGCGGATGAGACTTCTCGGGTCTAGTTGATTTAGTTTTTAGCCTCACCTCCAGCGCGATCGAGAAGGGAGGGATTTGAGGGGACAGAAAACGACATCATGAGTGTATAAACGATCTTGGAAGAAAATCACAACGACAGATTGATAATGTGTTTAATTAAATTTTCCCGCGTATATCTTCTTTGATGCGATACGTTAAAAATACCTAGTAAAAAAGAACAATATCGTGTAATAACATTATGTGGACATTTTTATAACAATATATAATTATACTCCATAAAATAATTACACGGAAATTCGTATCGGACGGTATCTTCGATCGACTGCCGCGGTGTCACTGTTAAAAAGCAATTCGGTACTCAGAAAAAAATCTTAAATCAATATTAGATCAGTATTCTCATATATAAGTGAAAATATTATAATATTACAATTTTTAGAAGATTTTCAGTCTTGAATTGAGTGCAAGCAATACTTGCATCAATACAAGTTTAATCACATCAAGACTAAAAATCTTTTAAGAGGATTATAATATTCTTGGAAAGAAGTCAGAATGACAGAGATTGATAATATAATTGATTCAATGTTTCCACGTGTATTTTTTTCAATTATATTATCGCGATAACTTCGCGATAAAAATTATATATGAGATATATATCTATCACACATTGATTTAAGACTAATTTTTTCTCATGTATTCGCAGCTCTCTCGCAATAGTCAGGAATCGCGTAAATCGCGCGAATATTACGCATTACACGGCTCGTCGTGTCCGTCCGTGGTGTGACTTATCGGATTGACTTGTGCGAGCTCGTATCGATCGTTTGCTGATGCTCGAGGTATCGGAGGGACGTCAACGCCGATGACGACGCCCGTTGTGTCGTCGCCATTCCCATTGTCCGCCTCGGCGGCGTCCTCGTCGTCCGACGAAGCTGCGTACACGTTACAAGTAATCTGAATTAATTGGCCCCTAATTAATTAATGCAAATCTCGGCCGGCTCCGCCAAATTGGCCCTTTACGCCCGAACACCGGACTCTTTTGAATCGTCGCGCAGCCAGCCAGCCAGCCCGAGACAACTCGAGGATCTCTTCTTGCCGTCTCCTCCGTATCTTTTTTTTCTTCTAGTCGGGAGATAGCGCACAACGTACGTACGAAACACCTTTCTGTGGACGAAGGTTGCTGGAGAGCGGACGACCGCTGGAAAGGGGTTGAGCTCTTGACATATTGCTACCTAGGCAACTCAACCAAGTGCTCTTCAAGTTCTTCCTGCCCGCATCTATCTCGCCCGCTCCGTCCCTCGCTCGACCTTCTTTCTCCTTGTCCTCGTCGCCCGCTTCTCCACAGCGGTCGCTTCCTACGAGCAGCTGGCTGTCAGTCCGCGCCGTGAAATCGTCGGTTTCGCGAGTATTTCGATCGGTGCTACGTTTTCAATACGCATTTTTCGTCGAGCGCTCATCGGTCGATGCGTCGAGAAGAAATACTCGATCCGCCTCGCGCTCGTGATCTGAGGTGATGGTGAGGTGATAAACCTGACTGCTCGCATGCATTTTCTCTCACTGTTCTCGGCGTTGTATTTTTAATCTTTTCACTTTGCGCTGAAACTTTCCCCTTCGATCGCATCGTCGAACGTTGAAAGCTTGCCGGTAATTCCCGCGGAAACATTTAGCGGAACGTGCGCGAGACCAAATCAAGTTCTTCGTTTCCTTTCGCAGCGGTCGCTGGAGGAAAACGTGCGAAAAACGATTCTGTCTCGAATGAAAAACAAAGCGTGTTCAAAAAGATCGCTTCTTCGTCTCATCGACTCGTACACATAGAACTCGGTACTATACTGAAATATTAGCTGCCATAGCAGAGTTGCCATAAACTTGGAAAACCAGGAAAAGTTATGGAAATTTAAAATGTCAGGGAGAACCTGGAGAATTCAGAGAAATATATAAAAAATGTTGAAATTTTGAACTTTGCTTATAATTCCCTCAAATGCTTTCAACTGTATTCTCCTTTCGAATACTTATTTATTTTTTTATTGACCTGAATTGCATTTAGGATTATATCATGTTACTAAACTTTTAAATTTGTGTTTCTTCTAATAATATAAACTACCTTTCCTGCAATCCCTACTTCTAAATGTTAAAGTTTAAAATTACATATTGCTTATGGGAAATTCTTCACTGTCGTCTGGAAAAGTCAGGAAATTTCAAAATTCATTTTCTGTGGTACCCTTGCACAGGAGAAAACGGGCGAAATGAGACAGAAAGAAGAGACACACTATCTGTGTCCTTTTCTGATATAGCATTCTTTCAGTTAAAAAATATCAATCAGTTCATTCAAAGTATTGCACTCGCAATTTCCGTATTTGATAAAATTCTCATATTATTGGGAAGGAAAAAATATTAAAATTTGGTGTCACAGAAAACTGTAAAAACTGCGGGCAATATGATTCGAATATCACTTTTCATAAACAAATCAGCACATTCGGATGTCTGTAAAAAGGATTATAGAAAATCATCGACCAGAAATGATTAGATAGAGAAAAAAATATTACTTATGTCACCTATTATTTATTACGGTTTCTCAACATGGCATCTAGCATTCCAATAAAAAGAAAAAAAAAAGAGTTCTATCGTATGCGAGCGATAACATAACCTCCGCTTGAATTTTGGAGCGCTCAATGCGCAGAACGCCGCACATAGAGTGCTACTACACTCTGCTACACTAAATGCCGCAGCGCCGAAGTGGGGAGGACGATTGAGGGACTCGTGGTCGAACAGCTGACCTGCGCAGGAGTGGGGGCAAGGCCGCGTTCCGTCACGTACGGCCATGACGTTACCACCTACATTTCCCGGAACGCGGTCTTATCACCACCCACGCACACGTGTTTACGCGAGCACGTGCTCTCGGCGACGCTGCGCGGGCCGAGTTGCGTCGATCGAGAGCGCGGTGGTCGATGCGCTCGTCGATACCTCTGCTTCTAGACGTCGTAGCGACGTGAAATAAAAACCGTCGTAAAGCTGGGATTCCCGCGCTTCCGACAGATGTATGTACAGTCGATTCTCTTCGCGATGAATGTCAGCCTTATTGGAATGCAGCGACTGGAAATGTCGATCGTCCACGAGTCGAAGAGGGAATTAACTCACGATAGGAATAGAAAAACTGCGTCGGCTTGGATTGATAATATCGTCAAGTCTGCCTTCGTTCTTGATGACCTAAGGTGTATCGGAGAAAAAAGGAAGTAATAATGCTCGTACGATATTGTTGTACATTGAGAAAATATTGTAGTAAAAATCACTACAAAAGTTTGCAATGCTGGATTATTATCAACATTATTATGTGTGCTGTAATCTTTAGCGATGTGTACATGATATACATTACTAAAGATTATAATATTATACATCATAATTTCAGCCATAATTCCAATATGGTCCAACATTACAAAATTTCGTGATAATTTTTACTACAATATTTTCTCTATGTACGGTTAGGCGGTTACGCTACGAGAAATGCGACGTTATACAAATGTTTGGCCCGAATACACACGAAATTAAAAGTCAAGATGTATCCCCGTAAAAACATCGCGCACAACTTCGGGAATTATTCATCTGTATTTTCACCAAAGTTATGTAGCGCAATGTTGCGCCGATGTCACGAAAGTATGTCAGGAATATACGTTGTTTGGATGCGGCGGGAGCGACGATTTAATTGTATATAATGATATCTTAAAAAAAAGAGGGCACGATAAAATCACGTGCCGATCCGTAGCGTTCAGAGACGAGCAAATAGATTGACAGGCACTCGCGTTACTTTCTTTGTGTTCACGGCGCATTCTCGGTGGCAGGTTCGTCATCGGATCGTAATAAAGCGTGCCGACGTTAATTAACGTTTGGAACTTGAGTTCTTTCGCGGGGAATTAACGCGCGATTTTTACGCGATACCGATATCCCCCCCCCCCCCNGAGGGCACAGACGAGAGTGAGAGCCTTGCGTTGTTCAGAAAACCGTCACCAGATTCCAGCGTGATTTACCCGATGAAAACGCGCCGGTGGGCAGCAAAGTGTTATCGATGAGAGTTTGCGTAGGCATTGTTTTGTAGTTTGCTACTAAACGCTCCATCCATCACCCGCTATCTTGATGAAATATTCCACTAGTTCCCATTCACGCGGCGCCAACTGCTTAACTCGAGCGGCAGTTCGCTAATTGTGAACCTGATTATAACCGATGCGCGACAGTCGGAGCGTCTAAGAACGCGCGGTGCGTGCGATTCACTGAAAAATTGATTGGAACTTTATGTAATCGTCTGTCGCGATTCACCGTGTAGCCATTCCGTAGATCATCGTCGCGTCATCTAACGATAAATCGTCAAAAATGGGGAGCATTTGTAGAAAAGGATCTTCTTTTCTGACGATTACGAGTTTATGCGAAAGACCGCGGAATAGGTCGTCGATTTTCCTAATTGTTCGCGTATAAGCATGTCCTTTTGTTACGCTCGCGCCTCACTTTCCTTCGGATCTCCTCGATTTAATTTAACATTACTCGAATCCGCGCAGATTTGCATAAGAATATAACCCGAGGCAATGGCCGCAGACGGAGGGACTTCGTTAAAGAGGTATTTATAATTTCTCTCTGTCGTAAGGCCGGCGAAATTTCAGAAAGCCCTCCGATTCGAGCGAGCTGTATACTCGCGCGATACAGAGAGAAACAGAGAGACGATTGTTCGAAATACTAGAATTTCGCTTTATGATATTTTTAACACTATTCACGGATTTCGGAACGCAAATTCATTCGCTCGCTACTCTCTAAATTTCTCGGAGTGAAATCTCCACTTGAAAAATGGAGTGACAGCCACGTAACTCGGAAATTGGAGTGAATTGTCACTCTTATGGAGTAAGTTCTTCCACCCTATAACGTGGAGTGAATATTTTCACTTTGTCGTGAAGTTCCATTCGAAAAATGAAGTGACTACCGAATCACTCGAATTGAAATGAGTTTTCACTCTGATGGAAAAAATTCTTTTACCTTCTATATCGTAAAATGAATATTTTCATTTCGAATCGGATATAGCCTAACCTAATTTAATAGCGCATATTACAAGTTGGACGAGCCTTACTGCAATCGTCCTATAGCAATGTCACTTTTTTCGGTTCACGATTTCAGTTCACGATTTATTAAATTTTATACAGAACGTAAATTTGAATAAAAATATTTAAAGAACTGTTCTATTTATTTCTTGAATATTATTATATAAGATTTCAAAAAAACTATATTATTCTACGCGATAATATGTTACATATTTATTCTCAAATATAAGTAAAGGAAAGAAGGGGTGGGGATCCTGTAGGATTCGGGACTATAGACAATACGAAATTCACTTATCAAACAAGGTGAGATGGCATAGTGCCAGGTGTAACAGACTCAGGATCCCTCAGGAAGTTCTGAGTTCAAACATAGCCAGCGGCGAACAAATGTTTTAAATATAAATATAATATAAATATAATTGATTAAATGGCATATAACTGAGAAGATTTTGAGACAAAATCTCATGAATAACACGTTAAGAACGCAATAAGAAAGAATACGCGTTAAAGAATTAAATTAGCAGAATCCACTCTTTTTGGTGTGTGAAACGCTCACTCCATTTCAATATTTTCGCTATCCCACTCGTTTGGAGTTTTCGCTCCAAGAAATTTAGAGGGTACGACACGAGAGAGAGAGAGGCGCCGAGAAAGAAACAGGCCGTTGTCGTAATCAATCTCACGCCGCTTTATACATTCCAATTAGCTCGGTAACTGGCCGACTTCCTATAGGTGATTTCCTATTAATATCCTCGTCACTGGCCACACGCGCGGTGACCTGGATCGATGAGAGTTTCGGGACACTTTCCCCTTGTAGACGCGGAAATTTCGCGTTCTCGTCCTTCGCGTATCTCAAGCGCTCCCCTCGTCTCTCGTTGGATCTGTTTGATCGTAACACTTCGCTCTCGTCTGATTGCAGGTGATATGGGTGTGCATACTGTGCCGGAAGAAGCAGGAACTTCTTTCGAAGACCGGACAATGGATGACAAAGACTGGGCTCGCCGCCGCGGACAGCGCGATGCTGCGACAAATGCAGGAGGACATGCAGGTGGGTGGTCCTCAGGGACTCGCGGACCAAACTCAGGATAAAAGACCGAAACTCGAGAGGGCGCACAGCGCGGCTGAGAAAGAGAATTTGCCGTTGTTACAGAGAAGCGGAAACTGTCTGCTCAGGAGACAGTACTCCCAGCAGGAGCAGGTAACGTTCCCTTCGCTCGCCCGATATCGTCTCCTCCTTGCGGGGGGGACTTTATTTATGAAGCAGCTATTTTCGAGCCCGTACCGCGGATGCGTCGCGCTAAATTCGCACTTGACTTGAGTCTCCTTCTCCACGACTTATTTATTTACGAGCGGGGGAAAGAGAAAGAGAAGATCTCGGAATCTCGGTCCGCGTAATCGTCGCCGCGCGCGAGTAAATTTCATTCCCGCTGTTGCAGATCACAGGCCGCCGAATGTCCACCAGCGACAGCGGGGTCGAGATGTCAGTTTCGCCTCACGCGAGAACTTTGCCGACACCCCATGTGGTGGTCGGCTCTTATCCGGTGCAACAGACTCCGCGACACCCCGCTACCTTCCCCGACGACGATCCTAATTTATACCGAGGCGAGATCGACGGTCTGATGAGGCAACACTCGCAAAACTATCAGAGGCAACGGACGACCTATCCGGTGAGTGAGCCGAAGACCTGGAGTCGAGCGGAATGCGTGCAATGCGATCGACATTTCTGAAAATCTTCAACTTTGCAATATCGCGCTACCTTGCTTTGTTCGTCGAGTTAGTTATTATTAATCTTTATTTTTCATTATTGGTCCCGAGGATGAGATCACGACTCGAGACGTAACTCGCGATTTTGACCGGTTCAATTTGACAACTGGTGGTAGGTTATGTCTTATATTCAATCTTCTAAATCGTAATATTGATTGCTCATTTATATTAGAATTCCCAAAACTAAATATTCCGCCAAAGACTTTAAAAACACGACCTACATGGAACGAATTTTATACGGTTCAAATTCCCATATCACGTTTAACAGTCAACTTATCCTTCGATTCTTTTTTCACAATAATCTGACAACATTTAAATGCTCTTTTTTGGTGTTTTGTTTTCATTATACTACCGTCATTATTTATATTTTAATCATCTTATAATTTCTTCTCTTAATGTCTATTTATGTATACCAAAGGATGCTTCTCGTTAATAAAGATTATTATTATGATGATATTTGCAGGATCAGGGTGCCGATCTCGGGATGACTTACGGCCAAACGACGGTAGAATCCGCTCCCGTTCGGGCCGCGATGCAGCAGCACTCGATGCATCAGACACAAGGCGGGCATCCCGCTCAGCCCGCCTCGACGGTGGGCGTTCAGCAACAAAGGAGTTTCAGCAGCAGCGAAGAGGAACGGAGCACGCCGGAGTGCGCCAGCGACGAGCCGGACGAGTCGGAGAAGGGTAAGTGAATCCTCCAGCTCGATATTTATTTCTGGCTCGACGACTTATCGCTCGATACACACCGATCAAGCAAACTCATATTTTATGCAATTAGCGAAATGAGTTGACGGGGCACTCGATGCCACTTTTGCGATATCGTGCAGACTCGCGATTTGCATTCATCTCTCGAAGGAGTCTCGTTTCGAGGAAGACTTCAGAGGAAGAATTTTTACGAGTAGATCTTTATCATACGTATAATTGGCGCAGAATTGAAAGTACGCAATTTGGTCCTCCATTTGCGTCGTAAAGGCAACACAATGATGTACATACATATGGATCGTCGGAAATTTCCAGAGAAAATTTTCGCACAGGACGCGTTACATCCTTCGTATGATCCTTCTTACTGACCCGCCACATCGACCTATCGGGCTAATTAACGGAGCAAACCTCTCGACAGTTGGACCGTCGCATAAAGTCTACGTTGCATTTCGCCCTGTATCGGCATTTGAGAGCGGCCGCCAAATTGACTCCGGAGCACGACGGAGCGAGCCGATCGAGAGGGTCGTCCTTGAAAGTCGTCGCACGAGGAAAGCATGGTCTTTCCGTGTCAATAGATATTTGGTTTACGAGGGAAGCGTGCCCGTGTGTATCCACGGCACTTGCGATCACGGAGAATGCAATCGATCGATCCAATGCTCGTGTTTGTTCGCAATGTGCGCGCCGAGGAATTATAATTACACGTCGGTCGTGTATGTGTGGTTGCGCGGAATAAAATGTATATTCGGTGGCGGGTACACTCGAGACGATACGAGATCGGATCGGGTTTAATTAATCCCGCGAATTTTACGAGCTCGTTCTCGCGGAGATGAAGCCCGCGACACGAGCGAGTTTGTTCTTCCGTGTGTAACCGACGCGGCCCGAAAAATCGGGGGAAGAGAGCGGTGGAAGAACGGCGTGTGTGTATGCATGCACGGCTGATTAGATGCGGGATCGGCGAGCTGTGAACCGTATTCATCCAGGTGCGCGCAGCAGCACCTGTGGGGAGTGTGTGGCTCTCGTACAGGAATAAACTTGGACTCTGCCTCCTCTTGCGCGCTACTTTTTCCACCGATGAAGGTCGCGGACTCTGCTTTCTCGCGTCTCGATTGCGCCGCGGAAAATCCACGAAAGTTCCCATCTCCGCAGGAATTCCGCGACGGTGCGCGTCGGCTCCCGAGATCGCGTTGCTAACAAATATGGCGACGTGTAGATTTCTATCTCAAACAGAATCGCTACGTTCGCCGGATAAAACGGTCGACTTTCAGAAGATGGGTGGGTCTGAAAATACACAGGGAAAAAGATTTATTTGGATTTAAAAGAATTTCTTTAATGAAATAAATTTGTCCTCTGAAATGGAGCAAACAAATGAACGTTTGATTCAGCAAACAGGATTGTTCCTCAAACATAATAAATATCTCTACGTCAAATAATATATTTCTTTTGTATTCTCATTTAAATGTTACAATGGTTGTCACAAGGAATAAATTATTCGAAAGAAGTAACACTATGTTGAAAAAATACTAAAAAGCTTTTTCGTTTCAGTGGAACAATATATAGTAAAAAAACACGACCTTTTTTTATTGAAAATATGATTTTCTCTGAATAATACTGTTTTTTCTATCAAATAATATGGTTTTACTAATGAAGCAATATCTTTATTTAAAGAAAATCGTATTCGATATTAAAATATGTTGCTTATATTAACCCGAGAATAGTCATCTTATTTTCTTTTTACGTAAATAATCGCGAACACTCGATGTGCTTATTCCGTTTCTTAAATTTTTTTTAGTTTCTTCTCATTTCTTCAAAAAGTAACGAATAAATCTTTACGTTTATAATGTCCCTAAATAATAATAAATCATAGAGCAATCGATGACATACTATATTTTGTTAATGATAACGACTTTTAACTGTGGTCTGAATGACCCTAAGTGACTGTTTCGGGATTAAACAAACCTAAGTCGAGCAAACGCGCATACTAAACCCAAAGAAACTCTTTTCTCTGCGTAAGATCGATCATTTTCACTTAACGCCCGCGCGACAGTTGTGTTCGCTGAACGCGAGCAGGTCCCTCATCTTGGAAATCAAAGAGCCGCAGAGGCCCGCCTGCTTCCCAAGAGGCAAACTTCAGATCGAGCGATCGATAACGTTTCGCGCGCACAGAACGCGCTCAGTCATAACCGAGCCAGCTGTTGCAACGCGTCAAGCGCTAATTACGTACGCGACATTGACGCGCGCAAACTTCGCCGAGCTAAACAGTGTAAAGGTAATCGAGATAGGATCGCGACGAACAATACGGTCGCGTTTAATAATTTCCACGCGAGCGCATTGTGTGACAATGATAGAAACGCATGTTGAAATGTCACGTTATATAACTTGATGCGCGCTTATCGATTTGATAATGGCCCGGCGCACGCGGCTGCCTCTTTTCAGTTTTCGCGATCCACGTCGACGCGAGTGATACGAACCGTCGGGACGATATCGATCGGACGATTGCGACGCACACGCGCGCGTCCGCCTGTCTAGCTTCGTTCGTCGCCCGAGATAGATGTCCCCGTGGCCGTCGTTAAATCTGCGATCGGCGCGACCCGTGTATTGCGCCGTATCGCCCGGTATCCTGCGGGAATTCTCAGGTTCTGCCCTCCCGGTCTCGCCGTTGCATTGATCTTTGGCGTCCTCTCGCCCCTCCCTTCCCCTCTCCCACCCCGCTTGCTTCTCTCCCGCTCTCTTTCTCCCCAACACGGTCTTCCTACCCCATCCCTCTTCCTCTTTCTTAGCGCTCCCGCTCTCACTCGCGCTACGCCCACACGCTGGGCGGTGACGTCACGCGGCCAGCACGTGGGCGAATTCAAACATTCGCCCCTTCTTCGTTTCTGATAGTCTTCGACCCCTATCGGTCAGAGCCTAGGCAGAAAAACGTCGCCATCACCGCCTTGCGAGGCACGCTACTCTCACTCGCTCGAGATTCATCGGGAGATCATCTCGGGAATTATTCTGCTTCCCGGTAGCCGAATTTATGAGTACATTTTTGCCCCTCTCATCTCGTTAGCTTGAGCCAAGTCTACCCCCTTCTCTCTCGCTCCCGCTCTCCGAGGACGATTCGAGGGCATCGTAGGCGCGCGCGTCATCGCACTAACGCACGAGGAGTTCGGTGAATTTAGCGCTCATCCTCGTCGCCTTTGACATCGATACATCTATAATCCGAAATTACACGCATCGTCATCATAGGTTTGTTCTCGGTAAAAAATATTGTTCGGTAAAAAAAGGGAGAAAGGGAAGGAGAGATAGATAGATAGAGGAGAGAGAAAGAGAGAGAGAGAGAGCAAGGGAAAGAACAAAGCAACATCCACGGATCGGGATTACGAAATGTCATGGAGAGCACAATGAAAATCACGTGAACCCGCGTGCCACTCTCGGCTCGTTACTTATGAACAGAGCTCGGAAACTTTGACATTTTCCCTCCCTCGGGGCGATGAAAGAACTGCGTATATCATACTATAACGCTTTTCGAGACCGATGAGAGAAGAGAATAGCGGCGCGCGACCGTCCGCCCATTGACGCCTTCTTTCTCCTTCTCCCCTCTTCTCCTCCTCTGTGTGCCCCCTTTCTCTCTTTCTCTTTCATGTTTTTACGTTCGCTTCGCGATTCTACGCTACGCGACGCGCGTCGTCCCGCAAAAATGCGTGTCGTAATTATCGCGTGCGCGATAATTCATATGCGATTCGCGCGAGCGTTTTTATGATTGATTATTCGCAACGAGGGGTGAGGGTGTACTGCTGTACACCCTCGCCCGACGCGAAAACTAGCGTAGTCGCGTTTTATTCGGTATATCAGCAACAACGGCGACGGTGGCGGCGTTTCATGCGCCAGTCTAGTTTTTGCGCGTTCACCCACCGCGCAACGGGGTCGCTAACTTCCTCGGTAGGCGACCTCATATAAATTTAATCCGAAGACGCTTGCAATTTGACGGTAGGCCGAACAGACCGCTTCATCGTCGTGTTCATTTTTTACCGCCATAGAGTGCTCTCACTCTTCCTCCTCTTTTCTTTTTTCTCTCTCTCCCTCTCTCTTTCTCTCTCACTCTTTCTCTCTCTCTCGCTCTTTCTCTATCTGTCTTTACCTCGTCCCGCATAAATCTGGCGCCGCGTGCGCCCGTCCGCCCGCGAGTATCGAAATTAGTTTTTACGTAGAAATTAAAGCGCGTATCTATTTCCAGAAATATGTACACGCACGCATACGGAAACAACAAGAGAGAGGGAGAGAAAGAGAGAGAGGACGATCAAATCGTTTAACATTATACTTTTACCTTTGCACTATACATCCTCCGCATCTCGCGACGTATATATATTGTGTTATATTTGTAAAATAAATCCGCGCGCGATGTTGCGCGCACGCATCGAAAATAATTTCCACATAGAAGGTAAAACGCGTAATCGAATGTATTTTGGGAAATACATGTATGCGCGCGTCCAGAAGTGGGAGAAGGGAGGACCGTATGTGAACGATCGGATCGGTTAATGTTATTCTTTTACCTTTGCACTATAACAACTGTAATATGTGTGTAATATATACCGCATTACATTTTAAATATCCCCGGTGCATTAAGAGCTCGTATTTTTCATTTCGATTAATCACGTCTGTGAAGTTGACCTCGCTTTCAAAATAAAAAAAATGAGTAGAATGCTGATTGCCCCCCAGAAAGTTCTAAAGTTTTCTATCGATATTAAAATGAGTTCCGTCGATTAAAGCGGTAAAAATACGAAATGTACGAGCGAGTTACGGAAGTAACGATTATCCCCAAGCAGGTTCGCGTACTTACGGAACCGTGTGATAAGTACGCACAAATACGCAAGCATGCGCAAATGTAAATGCGAATATTCGATGATGCAAATAGTTAGATCAACCCTCCTTTAGATTTTTCAGAGAAAGAGAGGCAGAGTAACAGAGAGAGAGAAAGATGCTCGCGTACACGGCTTTGATCCTGTCGTCTCCACTCCTCCGCGTTTATTTCTATTGGAGGGCGACACACACACACACACATATAGAGAGAGAGAGAGTGCTCTGACTGTCAACTACGTGCGTCGCTGCATGATATTTCCTCTTGGCCGCTATGTATCGGTGTACGCGGTCGTCTGGGATAAACACGGAGGCCGGAATCAAGCGGCGTCACTCCGTGGAAGCTCGGTGATTGGAGCCGCGTATCAAAGACATGCATCGCGGCCATCCCGTGTGACGCGTGGCTTGTCGGTGCTCTTCAATAAAAATGCTAATAATAGCGATAATGTGAGTCGATAGCAGCAAACCGCGACGGTTCTTCATTCGTCTCGCGCGTATTTTTTTCTGCCCCCGCGAAGCAACCGCGCCGTGGACGCGGGGTGGAGATCGCACGGAGAGTGTGCATCATCGTGATCCGCATCGATCAGTGAGAAATGGCCGACAAAAGGTTGATGGTCGCGAATATAATCGCACGAATTCGCTCAGTCACAGTAACAAAGATATCATTACTTGTCATCGAGTTTTCATCTATTCAGTTGCGAGAGTTTGTTTTTTCTTCCGTGCGCGTAATACTATATTCTCGCGATCCGTACCGTTCGTCTCGATCGAGATGGAAATTACACGCGGGGATGTAATTGCCTCAGCAACTCTTGAGTTTACTCCACTACGACGATGCTCGCGTTCTACTCGGGTAGGTCCCGAAGCGAGAGGATACAAAGATGCATTGGATGGTCGATCGCATTCCTTCCGACACGACGATTAATGAGCGCTCTCATCGACGTCGGTTAACTTCGACCTCGATTCGACCGATTATTCATTATTCTCCAGTTCTCGCGAATCTAGATTCTACGATCTAGAATCAGAGAACTGGCTCGCTCCAGAATTGACAAGTCGGTGAGCGAGAACCCGCTAGAGTTGTCCTAATGGTGCGTGACGTTCGAGACGACACGGGGGACGCGCGTGTGACCGTCGGGAGGCCCCGATCAAGCATCAGGGCCGAGATATCGACGACGAGATATCGAGACTGCGATGGGATCGTTTGAGAGAGAGGGAGAGAGAGAGAGAGAAAAGACGCGCGAAGAGCGAAAGCAAGCGAGGCGACGATGGGTTAGCCCGAGGACGGTGGTGTTGTTGCTCCCATTCGTAGATGCACAATACAATTAGAGACTAGAGAATTAGTTTGTAGAAGCTCTCGAGAGAGGTAAGTTACGTGTTCATTCTCATGTGTTGCTCGGGCGGTCGCCTGCATTGACCCGAGAAAGAGTGTGTGTGTGTGTGTGTGATCGCGGCCTCCTGGACACGTGTCTTCGCGGCTGCGGAGAAAGAAGGGGGTGGATATTTGCGCTCGATGACACGCGGACGGCGTGCTCCGCTTCCTCCGAGAGAACGATCTCCCTCCGCCTGTTCCTTCAGCTTCGAACGTTCACGTCGAGACCCCCGGCGACCCGAGCACCGTCGATTCAACGCGTATCGATAATAACACGTTTAACCGCGCGCGTAACGTTGAAAAAAGGAGAGAAAACACCACTCGTCGTTATCGATCACACGCGGCGAGATAACGAGTGGGCGGACGGCATTTCGAGTTTACCCGACTCCGTTATCGCCGGTAATGAGTCCTTGTCGTGCCCTTTTATCCTTGCGCCGCGCCGAACTTCCGTGGTTCAGCGGAATTTTTTTCCCTCGCGGGGAATAGCAAACGAGATCGACTGTCGTCGTCGCGACGACGACGACGAAAGTGGGCGTGAGGCGGCGGGAATGGGACGGCAAAATCTCCGAGTGATTTATACGCGGTGAGCCGGTGTCATCTAACTTTTAAATTAAGATTCTCTGCACTTCCCGAGACGCGACGGTTTTCGTACGGACGTTCGTCGCGGTCTCACTGCGTCCGCTGCTCACAACACATGAGCACCGTCGTCGGCGTGGAAATCGCTCGCGTCGTCAGGTACCGCCTATCTTAAACGGTCGCTCTCAAAGCACTCTTTCGCACGTTTTGCATTAGGACGTCTCTCTCGCCTTCGTCGCGACCTGAAGGTCCGTCCCTCCTTCCGGCTCCGCTGTTCGTCGGCCTCCTTTTTTCTTCCGCTAGTCTTTCTTGAGAGAGACGGTTTTGCGAGAATTTCCACGTGAGACGCGGACGAGAGATTTTTCATAACTGAATCGATACTACGTCGTGTGTAGATAGTGGCTTCCCGGCGACGCACAGTGGTGCCAAAACACAGAAATTAAAGTGTTACGGAAGCCACTGGCAAACGTTTTAATTTAGGTAAATGTTCGCGCTCATGCTGTTTTTGCAAAGAACGATGAAATCTGATGATTAACTGCCTATTTGTTTCTATTCGGGTACATTTGGTAAAGTACAAAACTACTATGCTCGCACGGAACGCTGAGATCGTCAACAGAAATTTTTACCTTTCTGTAGCTGAACGCGCGTTTGAACTTTGTGAATTATGGAGATCTTCTGGGAACTTGTTTTCAACAAACTATGTTCTTTCTAACGTGTAACGTTCCACGACGTTAAAACTACTATCATTTATTTGCACAAACCAACATGGCTCTCGACAGGAATTTTAATTTTTGCAACTTTTTGAGGGTGCGCAATCTTCATTGTAAATGGGATCGCTTCCGAGACTTGATTATTAAGTAGCTATTTTTTTCTTAACTTTTGACATTCCACGAAATTTAATTATGGTATAATTTCGTGACACAATTTACTGGTATGTCACTGTAATAATTTATGATTTTAATATTTTTAATATTTTTTGTTTTTTTTTTATATATTTATGTTAATACTGATACATTTAGATCAATTTTCTTTTCTTTTGCATATTTTCGTTTTTTCGCTGGGCTTAAGCTCCAAAAAAACTTGTTATCTCTCGCTCGAAGGTTACTCTAACGTTTAACCACATATATAACGTTAGTTTATATATATAATATTCATTATAATGAATTAAGTTAGAAAATGGGAACTAGAATGTAAACAACACATTCAAAGCGAAATATATTATTTGTGCTGTAATATTATGAAAATAAAAGTAAAAAAACCATTCAATGCTATAATTTGTACTAAAACTCTTAAATGTTACTTTTATAGCGGATGAAACATTACAACTTTAAACTATCCTTTTTTTCCGCGTCAGGACCACTGTGCGACGTCGCTCTCGCGCTGCTTTTATCGTTACGCCGTAACGTCGAGATCGCGCATCGGCCCGCGGATATCAAACGCATACCGCCGCCGCGTACGGAGCATGGATGTCGTTGAATGATATAAGAGTGCTCTCTCGTGAGGGGCGATCATGTAACCAATTTGTTGGCTTACGAGGCGCGAGAAATATCTTTATCGCGTCGCCGTATTGCGTACCTGCGCCATATACACTGCGCGTCCTATTTTCGTTCCTCCCGAAACGTCCTCGCTCTCACGCTTCGATCGACGTGAGAGGAGAACGCGTCGCGTTCGCGATCGACTTGCAAGTGACAAAAATGAATCGCCCGTTTCCTTCAGCACGGCTAAGCCGCGCGACACGTTCGCGAAAAAGCGCTATTCACCGTGAATTCGAATTCCGGGTCCGCTGAATCGAGTACGTTTCCGCGTTTTCTTCCGTCCTCCTCTCCCCTTTTGTTCTTCTCTCTCCCCTTTTCTTTTTCGTTTCGCACGATATTTTTATTATTCACACAAACGGCCCAGTCATTCATGCACACCGCGCTCGTCTCTCCGTTTTTCCGGCTCATCCGCCGTCCACTGTGTTTGATCGCCCAACACAGTTTCGCTCACCGTTGCCGCATTTTCGTGGACCGCGATATTCGTTTTCCGACGTGCCGCGCAAAGGCCACGAGAACGGACGAGCGTCCGTCCCGCTCGTCGCTGCTCGCATTTACCGTGAATTAGCGTAATTAAGCCGACGATGTGCCGTCGTCGTTGCGATTGGGATCGTGGTTAAAGGGAGATCGACTTTTAGGGCAAAAGCAGCTAGTGATGACTTCCAGGAGCTCGCGGGAGAAGGCGGCAGACAGAATGAATCGGCAATTCCCCGCGGTACTTAATGACTTTTTATTACATATATCTAACGATACCAAGCAAAAGTCACACATCTTTCGCTATATATTATATAATCGCTCGCATACATACACATATATATCTATTGTATGTATACTTACATATAATATATATACATATATATATTATATATATATTATATGTATATCTGTGCGTGTGCATGTGTGTGTACGTATCTGCCGAACGGTCGCGCGTATCGAGTGGCGATCAATAATAAACTATTTCTCTTTCCGATCTTGATAGACTCTCCCTCTCTCTCTTTGGCGCGCGCGGCTCGGTTACGCGATTACGTCTCGCGCGTAATTTCCGCAAAATTTCACGCCGCGAGGTTTGACGGAGAGATGGGGGTGGAGACTCCGTTGGTAACTTGTCGGAAACAAAAGTAATTCTTTTTCATTTTTTTTTATTTCTCGCCTCACGAATCCCCGGTGTTCCGAGTCGCTAATTCAATTTCGAAATTAAATCTCGCCGGAGCAACATACCGTCGGTGCGCGCTTAATTACGTTTAAGATCCTTCCGTATTATCTCGTGTTTCGCGCGACTATCCTTCCGTGGCGGGATACACCCACGTTATCGCGAGAAATAAGCGGAGCGGAGCGAATTTTCTCTCCATGGGAAAGTACAATTCTGTTATGCGAGAAGAGAGAGAGGGGGGAGGGGGGGGGGAGATAAAGAACGCGCGGCTCGACCGATCGGCAGTATTGTAATTTTGTTTTTAGATTTTATTTGTTCTACTTTGGACGGCTATATGAATCGTGCACAGGTATATTTTTATCTACACTCCGCTCTCAGAATACACACACATACATATATATACATACACACACACACACACGCACGCACGCACAACTCGATCTATTACACTTCTCGAGATTTCCACTCGCCTGCTGCGCACACACACACACACATACGCGCGCGCGCGCATATACACAGCCGGACGTATACTTGCACACGCCGCACGCAGAGAAAAAATTGGAGTAAAAATTATTATAAAAGTTTGTAACGCTGTATTATATTACGGAATTATTATCGAAATTATTATGTGTGTTTTAATCTCTAATTATATGTATATATGATATACATTACTAAATATTATGACACACATTGTAATTTCCGTTACAATTCCGATATGGTCAGGCATTATAACATTTTCTGATAATTTTTACTACAGTATTTTCTCCATATAGGTCTTGTCATTAAATAAGATGATAACGCGACAGTTGTAACGTCACGTTTCCTCCTCCAGTTTAGATACCGTTATATGTTGCCCTTTTCTTTCATGTTAATGTCTCAAACCGTGTTGCGTGTCTTTAGTATCTGCACGATTGTCCGCGTTCTCAACACAAAGTATCAAAATAATTGCATTATGCTTAACACATTTTCGACCGATCGAGCAAATTTATCCTACCTCGATAATCGTTGACCGACCGATCAATCAAAACTTTTGGTGGTTTTAGAGAAAAATCGTTACTTTTATTTTTATATTTTATTATATTCACTTTTCTGTTGCATGAATTGTAACAATGAATTGTAAAAATTCAGGTCAACATGTGTTACTGCGTATTTTTTACAAAATGTATGGTTTTAAAAGCCTGATAAGGCGATGTATTAAAAACACACTAGGACGCACTATCCCCTGGTTAGATTAGGACTCTCCTCCAAAGGAATATCGCTGCTCGATCGGCGACGCTCGCTGAATCAACGATCGTGCAGAAGCCAAAGCGAATTCTGTATCTCGTCCATTCGTCCAATTTCGGCCATACCGGTCCGAATTTCTGTTCTGTGTCTCGCGTCCAGTCTTGTGTTTAGTTTTGTATGACAGACCAAGGTGTAAAGTCCTCCCATTATCCCCTCTCCCCTTCCCAAGAAAACACAGATAAGCGTGCCGACGCGGAACTCCAGATGGACATCTCGTCGTAAATGTAATTGCACGTGCGCGCGCACACACACAACCACAAGTTTCCTGCACATTTACGCATAGTCGTACCTAGTCGTCTCTCTCGCCATCCATGTAGGCAGTTTCGTATATATACGGGTTCTACTTAAAGCTTTAGGCATCGTCTATCGCACATTTATCGCGGGCAAGCTTGCACCGCCGCCTTACCTCGTTTCCGACAGGTGTACCGTATATAACACACTAAACGCTCTTACACGAAACTAACGCGCAAATTAGAGAGAGAAAGGGAGAGAGGGAGAGAACGAGCGAAAGAGTGAGAGAGGGAGAGAGGAGAGACAGAGGAGCACCGGGAAGGTGACTCGAGACGAGATAATTCTCCGCGACACGAACACGGTTCCGTTTCTCAATGCGTAGATTTAACGCGATCGCCGCAGAACGAGGTGCTGTCAAGTTTCAGGCAGAGGAGATGCCGGAAAAATCTTGCGTGAGAAAAGAGAGAAGGACAAAAGAGAGGATTCTCCTTGGAAAAAGACGAGGGTGAATCAGCGTCGTCGCGGCGAATCGTAATAGCTAAAATTAAAGGTCTCGCACGCTGTCGATCCGTGTGGAGACCGTAGGAGAGGTAGATAGAGATAGAAAGAGCAAAAAAGAGAGAGGGGGCTAAGGAGAAAAAAAAGACGAAAACGAATTTTCGATCTACTGTAGGGAAGGGGTACTACCATCACGCGGGAGGTCCGAAATCGACGTCCAATGGTGGGCGTAGGCACAACGGATCCCACAATGGGCATCACGGTGCTGGCGCGATGACCGTCGAGCATAACGGCCACCATCCACCGCGAGAGCCGCGAAAAGAAGAGAGCACCCTCGTCAGACGGAGCTTCCGCAGGTGCGGCGACGAGTGGCGCGCCGATAGTAGGAGGTGCGTTTTCTCAAGGAAGCGAAAGCCTTTTCCTCGCTTTCTCTCGCAGGCTTTTCTCGTGCGCCTAACGGACGAGCGTATTCGTTCGACTCCGGTGAACCCGCGATCGTAGAACCCGCGGTCTTCGTCGAGGTGACGATTTTCATTCCGTGATGCGCACATACCTCGAAGAAAATCATATCTTTTTTATATTTTTTCTATAAAAATTGTTTACTATTTTCTTATATTAAATTTGTATATATCTCTGAGCTTGTCCGGAAGAGGGTGAAAGACTTTGTTCGAAAACGGCTCGAAATGAGAAATCCGACCGAATTGGCTCGCGCGTGTAACGTTCACACCGGAAGCGAATTTTCCGACCGACGGTCCCCGGAAATTGAACGGGGGAGGGTGAAGCCTCGCAAAGGATGGATCGGCGCGTAAAATAACCGCGACGGATTAAACACAGCAAGCAGCGCGCGCATCACCTCCATGGTCGTCTCTGTGTATGTGGCGTGTCCATCAGGTTCACGGAGAGGAGGGGGAAAAAGACAGTGCGTTTTGACGGTGGGACCAATGTTGGCGGCCCTCAGGAGGAATGGTCTTGGGAGGCCGATCGACAGGGTAGTCAGGACAGCGCGACCAAAGACTCCGGCATAGACACCTCTAGCACCTTCACGAGCAGTGAAGACAGCAACAGGGGCGATCTGCCCAAGGTACGGGCTGCCAATTACGAGCGAGTAAAGTCGTAAAGCTCGCGACGCTAGTGACCAGACAAACGCTTTCCGATCGTAGCGAGTAGATTCGTCCGAGTTTGCTAATATGTTATGGCGAAGTAGAGAAGGCAGGGTTCTCACACACGCGCGAGGACAGGCGGTTTAGGTGGAGGAGAATCGACGTTCGCGGGTGTGGATCGAGTAAAAGGGGTTTTCAAGCGACGTTTTTTGCACGATCGTTCGAGAGACAGGGAGTCAGATAGAGGCAGAGAGAGAGAGAGAGAGAGAGAGAGAAAAGGTGGTCGGG
>NW_014555884.1:1016839-1106370 GCF_001313825.1 Dinoponera quadriceps
GGGGGGGGGGACTTTTTCTCGATAACGATTACGCTCGGTGCGCGCTGCTTCAGCGTACGCTAATCGCGGCGGAATTCAAAAGCCGGCCGGAACACGTCGTCCAAAGTGGAATTGTTTTCTTTCTCGCTGCTCGCTTCAATAGAGTGGCGTTGAAGATGGCTTGGTAATTGATGCAATTAGCGTGCGACACTTGCGTTTGGTTACTTTCGGATTACACGCACAATGTGGCAGCGACGTGACACGCCGGAAGAGCCGAGGTTTCAGGGAGGGAGAGAGCCGCGCGCGATTGATCCCGCTATCCGAGCTATCGTATCGATCGACGTGCGCGATTCGAAAGGGCGAGACACACATACATACACATATAGATACACACTCACGGCGTATGTGTAACGAAGTTAAACGCCCCGGACGTTTGGTTTTTATCGCCCCCCTCCTCCTTCCTCCTTACATTCGCGCCGACGGGAAAGAACCTCTTTTGCTCGATTAACCCTAAACTTCGAGCTTTTGAAGGCTTGTATGCTTGTATATACGTATTTTTATCTCGAGTGAGTGAATGTGTGTGTGTGTGGGAGAAAGAGATTTGTTCGTATGATTTTTTTTCCATCGGCTTTCCGTGTATAATTTACAGCGTCGACGCCCAATACCGAATTCGAGTTCGCTCGAATCACAGTAACTGAAGCCACGGAGTCTCGCGCGAATCTTGTCTATCAGGATAATGCCTATTGTTAACGGATAATGCGTTCATTAAGGCGAATTACATCGCTTCAAGTTGGAACAGCGAGAAAGAGAACGAGAAATGATTTCATCGCTCGCGGTTTCATCGAAGATACTCCGTGAATTCAGAAGTTTCGAGTAGCTAATCGTCTTCTGTACTACAATTCTCTCACGTTAGACTTATCTTCGATCCGTTCCGTCGCGCCTCTCTTGACGAAAATCTGTCGTAATTTTCCTCGAGTTCCTGAAATGACGTGGATTTAACGGCGACCCGAGAAGAGATTTGTGTTACTTTTAAACAATGAATAACCACTTCTGACATTCATTTCTCTTTTACGCCACTGCCGACTTAAAGTACGATCGCCCAGAGAATCGTCAAATTCCCGTAGGTTATATCACGTAACGTAAAATGTGAAGAGAGAGAGAGAGAGAGAGAGAGAGAGAGAGAAAAAAAGAGTTTGCAGATAATCAATTCAATATCGAACGTCCGGAATTCCCCGACGCGAAGAGACTCGTAGAATCTAAAATCCCTAGAATCTGACCATTGTAATAGATTTTGTAGTAAAATAGCGTCTATTGCGACACGGAACACGTATCTATTAGACTGAATTGTATATTGTTCTGAACAAAGAATTAACTTTATAGTAAATAAAACTATTATACCGTTTCTTGCAATATTAAATTAATGTGTACCGTAAATTATAAATCACACACTTGTATTTCATATTTACAATAGAAAGGAACAGACCGAAATTAGAATTCTAGTCTTAGAAGATAGTTGACTAACTACATGATTACAAATAAGTAAAATATACAGTAGACTTCCATAAAGCGCAAGTTCTTTCAACGCGAATCCCTATAACGCGCCAAAGATATTGCGATTATTGTTTTCATATGATGCAATTCTTCGTACAGCGCCGACTTCTTCTGTTTCATTGTTGTTTTGTTTCTTGACGCGGTCACTCTTAACATAACGATAACGAAAAGTATTTTTCAATGTTTAAAATTTTAAAAAACATAATAAATAAATTTGTATAATTATATTTTTATTAAATTTCAATGAAATAAAATATTTTTTACATATATTAATAATTGGTTTTTTTTAACTAACTGCGTCTATATGCCACTTATTTTTTAAATACTGTCCTATTTGATAAAACATAGAAAATAAAAGTTGGCATAGCAATAGTCATTTCAAACACGTCACTTGAGATTATACGCGTTATGCAAGAAAAATTCCCGTACAGCACGATTTCATACAACGCGAATTCGTATAGCGCGTAACGTATTAACCGCATTATACGGGAGTCTACTGTAAATGTAAAAGAAGTCAAAATGACTGGAGTTAAAATCAACTGAAGAAAATACAACAAAACGGTATATCCTTGCATTCTACACAGTTAAATGATTTTTATTTAATTCTATATAATTTTAGAAGACTGCTTAGTTTATAAATTATGTTTGTGACGGTTTATAAACATATTAATATAGAATGATGTTATTTTTATGACATAATTAAATATCTACGATTATAATTATCTATCATTTATATTTCTATCGTTTATATTACTTCTGTTTAAATTTATCTCATTTTTGTACTTCAATGGTTCCACCATTTAATTACAAAGATTAATCCGGCTAATATAAACAGTGGCCAGGCTGTGTTCTAGGGACTCTAGAACCCACCCCGCGTTATGAATCGCGCGTTCGGAAGCTTTTTCCCGTACGATCAAGACTTCACGCGACTATGATTTTTGTTCCGACAGACGCGGTGACAACGATATCGCGTGCCCGTCGCTCGATATACCAGAAGGACGACAACTACGCGAGGACGGGTCGCGGTCCAATTATACGAGGCAAATAACCGAGATTAAATTCTCCGAGTAAACGGTCACGACGATCGAGTCATTTATCCAGCCGTGACTTACGTATCTCTCGTCGAGTAACTCGAGCTCCGTCGTCCTCCCCTTTTTCTCTCTTATTTCCGCCCGAGCTTGCTTTCATTTTCGCGGCGGGTGTCTGGGTGAGAATGAGGTAACCGAACACTGCCGTGAGCAGTACGAGTTTCCCCTTCGACCTCGGCGATCGGATCGAACGGGGAGGTTTCTTTGCGCGCGCTGAAAAGCCCCGACGATTGTCGAGCGCGTAATCTGGGAAATTTGACGTGATTTCGCGGAGGTACCTCGAAAACGATCCAATTAAAAGACCAGCGAGGATGCCAGCTTCTCGAGAGAAGCGTACCTGTTTCATAATTAATCAAATTGGAACGCGGCCAAAGAGGTATCGCGACCGACGAGACTCGACGACCTCGTTAGTCGTCTCGTCGATCAGTCTCGCGATTCTCTTCTATTTTTCTTTCCTTTTTGTTCTTATCGCCCCCGCGATTGCGCGCGTTTGGCCGTTGCGGTAAGATCGGTGTGCGTTTCCGTAGGAATGCGTCTCTGGTGGATGCGTGGGATCGCCTGGAGTGTGTTTCACTGGCGTAAAAGCAGAAATGGATTACGAGAGGACGTAGATTTTTATACTACGCTGTTCCACCCCGTTCTTCGCGCCGCTTGTTGCGTCGGGACGCTAAATGGGATCGCCGCGTTATGTCGTTGAACTCTCGTCGCACGATAGGGAATATCGCGATCGACAGAGGTAGAAAGGAGGCGCGCGAAACCCCTCTCCCGAAAGTAGATCCACCCTATGGTGAATATCGTGTC
Organism: Dinoponera quadriceps; assembly: GCF_001313825.1. Classification (NCBI taxonomy): domain Eukaryota; kingdom Metazoa; phylum Arthropoda; class Insecta; order Hymenoptera; family Formicidae; genus Dinoponera; species Dinoponera quadriceps. The sequence continues at coordinate 1,020,259 of NW_014555884.1, forward strand.
GTTCTCAGACAGGAAGAGACATCACGCTCAGAATCGTTGCGCGTATCGACAATATCACGCAGTTGTTGCTACTTGCATGCCTTACGTATCTATCCGAATTTTCAGAGCCCGTGCGAACGTCTCGTCGGCTCCGCGAGATGTACTTGCGGAACGTTTCTTTTTTCTGCCGCAATTATTCGCTAATTTTATTCGCATACGTTGCATGTGGTAGCTCTTATATACGTGTGTGCATGTTGCTTGCTACTCTGTAAATGCCGATTCTATTCTCCCAGTTTTTATTTGGCCGTAGATCGCCTACCTCGTAGACAGGCTTTCTCTTCGTCGGCAAGGTCACCGAGAGAGACACGCTTCGGATGAGATTTCTATTATTTCGTAAGATTGCTACGTCGCTCGTTTCTCAGACATTTTCACGTGCTTCTTTGAATTAATCAAAATTGTACATCTCTTTCATATCGATATATAATATTTGGCGAAGCGTGTAGATCCTCTCGGATCTCCTGGCGTCTTAGAGGACGTATAATACTTGGCTTCTTTTGTATGCTTGAGTTTCCTTGCATCCTGCGCAAGAGAAATGTCTTGTCGCAAGCTGGCACGTCGAATGCGGACGCAAAACATTTCTCCGTAGGACCTGCGAGCTAATCTCTCCTGCGATTATCCCCGAAAGTTGTGTCTTACTCGATAAAATAGACCATTAATGGAAATACGCGCCGGATATGCTGGAGACTGAGGAGTACAATCCTTTCGCCTGAAAAAAAAAGAGTCTTTCCGAGCAAATCGGAACCGCCAGCGTTGCGTTAGAACGCCCGACTCGCGAATTTATCATCCAGAATTCGGACGTACGTTCCATTATTGCTTTTGGCTTACGAAAGCATGAGACACCCATTATCAGTAAAAGAAATACTATCCGCGCTCCGTAGCATCCGTTATCCTGGCAAGTGAGCAGAGACGGTCAGAAGATCATCGGCCACATGGTCTTGCGAAAATCGGCAAATCGGCAATCCGGCACCGAGAGCGGTAGTAGTATACTCGGACTAAAAGTTGTCGGTGGCAAACTACTGGAAGACGGTTCCATGGGCGCTTTCATCGAGAAGGTGAAAAAGGGTAGTACGGCGGACATAGAAGGTCAACTTAGACCCGGTAAGAGGATTACAAAGTTCGAAACAAGTGAGAATTCTCAAAACGCAGTCGTTGCTCTTGATAATACACACAGGCGAATGCGAGGTGCTTCATTCGCGCGATAATCACCGTCGCTCTCTGCTACGTGCCAAAAATACTTTCGACGCCGCTCACTTTGTCGTGAAAAATCGCGATGTAACGCACCCGCGGGATTAATTGCGGAATTCAAACGGATCGCGAAAATTTCCGGATAAATAAACCACCTGACGCATTCGAGCTGAGTAAATTGCGCAAAGTCGAATATGAACGAATTGCAAGATAACTTCCGCGGCCCGTCGATCATTCTTTCTTCGATTCGCGCGAATCGACTTTGAATCGACCACCACTTGAACTATTCCCGACGATTCGCGCCTTTAACGCCACGAAAGCGACCGCCCGTAACAATCGTAACAAGTTTCCGCGACCGTTCACAGGAACGAATCGGGTGCTCGACGATTTCTCGGGTATTCCCTGCGGCTGTTTCAGGTGACGAGGTGATCAAGTGGAATGGGAGGTCCCTCCAGGGCAAGAGCTTCGATGTCGTTTCCGAGATCATCCGCGAGTCGAGGATGGAGCCGCAAGTCGAGCTCGTAGTTTCGCGAAACTTGTCTTCGACGACAACAGGCGCGATGCCCGCAGGACCGGGCCCGTCGACGCCGATGGCATCGAGGAGGATCGTCGCTCAGAGTCAATGGAGGCAGAAACACGAGACCATCTCCGGACCTCAGCAGCCGCATCACAAAGGTGATTATACAGACACACGCGACTCGATATCTCTCGCTTTTGTGTCTACCAGATGTATAATCGCGATCTAGATCACTTTGTCTCTCTTTTTTTTTTTTTTTTCTTTCACTCACCATCGTCGACTTGTTGTTTGAACTTGAGATCTCTTTCGTACGACTTTGAAGTATACATTACTCTGTCACACACACACTTCATCCTGCGGTAGTCGTGCATGGGCTTATGGCGCCAGACCATTATCTTAATCAATAGAGAGAAATCAATCTTAAGAGAGTGGTTCGTTCTTAGGTATATAAGTCAGCTTGTCGACATGTAGCGTAGTCGAGGAGTCGCTAAAGAAAGGATTCGTTAGAAAAGTACGCGCGCGACTGCGAGTTGGGATTATTATTATTTTCCGTATATTTCGCGCTTCGTTTTATTTAACACATAAATTTTTCATACACACACACATTCATACGAAGGTATACGTGTGTGGATGATGAAGGAAAGTTACGCGCGAATGGGCGACGAAAAGTGCAGTACACTCGATACCCTACGATTTAATCGGATAAAATCCTGATAGGCGAGCCGGTAATTAATTATTCCGATTGAAATGAGATATTTATCGGTACCGATTAAATCCAATTAAACGTAATCTCCCCAGGTATAGTGTAAGATTACGCGCACGTAATCGCGCTTCTCATTACTCCCTCTCGCACCCCATCCGCGCAAGCGTATATTAATAAGATACTAGAAAAGCGACGCTATATTGTCATAGATTATATGATTTTTCGTATTCCAGGTCTTAAGAAATGTATTCTGTGGGGTAGGCCTCAGACAACTATTGTTCCTTAACACAATTGGTTATTGGTCGGTGTTTCTCTTTCCCCTGTATCATTAGTCTTTCGTCTCTCTCTCTTACCGAACGGCGACCGTTTCGTTGAGACTCCTCCGATTCTCAACGAACGTCACCGACGAAGAAGATCGATTATTTACTTTTTATACTCTTCTGCCTTATGCATACCGTCGATGTTTTAACGTAGACGTAGATCGTAGTGCTAATGCACCCCCGCTAAACAGCACCATCGATTAGTCTTATGGGAGCAACAACTATATACATACAATTGTATATATGTGTGTATATATGCATATATGTATATCACATGTATGTATGAAATCCGAGGACGCCGATATTTATACAGATCCCTCTCGTGTAGCGCTTTTCCTCCAATTCTAACGAGTCTAAATACGTCACCGGTATTTTGTGTGTGACCCTCTTACGAATAAGTGTGAACACTTTCTCGTTATATCCGCCACCGTCTAACGTGTATACCGATCCGGCATTATTAATCACGACAACTCCTTCCCGCCTTTCTTGGCGTCGTCCCGTTGTTCTCCGCGGATCACCGTGATTGTGGGAACCAGTGCATGTTCACTTCTTCTTCGAGAAAGAGACGCGGGTGTTCGTGGAACCCCTCAGAGAGATCTTAATTTATCAATTTCGCAACGTCATCTAGTTAACCGAGGTGTGTAAGATGAAATCAAATCAAAGAATAAGAGACTCAATGCAACTACGAAAATCAAAGAGGCCATCAAGAGCCAACCACAGATCAATCAGTGCTACGAGAATTAATACTCGTATCTAAAAGATTAGAATGTAGTCAAATCTTTATTATAATAATATTCACAATAATATTAAACATTTCTGTTCGTAACTCTCTTCAGTGCAATATTATTATTAATATATTATTAATGTATTGTTAGGTCGTCATTATAAACACAAGCAAGGTCAGAACGCAAATACTATCAAGGCCAGAAGAACGTGTCGCGGAGTCAAAAGTCATCACGTGAATTTAGATATTTCGCAAGTAAGCATAACGTAAATAAAAAGATATACGGTTATACTTATTCTGGAAAACGCGGTTATTATATTTCATCACCTCGGGCACGCTTTCTCCGGCGGACCAGTATAGAAAAATCAGCAAGCAATATTATCCGCTGGTATCACTTCCAAAGGTCATCATGCGAATTGCAGATAACTCGCGAGTAATAGCATAATGTAAATGAAAGGACGTGCGGAAAAATACTTACGCTGGGAAGCGAGGTTATTATTCCATCGCCTCGGGCATACTTCCTCCGACCAGGGCCAGTATAGGGAAATCAGCAAGAAGAAAGCGTGCTCAGGACGACGAAGTAGTAATCTCGCTTAAATCTCAGCATAAGTATTTCCGCGCATCTTTTCACCAGCGTTATGCTTATTCGAGAGTTATCTGAGTTCACGCGATGATCGTTATATGCGCGGCATGTTCCTCTGGCCTTAACAATATTCTGCTTATGTTTATGATGAAGACATAATAATTGTACTTATTTTACTGAAGAAAATCCGACAGAAATGTTATTGTGAATATTATTATAATAAAGATTTGACTCATCATCCTAATCTTACGAGTATTAATTCTCGTTAACAACACTAATTAATCCTGTGCTTGGCTTTTGATGGCATGTCGTCTTTCTGTCGTCTTCGTCTCTTTCACACGTCTTTGATTTAGCTAAACCACCTGGTCAATACGAACGTCCAATGGACATTCTAATCTCTCGAACCGATTAGGTTGTCTTTCGGATATCTTTTCGAGCCGATCTGTTATTCGGATATCATAAACGTCAGTATCATAAATATATTTACTACACCGAGCAGAGAGGAAAAGAAGTTTTTGATATTTGTGACTGTAATTACATAGTGAAAGAATTATTATCAAAAGGGCCATTTTTGTGTAATATAAATGTTACTATAGAATTAGTAATGTTTTTTATAATGATAATGTAACTATAATTTCTTGGTGAGATTAGTAATTTTTTCTCTGAGTGTATCACGAACGACTAGTCGAAAAATGTACAAGAGCACGAGACTTTGTCCGTTCATCGAAAAGCACCCGGTCGGTCCTACTTTTACGTTAACTCGTTTTTCACCCATTCTCATTACTCTCTCACGCATCCCCTTGTAAATCGCTCCAAGAGCCGCAGGTACGGAAACGAGTTATATCCTAGTCGACACCGCACGATGCTCACTTGCAGAATTGTACGACGCGAGGCGTGAGAAACCGTCGGTTTTAGTGACGTCGCCCGGCTCGCCGGACCTGCATGCCCAAGGACGCGGCCGACACTCCCGACATCCGACCGGAAACGCGAACGTGGGCGGTAGTATTCAGGTGAAGCTGGGTTTCGATCCCGTAGGACTTCAGTTGATCGTCACGATAGTTTGCGCCGAGGGGCTCACACCGAGGAGCAACGGCCAGCCTAGAAATCCCTACGCCAAAGTTTTCCTGCTGCCCGACAAAAGGTGAGCAGAAAAAGAGGAGGAGGGAACACCTTCCTCGCGATGTTCAATAATACAGATCTTGGCAGAGCGGAGAGAACGATTATTGATCGGGGGATAAATAAAGTGTGCGCGTTTTTTTTCACTCAACTCGCCCTCATTCGAAACTTCGAATAGATACACGCGCGAATTTTGCGAATCGATGGTTCGGAATTCCTTTCTTCTCTCTCAGAACACGCACGGTTGTGCGTAAGGAACACAGCTCTACGATACATAATATATATATATGTGTTCCGTTGTGTTGTATAAATTTATCGCATCTACGCGAGTGATCATTTTACGCACCGTTGCACGTCCGTCGCTTCTTCCGCCGAGAAAAAAAAGAAGGAAAAAATTACAAAACGAAAAAACAAAGGAGGCGGGGGAGAGAAGTGTCCATGTGAATATTTTAACACCGTAGCGAGAAGTCGAAGCGGCGCACGAAGACCGTGGCGAATACAAACGATCCCAGATGGAATCAGATTTTCGTTTACAATGGAATCAGGCGTACGGAACTGCGGAAAAGAGCATTAGAGATTACGGTGTGGGACTACGCGGGGAGGTACGAGGCGAACGATTTCCTCGGCGAGGTTGTCCTGGAATTGGCAGTATGTCCTTTATACGAGGAACCGGAATGGCATGCCCTGACCGCTCACGGGGAGCACCGGCACGTCGGGTATGAATCGCCCTCGCGAATGCTAGTAGTTCCGATGCCAATACTAAAAGCGATCAAATAAATGCCTCGCGTCGATACGAATTTCTTGCGGAACGCCCGACAATGTTTCACTACATTACGTCCCGCTCCGTCAGTAAATTCGTCTCTCGCGCGACGTCATTGCGAATTCAATCAAATCTGTGTAAGCGTGTGTGTATTAACGCGCTACGTGTCGACGCGCATCCCGCCGACCGTGCCATACGTCTCATTGAGCACACGTATATTGAGAGAAAAGTAATTATTATTTGTAACTGTAATCATTACAGTGAAAGAATTATAGATAGCAGATAGTATTTTCACCATTGATTTGAATAAAAATATTGTCGCTTATTTTATATGATTCCACTTGGAGCAATTTCGAGAGTACATATATGTTGCTACTATTTTTGTGATAAAAACAACAAAAGGGTATATAGTTGATGTAACTATAATTTCTCTCAGTGTAACGATTGAAATCCAAGTATTTGATCGGCTTTCAGACTGAAACGATCTCCTTCGCGTCAACATCGCGAGCTATGCGGCGCGTTAATGCGACTTTACTCACTCCGCAGGCATTATCAAGATCCCGACGACATGATAGATTGTCACCTCAGCCCGCCGTCGACCACCTCGAGATTAAGCGATTCCGACACCTCGGAGTGCGACATCACGGACTGCGACGTGTCGAGGGAACAAAGAAGAACAGCCGATGGTGCCAGCATAAGTAGTATCGGCAGTTCCTCTAGGTAAGAGATCGTCTTTTCGAAATCTCGTTACTGCGTTTGCGTGTATCGATCTCTCGGTGTCCGATCGAGAAAATGAAAGGGAAGTAGAAGGAAGATCCGTCGTGGCCGATTTAAGGATGTATTACCCATAAGTTAAAATAATGAACAAATTGGTCTACATTGGATTTAAAAGTGACACCAAAAGTTTGACAGTAATACAGAGCCTAGAAGTTATTCCACTTTAAAGGCGAAATAAGTTTACGAAATAAGAATGTTATAAAACTTGCACTGCGTACACATTGAAATATTATCTAATTTATTGTTCGTGCAATTAGAAAAAGATTGACCATTCAAGAGCTGAGATACTTGTGACTAAAGTCGATACTTTTTATAAGTGTTCGTTGAGATTAGCGTGCTATTTTTCATTTCTATTTTTCATATTTTTCAAACTAAAAAGATTCTGATGAAGAACTACTGTGATATTAAAGATTAATGTACAGAAATTTATACAGAAATTTCAGAATTATTGGCTATTTTGTTTTGAGAATACAGCGGTATAAAATTCATAACTTATAATAATACTCGAAATATACATACATATGGACATATTTAAGCACTTGTGCCTTTGCTTTTTTTATATTATCCGTTCATCTCGATTAGATTAGCTGATTGTATGGCAAATATTACATTAATAAAAAAAATAAAAAATAAAAAAATATAAATTAAAAATGAAAAGAATACTTTCGTATTTATAATATTGTGTATACCTCAACTTCGTTTCAAATTAACATTTTTTACTCATGTACACTGCAAATCCTTTAGCTGAAGCTCTTCTTACACACTTCTTACACGTGTCTTACTGTTTCAAATCACGTCGATATGATTGGACGTGTTAACTTAACATTTAACGTGTTAATGACTAAACATTTTAAATGACGTAAGCTAAATCGGGAGAAAAGCTCGATAAAAAAATAGCTTCAGCCAAATGTATCATTTTAAGGCGTTTGTGCGTGTGAAAGTAACACACTTGGATTTACAGTGTAGTCAAATAAATATAGAAACGTAATTTTGCTTGATAAATACTAAATTGATGAACAGCCCTTTGATGCGCCACTGAAAATACGACACTAATGGGCAGTACATCCTCAACCATCGGCTTCGCGCGCGCGACGAACTTCGCGCATTATTGAGAAGCGATAGTTATCTTCGAACGGCTGTATCGAGGCGCAACACACACATACATACACTTGACCAATCCGACAGCCGACTCGAGATTCCGTTTACAGATCTCGTAACCGTTGCCGGTTATTCCGCGGCCGTCGACAACGCGAGCCGTTTTATCCGCCGAGGCTCGGGGTTGATTTCGAACGGATCTCGGGAACAACGAGACTCGCGTCGCGTCGCGAAATCGGATTCCTCGTTCGAAGACGATTGTGCGCGCGAGAAACGCGACTTTGCCTCTCCCCTTCGCGCGAAAAGCGGGTCAAGCGCGGATAGGAGGGACGGAACGGAGATGCGTGAGCATGTATATATTTATATAAAATAAATGATCGCGTACGCGCGCGGAAGTTTGAGAAAGAAAAAAGGAAACGTTGGAATGTTCGGGAGGGTGGGAGGNATAAAACTGGGCAATAAGCCAATTGACAAAGCAGTTGGCCTGCGACCATCGCTAACTCCGGAAGTCTTAAACTCCTCGTATCCATATTAATATCTCGGCGATGAGGCCCGCTCGTTATCCGTGAGTACCGAATGTTCCTCGACTTCCCGCAAGCAGGCCGAGGCGCGCGGACAATTAGCGGAAAAAAGCAAAAGCAATATCATTAATTCCAAGTGCATATCCGTAATGACGCAACGAGAAGCTAACGTAAACGCCGCGTGTGTGCCGCGACAACGTCGGCCGGCGGGACAAGTCGGAGGAGCGGTTATTTACTCGACGTCACTTTAATTCCCCGGAGTCACTGGAGTGGCTTTAATGCGGAAGACGTCGCGCTAAGTGGCGGAAGTGCATTCGTAATTCTCGCGAATGCTCGCGACGCGCCGATATCCTCGTCGACCATTCGCAAAGTTCTCGCTTGACGACACGCGAACGAGTCGGTCGGCGATACAAAATCAGTTCGGTTGAATCTATCTGACGAGCAAATTCAACATCAACTTCCTGTTTGGGGGAAATCAAATTTCTAGTTTTCGCATGGAAAAAAATCACGGAATAGTTTTCACAGTATTACATGGACAGCTACATAAAAAATAGTGTTATATATAAGTCAATCATAGATATTCTCATATATATATAAGCAAAAATATTATAATATTCTTAGAAGATTTTTAGTCTTGAATTGAGTGCAAGTAATACTTGCACCAATACATATTCAATCAAATCAAGACTGAAAATCTTCCAAGAAGATTCTAATATTCTTGCTTATATATATGAGAATATTTATCGTTGATTTGTAAGACTAATCTTTCTCTATGTTGTTTTTAGTTGCGGAAACTTATTCCTTTTTTCCCGTACACAATCGACGTTCAGATAACCAGAAATTCCTTCAAACAAAACGCGCTTGGCTGCTCATTGTCAGGTTCAATTCAACCAAATTCATTTCTCAGTGTATGTTCGGCGGACACCGCTGTCCGACATCGTTCGGCGCTTCTTTCCGTACCGAGCAGTCTCTCGATTTCACAAGAGCGAACGAGATTCCATCCGCGAACGCGTCGTTCCGAACAATTGAAACGTCTCGCGCTCCGCCGGACGTCTTATGTACATGTATTTAACAATCCTCGATATCGCCTAATGAGATTAGTCGAAAAGGTTTCGCCGGCAATTACATTAATAAATCCGTCGCCACTGCCGCCGTCGAGAGTCCGCAGTTACAACGTGACGCGCGAGGGAACGACGCGTTTTCACAGAGAGAGCTCTTACTATTAAAACGCGCTGTATTTGACCTGCGATATAAGCATACACTTCAAGTTGAGAGTGCACGAGGATTAATCGCGAAAAGAAAATATGGTACCTGCAATGTATATATATATGTACAATTGAGCTCTTTCCTTTTTGCACGGAAAAAAGATCTCGGTTCCTGCGACTGAATGTGGACGCGAAAACTCAGTGATCAGAAATGAAAAGCTCCTTGGTGACGATGAACGACATGTCTGTTATCGCGACTGAGAGCATTCGGCTGCATCGGTTGAGACAACAGAGCAATTGACTGAGAAAATTCCTCCAGCAGGAGTCTATTCGCTGCCACAACCGAGTTGCCGTCCGGGCAACGGAAAATTCAGTTACACTGTTAACGGAGTTGTTCTTTCCGTGTATCGCGCGCTCGGATTTTGCCGCGTAAACTTGTCGATCTGAAACATTAAAGACTCACAGAGCATTTTTTGGAAAGCGATTTGTCGTGAGCGTCTCGAATCTCTCGAGTCGCTGAGAGCGCGTGTGTGTAAAGTGTATCTCGCGTAAGAAAATATAGAAAGTATATATAGATAATATTAGAGAGAGAGAGAGAGAGATAAGAGATGCTAGACAATGACGCGTCGGCCGCGGCCGCTCTCATTGCTTTTGATTTTAATCGTGTGCTTTGTTATTTATTTTTTAGGTTTCATAATATGCCGTCAAATTATAAGCGGTACGGCCATTACAATATATCTTTTCTCCTCCTTCACGAATCACGCAGTCACACGCAGTCTTGCATCCTCACCGCTAGGGTTTTATTATATTATTACGATGTTACGCGTAGAAGTCAGCCAGAGTTTAGTCGCGCGTTCTTAACCGGTGCAACGGAGACGGAGGGGACGCTTACCGACGCGATCATGCGGTGCCGCTAATTCGATCCGAGTACACCGACAACGACGGGGTAGCTCGAGAAGTTTGATAATAATTATTTCCGAGAGGGAGAAAGAGAGAGGGTGGAGAGAGACACAGAGGGGAAAATTGTCGTTTTCACGGCGAACGAGACGTATCGCGTGCGAGAAACACCGTGTGACACGGCCGTCGAACGCAACTCTCTTGACGAAACCGCTCTTCCCACTTCACGTACGATTTAACGTTATATCGTGCACCGCGTTACATCGTCGAGCAAAATTCCCGGGGCGGATCTCTGTTGTTGTTCGTGGCGTTCGGACTCTTTCGTTTGTTTGCTCGTAGAGAGACGTGAAGAGATAGCGACTCGAACGAAAAATGGGTTTGGTTGGATCTACCTGACAATGGATAACCAAACGCGTTCTGTCAACCAACCATATTTGATTGGAGGAAATAGAATCTCCGTTTGTAAGAAGCAAATTTGATTCATGAGAATCAGCAATGTTGTTCTCTTCGACCAAAACGCGCTTGATTGTCTGAATCTACATTTCAAGCAAACTCATTTTTCAGTGTAGTAAGTGCAAAATAAGAAAAGTAACAGCAAAAAGAAAAGAAATTAGCGAGTCGTCACCCACGGGCACCTTAGACGTCATACTGTCATCGCTTCTTGCATACATATATATATATACTGTACATACATACTATATATATATATATATACTGTATATATGTGTGTATACATATACGCATTATTATACACGTTGAGTCTTAGATGCGACGGGACATGGCTTCTAGAATGCTTAATGCATCGCGATGCATCGGCCGGGATGGATTGAGTCTCCCTTTGAAGCTTTCACTGCAAATTACTTGGTGCCGGTTTTCGCGAACCGCCTTCTCACGTGCAAGTTCGCTTTTCGTTGCCAGAAACGGCGATACGCATCGACCGGGGGGGGCGCGTCTTTCGCACTGATCGATCATCAGCGTGCGGCAACCACTCACTTGGCACGCTCGTACGGACGCACTTACGTCGCATATTCTGCGAGGAGGCTCGACTCCGCTGCGCAATTCCCGATTTTTGGCAACGGGAAGGGTCTCGCCAATCGAGAGCACACTGTGTAAACGCCGAGGCAGACTTGACTGCATTGCCGAATAATTTGGAGCTGCTTCGCGCCAAATTAGGAGATATGCACTGTGCAGTTTTGCGATCTAAGGATCTCGGGCTCACGCTAGAGAATCTTTTATGCGCCAAATAGCGTGCGAAAATTCACGAGATGAGTTTGCACACGACTCGGGAGGACTCGCGCGATTTCTTTCGTTTCTCGACCTTTCGTTCCGACTTCGGTAGCGTTTTCATTTGTATAGCATTCTTCACACACATACATCAATATCACGCACATGTGAACCACGTACACACAGGAACACGAGTATACTCTGTCTATCACTCTTCTACCATCCTGGCCGCATGCATTTTGAGATTAGCGCGAGATCACAGCACTCGCCTCATTTAAGTTGTAAGGCACGCAGCTGATTGATGAAAAAAAAATGAACGCATGCTGGAGCAGCCACTATTCTAGCCCGCCGCCGGAGAGGGAGCTCTGCGTCGACGGTGAACACCGGAGTCGGAGGGACATGTCGCCTCAAGGACGTAAAAGGGCCGCCCTCATGATATCTCGCGACCAACCTGCCTCTATATCGGGTTACCAGACATATCGGAAGGTACGGCGTTTTTTTATCGGACATTCTCTCTCAAACATTCAAGATCAGAGCGTCGATCGGTTTTACGCTCCTCGCATTTTCCCTCTTTTTCGGCTAGATTTGTCGTCTAACTTGAGACTCCTTTGTTCTCAAAGATATTCACGAGATCGCAAGAATGTATATCGATTGCAGAGACGTGTAAATTTGCGTGTTTTGGAATTACTGAGACTTACTGACAAACAAGTTTTTCCCGATGTATCAGAGAACTGAACGAAATAATATTAAGGCCTTCAGAGATATTCGATCGTTAAGAATTAATTTTAGACCAATAAAAAAGATCGACATTATTATCCTCCGATATTTTCGGCTTTCGCGATGTCGATTAATGCGTAATTTGCCTCCCGAGTTAACACCTGTTTCAGCGGTTTGTGTCAGGTAACCTCAGTTTTAGGTTGTTCCTTATTCCGAAGAAATGAACTGAAATGTTAATAGAAACGTCGGAATATCCAGGAAAATGCAGGATCAAATTAAGCATTATTATCCTCCCGCAAGAGATAATTACTCGCTATCATTGCGCGAGACTCTTATCGGTCTAAAATCAATTTGTGGAAATTTTTCTCGGTTTTTCAATGAAAATCATGCACAGGTTATTATTAAGAATTTTTCGCTGAAGAAAAGGAGGGAAGAAAATATGACGACACTCCGTCGACGTATCGCTGACTTATCGGTGTTCTTCTTGCGCGCTGTTAAATTAACGTCCGTCTCGTCGGTATCCTTACACGTTATTAAATACGTCCCGTTCTCAGGACGACATCCACCGGGGAATGATGGGTCATAGGTCTCACAGCGCGGCACCTATGGATTCCCCGAGCGTTAGATACCGAGGAAGGTCTCAGAGCCCCACTGGTCATCGTTCCTTGTCTCCGCCCGAGCATAGATCCATTCCCTACTCGCACGGATACGTTTATACGACGAGGTATGAAATATCACCGGAAACTTTCGCTACTGCGAGCCGCGGTGATGAGACGACGACGAGGATAATGGTCGCCTTACCTCGCCGCGCACTTGTTCAGATTCGGCTCAAGATCGGCGACCGCCACCCCCACTGGATCACCGAAGAAACGCCAACTACCTCAAATCCCGGCAGCCTTGAAGGAGAGGGTCGCGCAAGATCTGGAGGAGCGAGTGAGATTCATGAGGCATCGCAACAGGCCGGCGCATACGATATACCGAAGCACAGGTATGGGAGGTGAGTCGCTTATCACGAGTGACACATAGTTAGACCTGAACATTTTATTTATTATTTATTAAAAGTCAGAAGAATTCTAGTGGATTTTTTATTTTTGCTTAAAATTCTCGAAGGATCTGGCTGATTGCTCAGAATTATTGCAAGTATTGCATTTAATGTCCAAAGCCTTGCTAAGCCTCTTACTCACTTTTTCATGTAAAAATGCATTGTAAATTTAAACCAATCAAACGTGTTTGTTTGCAAATGATTTTAATAGTACAGTTGATTTTTGTTATACGTTACTATTTTCATTTAAAACTACAATTATAAAACTGTTTTAATTACGAATTTATTTAAACGTTACTTGTATATATGAGAAAAGAAAACATCTGAGTCACGTCGAATTTAAGTTGTCGAATTCGTCGGAATACCCGGAATTCTCGTACCGAATTCTTCGCAATGAGTTATCTTGTGCCCCAAGTGACACCGATCGATTCACTTCCAGGCTGGGAAAGGCATTACAGTGGCCTCTCGGACTCAGATCTCCCCTCGATCGGGCACGATCCGCTAACGTTGCCACACAGCCACGCTCACAGGATGCACAGACCGCGAAAAGGACACTTGAGCCCCGACAAAGACGTGCTCGGTGATCTCGGAGATTCTGACATGGAGAGCATAGCCTCGGTAACGAGCAGTGCCTTTAGTACACAATCGGAACGACCACGTGGATCGAGAGCACTAATGTGAGTATAGTTTCGTAATCATTACATTATCTTGATCGTACGGACGACCTCGTTCCGCGAGGTCGGTGTACAAAAAGCAACGCAGATTCCATAGCAAAAAAGTACCCCGTTAGGTAGGGGTCGAGCTTCGAGCGCGTTGCTTTGAATCTGGCATCAAACGCCCACCGAATGCACTTTCGCAAACCCGAAAGGGTTCTCTTGCGTCTTGAAGCGAATTGATCGAACGGCACCATCCGCTCGACCAGCTCGACCCCTCGAACAATCCCTGGATTAAATGGACATTGTCGACTTGCATGAATGACCCTTGTAATTGCACCCGTCCTGCTTGCATGACAAATGTTTCTCCCTCTCCCTATCGTTTTCCCCGACGAAGAGAATCTTAGCGCTTAGACTGCACTTCCTACGCACCGTATCTCTCTCTCTCTCTCTCTCTCTCTATCTATCTATCTCTGTGTCTGTGCGCCAATGTCCATTTAATTAGCGTCCCATTCTAAGAAAGCAGGGATTAGTGCGTGGCGTTGGTCGAACGGTTGTTAGGTAGTCTTGCCTCGTCGTGTGATAGAGGTACGAAGCATGGCGAAGACAGACATCGATCGCTCTCTTCCGAAATGTCGACCCGTTGTTCTCGGCGAGAATCGCAAAAGAAGAATGTTCATGGACGAGCACCGTGAACACGCGCGCGCGCGAGTACGCATTAGATCGAGCGCGCGAGGAAAGAAGCGAATTACGAGAAAAAGATCTGAGAAAGTTGCAAAAAAGAATAAAAAACAGCCGGAAACAAAGAAAAGAGAAGGAAAAGCGGAATGGGCTCACCCTATCTTTGTGTTTCCGCGCGATAGGCTCCCTCTGTATAAAAAAAGAAAAAAACATTGTTTGCAGACCGGCAATTGAAAACGTTTCGATACCCACTGTCACATCCCCCACACCCCCGCCCCCTAGACGCGATAGGCGCAAGCACAAACTTAGGGTACCCCGCAGCGAATGTCATTGTCCGTGCAACAACAATCCCACCGTGCCCAGAAGCAACGACCCCAGCAAGTGTCCCACCCCGCATCCCCTCGTACGGAGCAAGTCCGCAGTGGTACGCTCGTTGTACAAAAAGACGCCCTTCACGAGATCGCAGACCGTCGACGAGAACATGCTGAGATATTACAGCCCCGAGAGCAGCGAGTACAGCGTTTGCGAGAGGCCAGCCGGTATCGCTAAGAACGTCGCGGTGGACCGCCAGCGGATCGACGATCGTCAGACGGGGAGGTCGTCGCGCGTCGGACGTTGCGCGAGCTGCTCGTATCGCCGTGTCTACGACGACTGCGTGGGGTCGCGTGCGCGTCGTTCGACGGTCGGACAAAGGATTGTTGCAAAGGGTCCGTTCGATACCCCTGACCATCTTAGGAGTATAGACGCTAGTTTGCATCCGCGTAGGTCTCTCTTATCCGCTAAGGCTAGAAGCTTCGACGTGATGCACGATACATACGGTGATCGTTTCGGTACTAGGCCAGGGGCCGTCGGTCTGCTATCGCGCAGGGCCAAGAGTTTCGAGTACGAGAGCATATCGAGCAACATATTCAGCGACGACAGTCTCAGGACGGCCCGGAGAAAGCTCAAGCGGAATCTCTCTCTCAGCGACGCCGGATACGGCGACAAGATTCCGGCGCTGGACGATCAGAGCAAGTCCTACTACGACTCGAACGGCGACGACAAAGTGCCTACTACCAGCAGCGCTGCCACGAGCAAAGAGACGAATTACGATTACCTGCTGCAGAAGCCGTCCTTCTACGGCTACGACTCGGAGATCAGCTGCGGCGAGACGGAGATTTATGTGCCGAGCTTCCACGCCGAGAGAACCAGCGAGAGAAAATACGGCGGCAGCTACCTGGACATCAGCTCGGAGAAGCCCATCTACCGCAGCATCGAGCTGTCGCCCGGCGAGAATAACGGCCGGTGGATGTCCTCCGCCAAGGACGACATTAGCTACGAGGACTCGTGGGACGAAGGCTTCGTGGAGCGGGAGAAGATCGACTACTACGCGCAGTCGGACGACATCAGGCCGGACTACCGGGTGGACGGCTGCGCTCGAAGACGCAGGAGAGAGGGCGACTACTCGCCGCTCGCGTCCAGCGTCCGTGAGAGGCCGCCGCCGACTACGTTGCATATCCAGCGAACCGAGTCGGACGAGGAGCCGGATCGCAGCAGACGCGCCTACCGTCGCCGGCGTAACAGTAGCTGTCCAGAGAGCAGAGATCTGCGCCGCAGGGATGACGAGAGGATGACGCGTTTCGTGCTGGACTCCGACGAGGAGTTCGGCTCCACGGAGACGGTAGTCGGCGCCGATTGCTTTCGACGGACGAGCTACGTGACTAGAGCGAATGACGCCGTTAGACCGGGCTTCTTTCACGCGGAACAAGATCGTGGTAGCTACTTAGACTCAAGATACGATTATACGGAGCTAGTTAGGTCAGGGTCTTCTTCGCGCGCTAGACGTAAGAGTAGTTGCCCCGAGTGTCGCGAGCTAGCGCTCTCCGCTTCCGAGTTAGGTAGGTCGGGCTCGCTGTCGCGGAAGGTTGACGACCGGCGGACATTGGTAGAGGCGAAGCATAGATATCGTAGGCGAAACAGCAGCTGTCCGGAGGCTAGGGATCTCGAGATGCTCGAGAAGAGGCAGCAGCAGCCGCAGCGCCACCAGCCGCAGCAGCGTCGGCCGAGCCAGCAGCAGATGCAGCCGCCGCGATCGCAGCAGCCGCAGCAACAGGGTAGTAAGAGGAACGTGGCGATCAGCGACACCCTCGAGTACTACGAGTACTCGATGGAGAGCGAGAGCCAGTGCAGCGAGAACTGCGGATTTGGCCCGTGCGATCCGCGTAGGCCCCGTAACCGAGCACCCCGCCCTGGTAACGCTAATTCGAGTCTCTTTGATTCCCAAACCGCTACCTCCGACACCGCTAAAAACTACCACCCACGGGCCGACGATCATCATCACCACCAACACCCACGAAACGCGAAAATGTCGCCGCTCGCCAACGTCGTCGACGTGGCGTCCACGTTCCTGTCGCCGACCACGTCCGCCCGGCGGCGATCCCGGAAAAAATCCGCCTTCGACGTCGTTGCCGCGGATCGTCGCGACGACCACGCGCCGAACCGTCGCTCTCTGCCCGAAAGCAGCGAGTACGGCGGCCAGTCGAGCTCGTACGAGAAGACGTCCAGACACCAGGTCACCGACGACGACCGCGGCAAGAGGAGCCAGTTCACCAGGAGTCTCAGTAACGCCGACGTGCCGCAGGATGAGAAAGGTGAGGGAAGAGACTTGCTTGAGCGAACACGACAATCCTTTCTCTGTGATTAGAGTCGAACGAAAATATATATGATGAAGCAGGGCGGTGGGAGTCAACTGTGCAGCTGTAATTTCATTCGCACAGACTCACATATGTACCAAAATGTTTCATCTTATATGAAGATCAAACTTTCCTTACACATGACAACATTCTACACAGTCATATCATAGTTTTGTTATTTAATTTATTAAATTTCATAAATTGAAAAGACAAATATTGGATAGAAACATTTTCAAACTAACAACTGTATCAGTTTGAAAATGTCGTTCTTACTATCTAATATTCTTCCTCTCCTCGGTTCTTGAATAATAATAATAATAATATGATATTTTTAACAAGTTTTTTTCAAATTCATAAGAAAAATTAATTTACTTAGAATTTCTCTTTGTATAAAATTTAAATTCATGGAAAATTACACAACCAAAAATAGTCTTAAATCAAGAACAGGTATTTTTATGCATAAACAAGAATATTATAATTTTCTTAGAAGATTTTTAGAATTGAGTTCAAGTAATATATGCATCAACACAAATACAATCAAATCAAGACGAAAAATCTTTTGAGAAGATTATGATATTCTTGCCTATATATGAAAATATCTATTCTTGACTCATTTTTTTCTGTGTACACATTTTTGCTTACACATGAAAATATGAACCGTAAAATGATACTAATTTTTTCCGTGTGCATCGTAGACAGATTGTATCTGCAATCGACTCTTATTGCGCTCTTTTATCATATATTTTCGTTTGAGCTTGTTCAATTGCTCGATTGATGACGTGTTGCTGTTGATTGTCGTGTTGTGTCGTTTTGACGAGGCCAGTTTTCTTTACGTCGAACACTGTGAGATGTATCCCCCATTTCGAATTATTACTGTTATAGTAATTATTTTGTCAGTCAACCCTTTAGGGGACCTTTTTCTTATGCGTCCATTCGAGAAAATTGTTCTCGTCCAAGTCGAATCTGCCTCCGAAATGGAAATCGGCACGGATTCCTCGTATTATCGCTCGTTCCGCTTAACGTCCGCCCCGTCTAACGAAAGTTTCGTTCCACCTCGATTTTTCGCTGATACGTATATCCGCGTGTGTACCGCCGCATCGATTTTGCCGTCACGATGGCGTGACGTATGGCCGAAGACAGAGCTTCGCGGAGGAGTAACATAAATTTTCGCCGGGACTTAGCAGTCACGAGAACTCGTTGCACTCGTATTTAGCGGTAGTTAGTAACTCGCGGACGTACGCCTGTTCGAATGTTATATAAAACTTTTGCCGCGGAGTCACGAACGCTCGTCGTGCGACGAATAGCGAAATAAAGATGGGACACACGTCGTTATTATTCCACGATTATACACGTTTACCGCGCATTCGGTCGGAACTGCTCGCGAAAAGCTCGACGGTGAAAACATCGTGTTAACGACTCGGCTGAAATTAATGTAAAGCTCTTTTATTTTCTCCACGTTATTTGTACGTTCCCAATTCGTACACACACACAGGTCGGTGGAAGGAAGCACGTAACATTTTTACCCCGATAAATTTTAGAACGCATCCGGGTGTCCAAAATGAAAACTCATATCTTTGGATATTTTTTTCATTCACACAAACAAATTTTCTTGTCAAGTAACTCTAATTAGAGTAGGCGTTTCTTATAGATTTTGAGTCACAAACAATAATGTCGCTGGCCAAATTGCACCATCACGTCAGGATTTATTTTGCATTTTAAGATAAGAAATTAGCGACTCGTAGAAAAAAATGTTTAATAAATCTGTGTTATTTATCGGCATGAACATATTCTTGCTATTAATATGTCGTAATTTGTATGTGTGATTTATTTAAATGAAATTTTGAAATGTTTTTTCTTCATATTGAAATTTAATACAAAAGTTTTATTCTGAAAATCTTGTTTTATCAGCCATTTTAGAATTGTATTTTTTTCATACATTTTTAATAACATTTCAAGAAGATTTTATGACGAAAATAACGGAAACCATAATATTGAAATCCAACATTGAAATTCGTTCTCACTAATCTTGCCAAACGTGAAAAAAAAAACCTGTTTTTCTATACACTATCTTTAACAAAGAAACATTTCTGTAAGACAATTTTTGATCCTTCGTTAATAAAGAATCAATGCGTAAATCAAACTATTAGTAATTCATCTATTTTTAATACTTTACTGTCAATTAGTGACTTCTACATTTTTCCCTGTAAATCGTATTTCTCATCTTAAAATTCAAAGTAACTTTAAAATCTCACGTGATACGGCAATTTAACCAGTGTTTTTGTTTATCAAAAATCCATAAGAAACGCCCATTCTGATTAAAATTACCTGACAAAATTTCTTTTGTCGGTCTGTGTTACTAGAAAATTATTAAAAAGCTAAAAATTAAAACCATATTGTAAAATTACAAACATTTTTTCAATCTTTATCTCTATAAATTTTTTTCAAAACGCTTCAGACCCTCAACGAGAGAAGTTGTTTCCTAGTGATTTATGATATATTCTTAATTTTTTAAATAATTTCACACATGATTAATAAAACATCAAGAAGCAAATTATTCATATTAGACACTGGACGTATTCTGAAATTCGTCGAGGCAAACTTTTCTTCCACTCGATCCGTATGTCCCGCTAATTTCAAGCTCAGCTGCAGACAGAAAAAATATTCTGGAAACGTGTGTGTGGATCGCGTGGCACGCCTCGATCATTCTCTCTCGGGTCGCGCTCTCGCCGCGTGTGTACGTTCAAGCGCGTATTCTTGTTTCGCAGACACGGGTAGTTTCAGCGATACAGCGATCGCGTTGAACGTCGAGGACGCGTCGAGGAGAGGTCGCAAGAGCTCGCCCGGCAGCAAGAGCGGCAGCGGCAGCAGCAGCGGCAGCGCCGTGCAGTACCAGGCCGGTCTCGGGAAGAAGAGCAACAGCACCAGCCAATTGTCCGCGACAGGTAACACATTATCACACTGGCCATTTCTATCGAGTTTTGCGTCTTCTAGCCTCCACGTGTTCTACGTAGTCGATCTCTTTCGTAAAACAAAGAGACACCGATCGCTCGTTCGCGCGCGAAGACTGTTTTTTTTCTTTCCTTCTCTTGCGGTGCGCGGTGTTAGAAGAACGTTTTGATATGGACGTTTCCTCCTTTCTTTTTATTTTCTTTTCCTTGTATGACCACCGTATCTCATCGCGGTATTAGAACAATTTTTTATTCCTCACATTCTCTCTTAGTAAAAGACAAAAGAGGAATATCGTCTTCTCTTCATAACAACGATATATTTCGTAAATTAGGCTAGTCATAGTCTAGTCATCGTTAGTGTGTAGATTGTGACGGTGTGCTCTCGCTACGTACCTGGGAGGATGTCGCACGGATATATCGTCGCCGATATGTCGTGCTCCCTATCGGGAAATCACGACGATAAAATCCGACGATTCGGGAGAGAAGCTTTCCGGTCGAGAAACCACGGGCTGTTCACGACCGGAAAACACGAACGAAGAATAAGAAATAATAAGGAACTACGAGTGAACGCGCGATTGCAAAAGCATTGCTCGAGAACAGACGTCAGTGTCTGAGAAAAACGTGACGAGGCGTATTTTTGGTCTCTCTTGCCGCGAACTACGGTGTTACCGACTGACCGCACAAAGCGGATGCACCAGGTGGACGAACGATAACGTGTCGAAGACGAAGTAAGCTGTTGTTTCCCGCCGGATATCTTCTTCATCACATTCCTTATTTGTTCTACTTCTTATTCTTCTCCGCCGTTTGTCTCTCGGTGTCTTCGAGCGCGGATCGGACGCGTGTGACGATTCAAATCGAACTGAACGATAACAAGAGCATACCGTAGACAAGCAAAACACCCAGTAAGCGGGGCAGTATGTACATTCTAATTGTATTCTTGTTTTCTCCGCCATCCCTCCTCATCTCTGTCCGCCTCTCTTCAACATGAACACACTCACACTTTACTTCTACCAACCACCTCTCGACGCTGGGGGACCATTCACGTCATCGATCTGCACCCACCTGCACGATTTCTCATCGCGGCGGCCGCGATCGTCGCCCGCGCGCTCGTGTGTTCCGCGGAACACACACTCCACACGGATCGATTTGCTGGACCTCTATCGCCACTGTTACGCAAAAAAAATTATATGAACAAACAAACAAACTCAAACCGATACTCTCGCCACACGATTATTTACGAAAAAAAATAACAACTATAACTTTGTATATATATATACATATATACTACAACTTGTATATATATATACATATAAACTATAACTTTGTATATATATATATATATATACGTCTGTAAAATCAATCAATCGAAATAATCGACCGACACCACCACCACTATAACCACCACATCATCACAACCATCGTTGTTGCTCTCTCTCTGTCGCAACGACAACAACAATAACAACGATAACAACAACATCAACAACAACATCAACAACGACAACAAAACTATATCACGTCACGCAAAATCCATAACATACCACGTGCGTCTGTTGGTGGTACATGCGTGGGCGAGGAAGGACGGAAACGACGGCTGGGTTTCGGGAAGAAGGGGAAGTCGTCCTTTACAGTTCACAGGAGCGAGGAAGTACTGCCGGAGGATACGGTCGGTGGTAGGAGCGGCCGACAACCGAGCTCCGCGAGCAGCGACGGCGAGGGGAGCGGCGACGGGGACAGGTCCGACTAACTCTCTCTGTCTCAGTAGAACTCCTCTCTTTTTTCCTTTGGTTTTTCTCGTTCTTCTTTTTTTTCACGTTCTTTCGTTTCTTTCTTCTTTTATTTTCCTCATACTTTCCATTGCGTGGGAGCGACCAACCCCCCCCCCCCCCNCCCCCAACCCCCTAGGTTCGTCGGTCGGAGACGATCGCGCGACTACGGCGAACCCCTTCACCGTTCGCAGACTGGAGATCGATCGGTTTCGTCGTCTCTCTCGTACGCACGTGTCTCTCCCGTTCGTGCGGGCGAGATAACGACGGCGTTCGTCGCGAGATAACGCGCGTTCATCGAGAATGACCCGCGTGAATCGGACGCGAGACGTTCACAAGACGAAAAGACCACAACTCAGGTTGCTCGGTTCTCGTTGATCGATACAGCGGAATCTCAAGCCTTCGACGAAATGTGAGTACACGTTGCAGGTGGACTCGCGATATAGGAAGAACGTGGGGCCACCTACCACCAACCAACCAACTAATCAACCAACCAACCACCAACCCGCCACCGTCAGCCGCGACACCGACTTTGTTAACAGCAACAACGAAACACATCACACCATCACTCTCTTTTTAGAGGCCGTGCTTTAGTCGAAGTCGTGCGAGTCTCTCGTGATTGTTTTGTCGGAAAATACTCTCTTTCTTGTGCAATCAAGTTTTAAGCCGGCGCACGGTGCGACAGGTCGGTGGGGAGAATATAACAAAAAAAAGAAACAAAGCAAAGATATGTATATGTATACACTCCCCCCATCTCTCTCTCTCGTCGTGTATCATGCCGCCGAGTGTCGCTTGGAGAAACTTGAAGAAAGTATTTTGCGAATCACACTGCACGTTTCTTCGAATGGTCACGAGGTGACTCCTCTTTTACCTTTTTCGTTATCCTAGTTCGTAGAGGCTATTTCTACGTAGCATTGATACGTTATTCCTAGAGGAACGTTCGCACGAGTTTCCTGGGCTGTAATCTCACCGTGCGTTTTTACTAAGGGAGAGAGAGTTCACGACTCTCTCTCTCTCTCTCTCTCTCTCTCCGTCTTACGTCTGTCTCTGGAGAAGCAGGCTCTACTCCCTCGCTGAATCGCCAATTAATAACGTGCTGATGAAGATGATGATGACGATAATATTGATAACGTACGTGATGTGTGTGTGTGTGTGTGCGCGTGGATCACGCAGATCAGGAAACTCAACTCTAGTTGCACAAATATAGTTGTGCTGGCGTATTTATCGTGATTCTAGAATAGTGTCGGCACCGTATGTCACGTTATAATCGTTCGCAACCGTAACAAGCTCTCCTCTCTGTCTCGAATCTAGATCGTCGCGTGGTCAATTTGAATTTCTCGATAACGTCGAGGTAAGTTGGCCACCTGATACGTTATATTTATTACTTCTTAGAAGCCACTGTTGATACGTGCTTCAGGTGAGAGTGCGCCATTCACACGGTTTTTGACTTCTCGATGTCCTGGTTCGTTGCAGTGTTTCTTTATCAGCGTATTTACATCTCGATATCTCTACGATTATATTGATCACACGAAATTCGTTGAATGTGTCTTGCCGTTACGTATACGGAATGTCTCAAAATTATACCGATACATTTCGGATGCTTATAAGAGGCACTGAAATAAGTAATTTTTATCAATAAATCCATGCTTTGACACTAAAGTGAATTATGCGGTAGTTATTCGAAATGTTAGTTATTTATATCCAGCTTCATAAATAAGATGCTAATCGGCCAATTCGTCAAAAGAGAAAATTTTCATTTTCAATACTAATTTCGGATAAACAGTAAAAAAGCACTGTGATACTGAGCTTGCGAGTTAATAATAAATAATATTAATTCTATCTATTTATAAATTCCCGACAATCTTTAGTTTGATAAAGCAATTATTATTAATATTTTTTATCAATAGATAGCAACAAAAGTCAGGGCCAGGAAAAATATTGCTAATATTTCTGTATTGAAACAAATGGCCAACATTTTGAATAACTGTTGTAAATAATTCGCTCTAGTGCCGAAACAGCTCATTTGCGGATATGGATTTATCAACAAAAATTACTTTGGTGTCCTCTATAAGCATCTAAGTTTGTCGGTCTAATTTCAAGAGACACCTTGTATAATACATATATATATTATACACACATAAGCTGTTAGTCGGACAAAATCTTTACGTATTGACTTGATAATTACTGAATCTCGACAGCATCGCTCTTCGAGCATCGTACGAGTTACGACGTTCAGAGAGCGTTCCATTATTGTATAGTGTATATGTATATATTTGTGTACATAATTATATCTGTGTGCGTCCAGGGAATTATATAGAACGATCACTTAGCCGTAAAGGCGTGTGTACATACGTCGAGTAACTTTTTCAGAATTACAGCTAATTAACAATTGGACATCTGGCGTAGTCGTGTATGCGGGAAAGCGTATTAGCGTTATCCTGACGTTATAATCATGATTAATTTGTCGATAGCCTGCGTGAGTCGGTAGAGTAGATACGCCGCCTTGTCGAATCACTGGATGTTCGCTCATTTATGCTTCCTGCATCTGATCTGTCGCAGAGCGTTATCGAGACGAACAAATTGGATCATCAACACTTGTTTTTCTTTCCGTCTATTGTTCTCATCTCGATACAATCCTGAGAAAGGAAAATGTGCTATTATACGATTCACGCAAAATGCCATCTATCGTGTTGTCATTCGTGACACGATGAGGTGTGTCGAAATTTTAAGTCGCGTCACACCAGGCTACCAGGTTTAAGTATATCCTCTGTCTTTAGTGTCACACACAGAAATGCATATGCCCGTGCAATATTGTCCCGTTATATCTGATCTGAAATGTCACGTAGCCTCGACGAATCCTCGCACTATTCCCCACCTTTTACTCACCTGTTTACGCATTTCAAGCGAGTTACGAGGTTTTATTGCAACTCTGCATTTCACACTGCTCATTAGAGCGATTCCGAGATTGAAGAGAGATCAAGCGAGAGAGGAAGGCGGAAAAATACACGAGGAAGGAAGTTTATACGAAAGAGAGAGAAAGAGAGAGAAAGAGAGAGAAAGAAATGCAGAGAGGAAGAGAAGGAAGGAAAGAAAGAGAGAAAAAGGGGGGGGGGAGAGAGAGAGAGAGAGAGAAGTAGTTGATAAAAGTTGAAAACGTCGAGATCGATTCATGTTTAGCGTTCTGCGATTCCATCGCTGGCTGCGGAGACGCGCATTAATTAAAACCGTTCCAGCGGTTATTCCGACAGTCATTTCTTGGACCAGGACGAAGGGAACTGCTGCTGCATCCGGACACACGCGCTTTCACATATCGGTGAAGGATAATCGTTTTTAGCGGTATTTCTTGTTTGGTTTACAACGCAGAGTGCGGCATTGGCGGGATGCTCGTCGTTGGCGGAAGCGCTGGCGCTGTGGCACGCGGCTTTGCAAGCCGGAAGCGCAACAGCACGCCGAGCAGCATACTACGATCCGAGGAGATCATGCCGACCTATCAGCGCTTTGACTCCGGCAAACCGGCAGGATCGGCAGCCAGTGATACCGCCGGAAGTCTCAACTCGATTTCTAGTTCCGAAGGAAGCTCGTAAGTAGTGGACTCCAACCTGTGGCGAGACCGATTCTGCAAGCGGAAACGCGAGATTCCTGATTACATACACTCTCTCTCTCTCTGTCTGTCTGTCTTCCTTCGGCTCTTCTTCCTTTCTCTATCGCCGTTGGTTTCTGTTCTCCTTCGACTTCTTTCTTTCCTTATGTTCTTTCTATTCCCGTGTAGTGTGTCGACAGAGGAAAAGCCGCAAGCTATTCGAAGTGAATAAGGTGAAGTCGCGCTCATTGGTGTGACTCTGCTTTCGCAAAAATTGTTTGAAGTTATCTTCGAGCAGATTTGGAAATTGTGAGGAACGTACCAACGATTGGCCAGTCTTCGTATTTTATTTCATTGATAAATGAACATCTTGCAGCTGACGAGTCGCTTGTTAATCGCTTGTCGACATACGCGCGGCCAGTGCAGCCAATATTCAAATATTCCAGTGTCTCGAATGTTATTCAAGAAATTGTGGGATGCTCAGGCATCTGAATTAAAAGAGTATTTGGTCTGCACTTTTGGATCGAGTCATAGATAATAACAAATACATGTTTGGTTAATCTCTAGTAAATTGCAGTTTATTTCACAGGATAAATTGATAAGAAAGGCGGAAGTTACTTATTATATGACTCGATGCACTAATAGAGCATTCTAATTTGTTATCTCTTTATTCCTTCAGATCAGCGAGTTCACTCTTTGTTAATCACGGTAAGATAAATGCACCAATGCCCGGATACATATCTAATTATAGGTATTCTTGTTGTTTTGGTCTTTAAATTCGGATCTAATCTTTAAACATAAAATATTTCTATTTATTCAATATATATGTATGTTCTATATTTTGAAAATTTGAATATTCGTATTTAAAGACCAAGAAAAACAACAAAGAAAGTCCAGATTTTGGTACTTTTACCTTAAAGCGTTACCCGCAAAATTGATTTCGCTTCTCACCGATTAACTTGTCCGAATGAACGTCGTTCGATAATTATATCAGCTTTACAGGCGAAGAGTAATCCCGCTGGTCGCTTTTCGTCTTACTTCCTATATGCGCCAAGAAATTTGTCCACATAGAAAATTATAAATTTTACAGACGGATCTTCGAACCTGCGAGTCGATGTGTCTTTGATATGAATTGTGCAATTATATTGTAGTGGACGCACACGCTTCTTTCTTCTCATTCCCTCTTTAATTTCCGTCATCTTTTATCTGTTATTTGAATTAATTATCACCTTATTTCGATCACACTTCTTTATTTATTTGTAGGACAAACGCGCGAGACATACCCGTATCTATCGACATGAGAATCCTCGCACCTTTTAACAAAAAAGAAATCACCTATCATATGTTATTATTTTAATATCCTTTATGGTCATTCGTTCCTTTCATTTCGTTTCTGATTCTTTCTGACGTAGCGATTACGATGATGATTTTCGCGATCGAGATTACACTCTCGGACGCGCGATAATTTCTTTTTCCCCCTTTTCTATTCACATCAGCAAAGTACCTTCGTCACACGTCAGTTTTGCGTAACGCGAGGAAGAAACGTATGAAAGTGTATAGTCTTCGACGAAGTGGATGGGATTTATATTCTCTGCTGTTTTATTCTCTGTCTCCTCTTTTACTTCCTCCCGGCATTACTTTCGTCCTTGCTCCAGAAAACGAAAGCAGCCCCTAAAAGATATATATTGTCATCCATTTATCGGTGTTGTTGTCGTCTTGGCTTAGTTGCTTGATTGTGGCAAATGATTGTGTCGCATTACTTCGGAGCACCGTTGCACATACAACACGCACTTTTGTATCCACTATATGTCAGTATGGTCGTTATTGTCGCTGAGCCATATTTTCTACCCACATGGTGAGAGGAACACACACACAAACACACACACAAAAGCGTACTCTATTGAAATCGACATTGCCCCTGGAAAGCAGCCCCTCCGTCTCATGGATCTGTATCGTTTTCATCGAATGTGTTCTTGGTGGTAGAATAGGTAATTGTACAGCGCAGTGTCTCCTGGAACGCGTGCCGGATCGAGAAAACAATCGAAATGTCGAAAGTGCACTTGAGAAACGTAGACGCGTAGGTATCTCCGTGTGTCCGAACGCTTGTGGCAGAGTGCGTGCGAGCGAGCAACGAATGAACGGTCTTGTCGGTTCGAGATGTTTAATACGGATGGCAATGAGAATCCCTCGACGATCCACCCGCTTTGTTCCTCGGCAGCGGTGTATGTTACGCCGGCCGTTAAAAGGGCCGATAATCGTCGGAGAAAGCGACGGCGACCGGCGAATCCGGGTGTGCGAATCGCAATTAACACGACTTTGCTGAACCGACACTCGAGATGCGACTTATGAGTACAATGGTGTCGCAGTGTGTTTCGTCAAGTCGTACATAGAGCGAGATACACATGTACATACGTATACATATATACATATTCCGAGTTATGCAATTAGGTGTGAAACTCCTCCCCCCTCCCCCCCTTCCTCCAAACAAAAGAGGTCCACACACGTTTGTCGCATACACGTCTCACTACCGTACTACTACCGAGAGAAGTAGTATGTTAATAATTTCTAAGTATATAGTTGGTTATATATATAAATAGTATTAATGACAGTTTCCGATATAATTATGTCCACACTTTCGATGGGCGTCACTCTCTCTCTCTACATTTCTAGCAGAGACTTTCGCAAAGTTACCCGTTTATAGCGTTAATTAAGCGCGAGCTCTCCCAACGGCGCGTAGCGTAGCGAGACGACAAGTGAGCGTAAGTTAAAGTATAATTTTCTCCGTTAATTAATTATCTTTCTTTCCGATATCCCTAAGATCTTAGCGAAGCATGCCGAAAGGAGAAGTAGATAGATGTAGTTTGCAGCAATAACGAACGAGACGGTACTCAGTCCGGAGACTTGAAGTCGCGTTCGTCGCGTGTGACGATGCTCGTCTCCTCTCACGTGCTATTCGCGTTATTCATGTTACTTTGCCGACCCCAATGGTCCCGTCGAAATGGCCTGATTACCGTCATCTATTTTTAATTACTCTAAATGGTACCTGCGTTTAGATTAAAAGTGCATGCGTTCAAACAGTCTCTCTGGGGTATGTTTTTTCAACTTATTTATATATAATCTTCTTCCGTGTATATAATATATATAATATATATGTATATATTATATATATTATATATTTATTTACTCTATCGTACACTAAAACACTACACTTTCAGCGTGAGTTCTTCTTATCTCAAACTGAATGAGGTGTGTTCTCTCTCTTTTTACAACTTTCGTCGAAGGCTTGCGGGAATTGTCCCTCGCTCCTGCGGAATATTTTTCTTTTATGATTTTCATCCCCTCGCGCATTTCTCTCTCTCTCTCTCTCTCTCTCTCTCTCTCTCTGTCTCATCGCACACAGTTCTTTCGCGCGGTAATCTAATTTTCGGCTTGCAGAGTCCTCGTGCTTTGTTTTTCTCCATCTGTTACGAATTACGGGCGACGTTCGAGACGATTAAGATCGCTTCGTGCGCGCATACGATTTCGGACAGGCCTGTGCGAGTGATGAACGAAAAGCAAGAAAAGAATCAAAAGAAAAGAGAGAAATTTGTTGGAAAATTGCATTTCTGATTTTCGTTGGCTCGCACGAAAGCGAGCAGCGCCGTAAACCAGACGGATGTTCACTCTTTTCTCTGTACGACGTTTTCTACAAATTCTCCGGCGAAGTTTCTTTCCGTTGTATCATCCCTCATACTTTTCGTAATAGCATCGAACGACGAATCGCGGCATATCTGCTAAATGCGTAATTTTGAAAACCGTAGTTGGTCTCCGAGTCTGCGCATGGCAGGCGAAACCGGGCAGTTGAGAGACTTCATCGAAGATCTCGGACCGGGCCAAGTGGTCGGGAGACAAGCTCTCGGCGCCCGTTGCCTCGGCGAGATCCAATTGTCGTTGAACCAGAAGAAGGGTTATCTGGAGATCGAGGTCATACGTGCCAAAGACTTGAAAGCGAAACAAGGAAGTAAAGTGATCCCAGGTAAGTATTTCCACTTTAGGAAATGATTTGCGCCGAAATATATTCGCATTAGATATGTAAAATTATCATTACATTCAAAGTGACGATTGCTGTCGATAAAATTACGGCAACAAGATAATTTATTGGTAATTTCGGTGAAATTCGTTGTTTTTTATGCTTTCGGGGGGGTTTTTTTTGACAGATTCGTTTTATATAAGATGTTTCCATGTTTTCCGTATTAATGTATAAAATAAAACGACATTATTCTTATATTCTCATCAAATGTGCATCTATAATAATCCCTGAAATGTCTTCCAGATGAAAGAAAGGAAACTATTCACAATCCTTCGAGGATATTAAAGTTTTCATTTTTTAAGACACTATTAAATTACTTTTTTATAGGATTCTTTGTATAAAAAAAGTAGATTTTATTAAATCCTGTGCCCACAATGTTAGAAATCGCTTTCCAAAATTACCGGGTAATTTATCGTAATTTATCGAGTAAGTTACCATTAGACTGAGTCATTTTCATCTCTGATTCACAAAGAATTCGGTCTTGATCGCTCATAATGAACGACTATACTCACGTCGGCTTTGTTTTCTTTCGTAGCTCCTTACGTGAAGCTCTACGTGGTGAACGGCAAACGATGCGTAGCGAAAGCGAAAACCGTGCCGGCTAGGAAGACTCTGGATCCGTTCTATCAGCAATTGTTGGCTATCAAGGAGAACTGTCGGGGTTGTATATTGCAGGTGCGCGACAAGAGAGAACGAGATCGGTTCTTTTGACGAATTTTTTTTCACGAAATCGTGCGAACGATCGCTCTTATTGCAGAGCGTCGCCCGCCGGGATCGTGCTTTGCACGTAATCGCAAGACGATTCACACATGCTTTCAGGTGACGGTGTGGGGTGACTACGGCCGGTTGGAAGGGAAAAAAGTGTTCATGGGTATTGCACAGATCGTATTGGACGAGCTGAACCTCAATGACCCGGTGATCGGCTGGTACAAGCTGTTCGGCACCACATCCCTGGTCAGTGGACCTCCATCCCTTGCTTTGTCCCGTCGATCTTCGGCCACGTCTCTCGATTCTTTTAAGATCTAAGATTGACCGATAGCATCACCGAATTACATTCCTTTTATACGCGTCGAGAGGGGGGATGATACCTTGTTTCTGGGTTTTACTCGCAGTAGAGCGGAGCAGAAAGTAAACACACGGCTGAGTTGTTGCTCTCTCGGGTTCTTGATCTTGCGGTTGCACTCTCTCTAACGTAGTCGCTTCTACCATTAATAAGATAAGACACCGAAAATTGCACGTGTCTCGATGTATAAGATAGCGTCACCTACTTACCAATCAGACCGACATTAGAGATCGAAAGTGGAAAATCGTAAAGAAAAAAGGAAAAAAAAATAAGAGACAAAGAGATCGTTTTTATTATCTTAAGTTGCATCACGCGACTCATCGCTCGATGATATTACACGTATAGTATGTCGAATGTAACATATATAAATATATTAGAGGACAAACTTGTCGAGAGCTTGATCTCTAACCGCTGTATTCGCCATATCGACGTTAAGCAAAGCATCGTAATGACTCCCCGTAATTGTATCGTAATCTCACACGCCCGTATTCCTCGTTACGGTCCATAATGACTCTGAGAAGAATTTTCTGTACGCATACGCTGTGTATTTGCCTCAGTTCGGCCGTCGATGTCAAGTCTAAAATTTGATTGGCAAATTGCGAACGTGTATCGGTACTAGAAATGTAAAATTGCCGTTAGATTCAAAGTGACAATTAATTACAAGACAGTAAGATGGTAATTTATCGGTAATTTTGGTAAAATTCGTTGTTTTTCATGGTCTCATGCACAAGTAGGCTGCATTTTTTCGTGTTTTCCGCAAGTTTAATGCGTAAGTTATAACATTCTTTTTGTATTCTCATCGAATATACATCTGTGTGTGCGTGCGTGCGTGCGTGTGTGTGTGTGTGTGTGTGTAATAATCATATAATCTCCGAAATGTCTTTCTGATGGAAGAAACTATAATCCTTCGAAAGTTTTTAAAGTTTCCATTTTTTAAGACACCACTAAACCACTTTTTATACAATTCCTTGTATATAAAAAATAAATTTTAGTAAGTAAATTTTGCTAAAAATTAGGAAATTCGGGAAACATGTAGCGATGTAGCCAATCAATTTGCTGCTTTTCCGTAAAAGTCGCAAGTTGATTGACTATTATGAGCGCATCCTCATATGAGGCCTTTTTCCTCATGAATTGCTAAAATTGCATGTGAAAACAAGCCTTATTATCGCTGAAATTTCCTCGGCCTGCTGTCTTTATACATAATTTACATAAAAAAATGTTAGTTTTTCTAGTGTTGTGTACTTACTTTCCCAATTATTATATGCTATATATAGTATATCAATACATAATATCAAAATATTTCATGGAAAATATGAGTTAAATAAATTATAACATTCTTAGTATTTTATTCATCTCAAAGGCTAAATGCACCATTTGTGCTTTACACCAATGTTTTATTTCTGTGATTTTTTTCTAAATTACCATTTTACCAGCTTTACAAAATTACCGGGTAATTTACCATAATTTACTGAATAAATTACCATCAGATTAGATAATTGCTACACCGAATTACGCTAGAGTTTCGCGATTCCGCGTATTTCCGGCTTCGTGGAGGGAAAGGGGCTACAGAGAAAGAATAAATTGTTACGGATCGCGGGAATTTTCGCGGGAGCGGCACGCGATCGAAGAGCCAGGCGCGCTCTTTTTCGCGCAAGAACCGAGATGCGGCAATGCGAACGGAGCGAGAGAACGTACGAAAGGATATGTCTTTCTAGAAACACCACTAGTACATCACATATCATGTACGGCATATCAGACGAGCCACTAGTCTGTATGTAGACTAGATGTAGACGTAGCAGCCATGTTCCCGGAGCGCCAGATAGTTTTAGGTATGCACTGAGATCAAGGCATTTCGTAGATAGTTGGACAACGATTTAACGTGGGTACACTAAAGAAAAGACGATAAGATAAGAAGCAGAAAGATAAAGAAAGAGAAAGAAAAACAAATGAGAGAAGGAAAAAAAGGACCAGATAATATCGTTACGATTGCGCACTCGATCATGACACGCGATCGCAGCGTTTGCTCGCGTTTGACGTCCGAATATACTGCGAACGTGTGTAATGAGTATTTCGTAATTAACATTCGGACACGGCGATGTCCAGACCGATAATGACTTCGGTGGCCGAACGCGGCGACGTAGCGCCGTCTCGACGTCTCTCTCGCGTCAAGACGGCTCCGCGAAGCTCCGCCGGCACTTTTTCTCGAGTACCCATGTGAAATCTTGGTGCATTTGTTGTTGCCAATATCTTTCTCTTCCATCTCTCCACACGTTCTGTATTGAAGTATCTCCTCCTCTCTTCTCTTTGAAAGCGTATCTCTTCTATCCTGCGTGAAAGAACGCGAAGTTGCGACTCGCGCACTCGATAACCGAGAAACGACGAGACGCGAACGAATATCGCGTTATCGCGTGCGCTCGAAGCTTCGCCGTCCCGATAACACCTGTCTGCATATGTCTCGACTTTTTACCGTCCTTTCCGAACTCTATAGAAGCGACACGCCTCCGTCTGCGACAGCTGACACGTCGCAGAAAACGATTTTCCACTGGTATACCTCTGAATTTTTTCTACCTCTGCACTTTGTAATATCTCGATATCTTCCTTTGCCCGTAAGAACTATTGACCACATATTGACCTCCTGATATTGCTTGGTACACACACACAGTCACACACACACACACACACATATCGCCTAATGAATTCTAAGACTTTGCACAATAGTATTTCATTCTTTCATTGACTCGCCCTTTCGTTTTTTTTTCTTTTTTGTAAATCTATATAGAGAATCGTGGCATTTTTCAGTATATTAAGATTTGTCGATAGAAAAAAAAAAGATATAGAAAAATTAAGCGAAGGTAAGTCCGTACCGTCCATATATTCGGAGTCCTATGTATCCTCTTGTAAATTTTATCGAGATGTTTTTGAGATGCCAGTCGATCTGAAATATTGAATGGTGCCGAGGGAGGGATCTCGCGCGGCGGACTACGCACGAGAATTTACGTACGCTCTCATGAGTCTAACAGTAATGACACTTGACGCCAAGCGAGAATATCGCAGAATCTTTCGGACATCACTCAATATTTCACGATTCAGATAAAACGCCTCGCACAACGCATCTCGCATATTTGCAATCCAATTAACGCAGACGTTTGTTTTATTTGCAGTGAAAGCAAACCAAATCGAACGAGCACGGGATAGATGTGAACTCAAATGTGGTGTATTAGGTAACATACGAATGTAAAACGCTATCGCGCTCGGTTTAAAGGTGAATCTAAATGGTTAAGTGAATAAGAAAATCCACGAGCGCGAGAAGTGAAAATGATGGGGTGGCGCGAACGCTCCGGACCGGACTACGGTCGACATGTGGGAGAAATTAAAGGAAAACACAAGAAAAAATATGTTGAACAGTATGTATATATATATATATATATATATATATATATATATATATATATATATATATATATATATATATATATATATATATATATATATATATATATATATATATATATATATATATATATATATATATATATATATATATATATATATATATATATATATATATATATATATATATATATATATATATATATATATATATATATATATATATATATATATATATATATATATATATATATATATATATATATATATATATATATATATATATATATATATATATATATATATATATATATATATATATATATATATATATATATATATATATATATATATATATATATATATATATATATATATATATATATATATATATATATATATATATATATATATATATATATATATATATATATATATATATATATATATATATATATATATATATATATATATATATATATATATATATATATATATATATATATATATATATATATATATATATATATATATATATATATATATATATATATATATATATATATATATATATATATATATATATATATATATATATCCGTTCAAGTACTAAGTGCCGATCTCCGATACGATCGGCCAAAGGACATTTATTGTTGTCAAATTTTTAGTCCAAAATGTCATCGACAGAGAGAGAGAGAGAGAGAGAGCGTATAATATTTAATGTAAATAATATAATAACTATATATAATATATATAAATATGCGATAAAGAAACAAAGTACGCGCTGGTTTGAATGGGTGAACATGTTTGCGTTAAATTCTCGTTGACTCATTACCACGACACCATCGTCGCCGACGATTTCCGCATTCTTCGTGGATCACGTGAACTCGGTCTGATTTAATTTCATTGCTTTTTAGAATTAATGTCGAAACGGTGAAAACGCACGCCGACGTAATTGATTGAAAAACACGAATTTCGCGTATGCTTTTCCTTTTTCTTTTTCTCCGCAATTTTTTTGTCCATCGATCATTCACCCATCGATCATCGTATTGTCGCCGCGTTACTTGGCTTCTCCGAGCTTCGTTCAGTGACTTATCCGAAGAAAAAAAATAATAATAGCTAATCATTACGATATAGAAGACGCGGAGCAGGCGTGTGTACCATACTTTTCAAGTACGAAGCAGACTGATACATCGATTCCTACGCATCTAGTTTCTTCGGTCGCTTTCATTGAATTAGCAATCCACCGGAAACGGAACGGACTATCGCAATATCGTCACGCCGATATTGACGATTATGCTACTGTATGCCCGGATAATTACAGATTATAGCTTCGTTCGATAAAAAAACTTCGTTTGTGGAGATTTCATTCGCGTGAGCGTGCGCAACACCGGCGCGACCACTCGCCGACTTTCCGGACAAATTCGCGGGAAAGGGGGGGGGGGGAGAAGAGGAAGAAAAGAACAGAGAAAACACAAACCGCCCATTGTAATTCGCGTGAACGGGACGCGGTCGCGGCAAAAATTCTGTTTCGTACTGATTTTGTACAAAAGGAGAAAAAAAAGTGAACAAACAGTGGATGCCATTAAACGTTTAAGAGGCTTTATAAATCTCTGTAAGAAGTGCGTAAATGCTTGTGATCGATTTTATATCTTAATTATCTATGCTATGTGTTCGATCTCTTTCTTCGCGCGTGAACCTCGAACACTCGCGAAGATACATTTTCAGCGAGCATGCACATGCATATGCATGAAACAACTGTGAATTAGTAAATAATTACATCTGTGCCCTGCGCGTGAGAGAGAGTGAGAGAAGAAAAGAGAAAGTGAGAGAAAGAGAGAGAGAGAGAGAATGAGGGGATGAAAGGGAGAAAAAAAGAGAGAAAAAGTAAGGGAAAGAAAGAGAGAGTGCCATTATTTTTCGCGAAACGTGTGTAAGATTTGGCGTGTAAACTCCGTGTGAAAGAGAAACATTTCAATTTAGTCATGGCACGTCGGAAGAAGAGGTTTGCAAGAACGAGAGAAAATCTAAAAGCAAGATAGAGAGTATTCGATAATTTTCAGGCATCTTCGCGCAATTTACGTCATAGTTTAGGCGCGCTCTTGCGATTCAATTATGCGAACACGCAAGATCAATAAAAATCGCCGCACGA
Organism: Dinoponera quadriceps; assembly: GCF_001313825.1. NCBI lineage: Eukaryota > Metazoa > Arthropoda > Insecta > Hymenoptera > Formicidae > Dinoponera > Dinoponera quadriceps. The sequence continues at coordinate 1,056,655 of NW_014555884.1, forward strand.
ATTCTTAGTCCTTTTTTCTTCATCTTTTGTTTCTTTTCAACGACTCCTGCATTAATTCTTCGCAAAGTGAGCTGCCTATGTGACGTTCTTCGAATTCATTGTTGTCGAAAGGTACTCCTTGGATAATACCGATATAAAATTAAAGAAATTGGAAGACGCCGTGAGCTTCGTGCGGCCACTTCGCGTATATTTTTGTCTCCGATTTCGCTGCGAAAAGTCGCAGACACAGCTGCGCGAACGCAGAGAAAGAGAGAGATAAAGAAAGAGGGGGGCGTTTTTCTCGAGTGCCGGCCGAAGTCGCGCGAGATTCTCAGTGACGATGGCACACGGCCCTCTTATCACGATTCTCACTGTATAATTGACCAAGCGTAATATGTCTTGCTTTGCAATTTGAAGAAAAAGAAAAAGAAAAAAACACGATTGTCTCTCATTCGCAACTCGCGTCTCCGCTCTCTGATATTATACGACTATTTCTATAAATGCGACTATTTCTAAGCGCGGAGTTTGATACGCGTGATGAGATTATATATCGAGATGCCATCGAAAAAAAAAAAATACACACACAGTCCGTCGTTAAGTGAAATTATGACGTAAGACTTAGCTTAGAGAATACGAGGAGAATATGAAGAGAATGCGGGTGCTAATTACGAAGTGGTATCGTTAATTTACAGACGAGTCGTGTAGAGAGAGACGTCACCAAAACGACACCTGATTGTTCACGATAAATCTTAGGTAATACATAACCTCGTAATTTCCTCGTAATCGGGCGACCGTACGAACTTTAGGGGGGAGGGGGCGAAATCGAGGGAATTGTATAGATTGAAAACGGTATCTTATCATATCTATAAACATGCTTATATTAGAAACGTATACAGCAAAGAGAAAGAGAAGCTTTTTTACTCGTGAGAAAACAAAGACAAAATGTAGAGTTCTATCCGGTGATGCAGAGAGAGAGAGAGCGAACGAACGAACGAACGATCGAACGAGCGAGCGAGCGAGCGAGCGAGAGAAAGAGAGAGAGAGAGGGAGAGAGAGATATATGTAAAAAAAAACATTACTGTATAAGCTGATTTCTAAGTACATATTTTGCAAGTGCACGGACTTATCAAGATCGTGGGACAATGACGACGTAAATACACAAGTATAATTCTGTATTAGTTAATTGATAAAATATACAAGACTACTACGTAACTCTTTCAGTTTGTGATGCGCCGTTTTACAGGCGGCGACGGTACAAGATCCTTCGCGAAATTAATTCGACTCTGGCCTCTTCGCGCGTCTGGTCTTCTCGTGCGCGCGCGTCTCTGACGATCGAAATGTCCTCGAGGCAAATTCAAGTCGCGCAGGAATAACCACCATTGACGAGATCGCGAGTTACACTTCGGAACTGAAGGCAGTGAGAGAGAAAGAGAGAGAGGGAAGACGTAGAAATTTGTACAACGAAACCAAATTCGCGCGCGAAGGTCGCGGAGCGATCGTGACAAAATTAATCGGTAATAACGCAACTAGCAGTTACTTCTCCCTCCCTGGATCGAGACAAGTCGTGCTAGCCGATCACGGAAGAATTCGCCGGGAGTAGAGCGGTAGAGCAATTCGATCATTAGGCAACACCTATCGTCCAACAGTGATACAACGCGACGGCAAATCGTCATTGCTGGCGCGTGCGACGATTGAATCCCCGGTCTCGTCGTGAGAAGCAGAAGCGCGAAGAGCACGCTCGGTCGATTTCTATTCTTGCCATGCCCATTTGTACATAGGCATGCTCAATTCTAGGATCGAACAACGCGCATCGTGAATCACATAATACATAATACTAAACTACGAATCGAACAAATTATTATCCGACTTTGTACCTATATATTATTAATTAACGCAATGAAAGAGAGATCGGGGTGAGACCCCGACGACTATTATTATCAATTCGAAATAGTAGAAGCCAAAAAAGAAGACGAGCAGATTGGGAGGCGTGCAATTGAGAATGGAAAAATGAAGGATCCATAGAAAATGAGACAGACTAGGGAGAAACGAAGGAGGGAGAGAGTGAAAGGGGAAAAGAGAAGAGAGAGATCATTAACATGGATAAAAATGCCTGAGAGCCAAGGGGTACACTTTTGTCAAATTTAGAAAGCCAATTTAGGTTTACGACTACGATAGGGTGTGCGTGCGCATGCGTGTGTGTATGAGAATAGGAGGGTGAAAATGCGTGAGAGCAAGTGTGTGCGTGAGCGAGCAAGCGAGAAGAAACGAGAAGAGCAAAAATCGTGAGAGAGAGAGAGAGAGAGAGAGAGAGAGAGAGAGAGAGAGAGCGCAAGTGAGAATCGAGATGTAAAAGTGAATTATCGACTATTCTCGTAGAAATGAAATCCAACGTAGCTTAGGCGATCTTGTAATCTTGTATCGTAAGCTCACGAGCGACTCGTATTCCGATGTACACACACGTACTTCATATTTGGACGAAAAGCTATCGTTAGACCCGCATCGTTTCGCCGATCGACCGGCCAATCGACTGATTGATCGATCGGTCGCCGCGAGTCCGCGCTAATTAACCGGGCGTCCTAATTAGATTCTCTCTCCTCTAGCGCCCTTTTCGAATGCACGAGACTCTCAGCTAAAGTAGTGTTTCGCTTTCCTCGAACATTGTTCGATATCTTGTAGAGCGAGTCACGAGTCGGTCGTAAGATCGCGAGCAGTTTACGATCTTAATATATTATACGACAAAAAAAAAGGAGAGAGAACGAGAAAGAGAGAGAAACGAAGGGGAAGAAGAAAATAATAACGATGATAAATGAAGAAGAACAAGAAGTTCTCGCTGTCCAAACGCGCCCGTCGCTCAAAGACGCGACGGGTCTCGAAATAATTTATCAATGGTAAACGTCCGAATTTATTTCTTGGAAATATAAGAATGAGAGGGAGAGAGAGAAAGAGACAGAAAGCGCGGGCGTGAGAGAGAAAAGCTTAGAGCGTAAAGGAGAGAGTAAGGATGAGTGTGTATGCAAGAGAAAAAGAAAAAATGACAGAGAGAGAGAGAGAGAGAAAGAGAGCGAATGTGAGAAAAAAAGAAAGAGAAAGAGTGCATATTTCTAGGATGCGTACCTTTTTGTTCGTCGAACGAAAGGCAGAAGAAAAGACAAGAATATATGAGAAGAGTCGAGAGAATTTAAAAGAAAAAAAAAATACGTTTAGACGACGTTCCCGCGGAACCTCGGCCGAGAACTCCGTTCGAACGTTTGTTTCTCCTCGCTTGTAATACACCGTCGAAGAAACCCAATTAAATAAAACATTCGCGGCTGCAGATTACATCGATCTTCGTCGTACGGTATGTGTGTGCGTGTATGTTTGAATGTTATATCCATATATTTTGTTTTTCTTTATGAAAATTACATATAATTGATATAATACGTGTTTCTCCCTCTGCGCACGCGACGAGCCGCGGCTCGCTGTAAAAGCTATCGCCTCACTTACGGAGTTCGCGGCAGGAGATCGCGAGACGATTAATATAAAGCGTTAGTGACTGTATCCCTTATATATCTGATAAAAGATACCCCTATGCCAGTGATGGCATGTGACAATAAAGTGATTCAATAATCTCGCCGAGTTTCCATCATCCCCTTCGCAGTGAAATGGTTTTATTTTTTCTTACTTTTTAACGAAAAATAGTAAATTCACATAAATCTACAAGCTGTAAATTCTGCGAAAATGGTGAAAATAGAACGACTCGAGAAGTATTCTTCAGCTTAAGGTCTTTAATTTGCAAATATATCATCGAATAATACCTTTATTGATTTTTATAGCGCTGTACAAATATAAATCGAGATCGGCCAAATGCTTAAAATTTCTGTCGAAATTTGTCGAGTCGCATTGCGTAAACGAAAGATCTTTCGCAAATGGCATTTGTATCGTTCGAATATACGGTCCTTATCCTTTAATTTGCTCCTGCATATTGCAGTGCGATTGTTCTTCAACGAGTAATTCAACGACGAAATAAAAGTGGTCCTTTCGGTTTTAAGGGGATCCTGTTCGGTTTTATCGCAAATTTGTTAATATGTTCGTTACTGGCTGGACAAAATTAAAAATCTTCTTGCACAATTATAATATTAATGTAGACGAACTATAAATACCGGCTAAGGAATGTTTATATTAAATCGAGTACGAGTTATTAGGGTCGAAAAATGCAATAGGCACAATCATCTAGTAACTTCATGATTTATGATTCACTTATTGGCGGAGGTCATAGTAGGACGCTTTTTTTTTTATTGCAAGTGAAGGGTGTACAAAAAGGAGTATAGAAGCTTAGTCTATCCGACCCGTGAGCGCTATAGTATTACAATTTGTCTGTGTGGATTACATAATTTTGGGGTCGATGAATAAACAAATTTTATTAGTGTTCTTATGAATTAAATGTTTGAGTGTATGATTGATGGGGGTTGTGTACGCCAGGGGGGGAGATGGTGTAATAAACGATAAAACGGGAGAAAAAATAAGGAGGAAAGAAAGTACGATTGCGCATCCGTTGTCGCTTACTTTAACGCATGTGTTTGTCGAGAGTCACCTAAGAAGGAAAGGAAAAAGGAGAAAAGGATAATTCCATATGGAGTAACTTGTGGGGGTTTTGGTGACTCGTGAGTTGCGAGTTGAACAATCTTCGTCAGGTATAAAATAAAAGGAAAAATGCATATAAAAAAGAAGAGAGTAAGAGAGTGACTTGAAGAGAGGGGGGAGCGCATACTTAGATTATAATATAAATCGCACGCGACTTGTATGTCTTGGTTACGAATGTAGATGGATACGGCAGAGTGGAGGTAGTTTATAGTCTTAAGATGTTTCAAATTTAGACCCAGTGGAACGCCTGCAATTGAACGCACAAGAAAGGGTTATATGAATATGTTAATTCCGTTTATAAATTGGCCTAACAGGGTATAGCTTTTCAGATCTTTGGTCGCTAGAAAGGAGTGGACCGGCCAAGGTAGAGTACGAAAGGTGGTCATAGTAGGACGCCACACTCGCTAAGTATAGTGGTGGCTCGTAGCGGAGATTTTTCGAAACTAAATCCAACTAATCCGGCGTTTAACCGAGACTCGAACCATTCTAGAATTAGACATAGATCATCGGAAATATAACAGGGAATAATTTAGTATAATATTTATATTTAATATCACAATTGAGAATGCAATATTTGCATCGATTTCTTGATAAGAAATGTTTATATATATATATATAAACTACAAAATCGCTCCAAGCTTTGATGATCGATGTCTATCCGGGAAAAAAAAGCATTTCATGTATGAAACTTGCCCATATATGACTATATACAATCATATATGTCTATAACGGAAAAATACTACTGTTTATAAATTACATGCAAATACAATCGAAGTAAATGCTTCTGGCTACTTGTGCTTCTGACAGCGTGTGATATCGACATTTAATTAAATAACATAACATAATTTTTTTTCGTATAGACATATATGATCGTATATATAACCATATATATGGGCAAAATTCATATATAATTTTATATAATTATATATAATTATATATAATCATTTTTTCCGGGTAAAAAATCTCGAATACTTGAATTAATTTTTTTTTTAAATAGAACAACTGATCAGAAATTTTTTTTATTTGCAACTTGTATGACTCATCGGCATAAACTCGGAACCTGAATTTTGATAAGGACATATTTTTAGGAACATTCTCAATCTCCAATAGATCGTGACATCAAGCGATATAATGCCAAATGAATTGAACGCGATGCATCGGTGCGGTCGTAAAGTAATCACCGGGTTGAGAAAAGGCCAAATAACCGCGGTAACTTGAGAAAGAAGATCGTTAGTGTGACATCTTCGTTAATTAGAACTTTAAGCGTGATGAGATCACGGCGAGTACGACGACGACATTTAATTACACGAATCCAGGTTGACGCGGAGAGATTCGTGGCGTTTCTCACCGAATCTCAAACACCCGTACGGGCGTTTCACAATGTCGGATTACATAGAAGAGAACTCGGAATGTAACGGTGCATCTTCCTTTATTGCATTTTACATAGCATACATATATACACAATGCACATATTATATACAGATCCATTGACGTTCATTTTTTTTAGCGGAAATTGAATAGATAGCCATCGCTCATGGCTACCTTTTAATTTCCGACGTTAAATATCTCAACAATTAATCTTAAAATTGAGTTTCCGCCGGAGAGAAGTCTGTCGCGCGAGATTGAACAAACGATCGGATTTCGGATTTCAACTTATATTTCGCCATTTAAATAATTTCGCAGCTCGGTTTGGATAACGAAACGTGCTGACACGCACTTCGACGCTCGAGCACCTCCTTTTTTTCACTTGTAACAAGACAAACGATCATCGTGAGAGTTACAACATTTCGAAGAGAAGAAAAGTCCGCTAAAATGCGAACATAAGTGAGTGGAAAATACATATATCACTTCCCGCTGCGCAACGAGAGATAATGATCCCCACAAATTATATTCTCATTCAGTTTTATCCGCGCATATTCGTGTAGTTTAACGGCTAATCCCGCGTGAGAGGCACGAGAAGTCGTACCGATTGCCACATGAAGGACGAGTAAGAGCAAGAGAAAGAGGTGAAACATGGGCGAGAGATACGCAGGATGTCCCAGGACCTTCGCAGCGACTTTCGTTCTCACGATATGAATCCTTCCAGTCGCGATTCATCTGCGAATCTCGAATCACTCGAGACGATCGAACTACCGCGTAAACAAGCGACGAATAAATTAACCCTTCGTGCCACGAATTTTTGTATCGGACCGATTTTTTTTAAACTTAGTACCCACGGGTTTTTGAGATCGCTGATTACGAATCAGAAGTCAGAATTTGTAAATTTAATTTTCTTTGCTTTTGGTCTGGCCATATTGGTTCTGTCATCTTTATTTTAAAAAATTTGAAATAAAAAGCACAAATTTTTACTGTTTACAGCAATTTGTTTACAGCAATTACGCAAATAATAATTTACAATTGCCTATTTGTTTACACTTGCTCATGTACTGGGGACTCTAGGGAAAACAAAAAAACCGGTACTTAAAGTCAAGAAATTCATCGAGATAATTAAAAACTGAGTGAGAAAAGGTGGGACTCTGGAAGTCCCACTGTGCCGCAAAGGGTTAATACGACGAATGCGGTGAGCGAATAATGACGAGCGAGCGCGAGTTCCGACGTCGACGGCAGCCGAATTCGTCGACGACGACGGTCGTCCTTGAAGGGAAGCTGAAATCGAGGTGCGTACAAAGCCCCACCAGAGGAATAATAACTGCTCGTAAAACGCCGCAGAAATGAAACGTCGTTGCCTTCTACAGCTGGCTCTTTCTACATCCGACATCGGCGTGTGAAACCACAACAAGCAAAGGGACCGGTGCAACGAGAGCCTGGGAGTGCCTTTTTAATGTCACGGAAGGAGTTACCTTTAAGTATCGTCGATGTCGAATCACATCGTTAGATTGGGAGAGAGTCCGATAATAAGAGAGCCGGAGACAAAGACGCGCGCGGCATTCCTCGATCGGATTTTTTTTCCATCCACCGGGCGCCCGGCAAGGATGGAGGGAGGGAGGGAGGGAAGGAAAGGGGCGATCATCGGGAGATCGAACCGATTGCGGTGCTCTTCGGGGGCAGCGAGGAGAATGCTTGCGAACGACGAAGACGCCGACGACGACGGTGCGCTGTGCGGCAACAATTACCATCTCGTCCCCTCGACAACCGCAAGCTAACGATTAAATTACAATCGGTGTAATCCTAATTATACGTTCTCCATGCCTAACATAATTCATGAGCGTTAGTATTAATTGCGTATACTCAGCGATCATGGTCGTACGTGCGCGCACGTGCGAGAGGAAAACGCGGAAAAACGCGATTACACGCCCGGTTGCAGGCAGAAGCGGATAAATTTGCAAGATATAAATGTAAATGCGAAAAATTGCGAATGTAAAAATTTCTGTTTACCGACGACGACAGTGAGCGAGAGCTGCGAAATGAATTGAGAGACCGGTTGTGAGGTACCGCAACGATATCGCGAAGGAAACGAGGGAGAGACGAAGAAAAGAAAGGGGAAAAAACGAAGGGGGAAAAGGACCTTTTTGTCAAACGAGAATTGGATTTTTCTTTCGAGGGGCGGAAAAAGCTTTCTTAAAAAAAAAGGGAGGGGGGGGGAAATAGATGTAACGAGCGAAATAGCAGGAGGAAATTGCGAAACTCCCGAATTTGCTTTCGAGATAAACGCTTAATTCGGGAATAATCACTTAGGGTCATTTAGATCCCAATTAAAAGTCGCTGTTATTAACAAAATATAGCATATTATTGATTGTTTTGATTAAAACCGTTTATTAAAAGTTTATTAAAAGTATTTAAAAAACGGAATATAAGCGCAGTAAGTGTTCGTGATCGTTTATGTGAGAAAAAACAGTAAGGTGACTATTCCCGGGTTAATTAACCTGCCGTCGCGATCGAAAGGGTTGCGCGGCGCGTCCTCCGCTCCTTCGGCGTTGAGGCGGATTACCCGAGGATCGTATCGGAACGAGGGCGAGGAGAGGGTTCAGTCCGTGCCTGTGTTCTAACCTTCCTCTTCGTTGACCTTACCCAGCCGCTCATCATTCCACACGCTTGCACACACATAAACACATATATACACGAAACACAACGCACGGAGCTCGCGTACCGACCGAACGATTTGCATAAGACCGGGGTATCGAGCGAGCGCGAGGTCGAATCGCGCGTATAGATATGTACACGTGCATTTGCTTCGACAGCACTAAAGTCTCAGCATTAGCTGGGCACGACCCAGGTAATGCACGCGCGCATGTCCCGCGCTCACCGACGGAGTCGAGTCCGAGAGAGTCTTCTCTCTCATCCGCGTCTTACAAAGATCAAATTAGCCTGAGATTCTCCTTTTGCACGTTCGCGCGCTTACAAGGCGGCTGCCGGTGTTCGAAGTCGTCCCTCTCTCTCTCTCTCTCTTTCCATCTCTTTTTGCTCCGGATAGAAAGAAAGTCCAGGCGAAAACCTTGAGAGTAGGAATTGTTAACCTCACGACCAATTGTAGTCATTTTCGGTGTCGGACATATTTCTTTGTTGACTCAACGAGAAGATAACAACTTGCGTGTAAAGTTACCATCGAATGGAACTCGAGGGCGAAAATAGGCGAGAATAATTGATGGAACTGAAACCGTTTCTGGTACTGTCGATACATTTATGTCTGAAATGGATATTCTTGTATCAATTCGTTCTAGGATATATTCACGAACAATTTGAGATATATTAAAACATGTGACTGTGGTATCAATGCATATCGATTATACATTGAGTTTAATACTTGTTTAATTATAATTAATAATTTATCAGACATAAAATTAATATAGAAATAATTATATTTACGGTTAACACTATGCCATCCGGCGACATCACGTTGGTGTCGTGCGAAAACTATCGCGCAAAGGCCGGCGACACCACGTTGGTGTCGTGCGCAAAACATCGCGCAAAAGCCGGCGACACCACGTTGGTGTCGTGCGCAAAACTATCGCGCAAAGGCCGGCGACAGCACTGTGGTGCCGTTTGTGTTTTGATTGTGTACTGTTTGTGTTCTGTTTAAGCAACAATAAGTTACAGAGATAAGCGTGTTTTTTATTTTTATAAGTACTTGTGCCCTTTGATAATGGCAGACGAAAGCTACTACATCGCGTGCTTCCGATCATGATTCGATCGACAGACTTTCCGGTCAGCTAAAGCAACACCAGCTAATACAAATTTCCGAAACCGACAAACGAAAACGAAGAAAGTGCCATGTATGTTCCAAAAACAAAAAAAGAAGGACAATAAATTTAATGTGCAAGTCTTGTGGAGACGCGTTACACCTCGGAGATTGTTTTGCTTCATATCATCTAAAAGAGAAATACTAAGTACCCAATAAAATATTAATAAATAAATAAATATATATAATACAAAAAAATGTTACATTTATTTATATATATCCTCGAAATTTCATGAAAATAGCGGGACAGGATTGAAAACTAATGAGAACTGATGATTTATGATCTTCCGAAAACCTCGAAAAACCGCCGGCGACAAGCGAAATGATCAGTTCTACCGGCGCCAGACAAAAGAATCCCGATTAGACGTGCGGACGGCATAGTGTTAATAATGATGAAAAACGATTAATAAGAATGAAAGGATATTAGTTGTGATGGACCCAGGATTTTTTCGGCATTTTTATCTTAATTTTTATTATAACATTTTCATCAATGTTAGAAGATCAGCGTACGGCTGACATTGAGACTATATTGCAAATCGTATAACAGTAAGTTGTTCGTCTTGTTGATATCTTTATGACTAGTAATTGTATTGAATTGATGCTACGTGAAATGCCAATAAATTTATCCTACCAATGGCAATTTATTTCGATACCAATTTGATAACATGATGCTTGGGAATTGATGCATGATATTGAATCAATCATTTAATCGGCCCCATCACTAGGCGAGAACATACCAAGAAAAGAAATCGTTAATCTCATTGCAGACTATAGTGATTTTCGGTGGCAGATATATTTCCTGTTGTTGTTCTAATGAAACGATATTAGTGGCACTGCGCAGTTATCATCAGCAACACTGTAATAGAGTTCACTACAAAAACGGATCTCCTGGCTGATATAATTATATTTCACTGTGCAAACTAAAAAATCGTAAATACCAAACCTTTTCCTTCAATGCGAATATGCAAATAATAAACTATGCCGCAAAATAAATAAGCAAAGATTGAATCGTGTGATAATTAATTTCGGATTCTTTGAATAAAACGAAACGATAGCATTTCATTCATATTATTGCACAAAATTATAACAACATAAAAATAATAATCATTCCACTTTGTCTGAAAAATTCGAAATTACTCATTACAACAGAGAGATAAGCGTTCTGATCCGTAATTAATAAAGACCGAACGCGATTTCGCTGTTCCGTTCCTCGCCTTCGCCGAGGGGGATACCATGTCGATTGACACTCTCGGCACCTGTGAACGGCGCCACAGAACATCTGGGTGTTCCAGCGGCCTAAACACAATGGTCCCCGCTGTCAGAAGCGGTCGTTAGTCGGGCTGCCGACTTCGTCGAGCAGTTTCCCCATACGCGCCGCTGTTGAGAAAGACCGACGGCTTCGGCTGCTCGGCGCGGGATTGCACCAAACGCCTGTCACAATCGGCGATATCTCTATAACGGGTCGCGGATGCGTATCGTAACGGAGGCGTTCAGATTCAGATTAGGCGGCCGCGACTCGGGGAGAAAGCACGGCTACTCGTATTTGCGGTAGCTCCTTCGCGATCTTGTAACGACGCTTCGCGACGTTGCGCGCACGCTGGCGCAATGCGCGACTACGCGCAACGCGTCGTGCGATGAAATTCTGCGTTTTGACAGAATATGTCGCGAGGAGAATTCCAAGCGACTCGAGTACTCGTCCGAACAGTCAAAAGGTTTGTTCTTTTCAGCTGCATTGCAACTGAGACGAAGATAGGACAAGCGAGTACAGCAGAAATTCTCACGAGTGCAAGAATACAAAAGAAGGTTAATACATAGTGCAGTGATCAGTATAAATATAAATAAACAAATATATAACTTAAAGCAATGACATTAAAAATTAATGTAATATAAAAAGCAATATATTAAAAGATATATTATAAAATTACGTAATTATATAAAATTTATTATACAATTTATTATAAGATTATATAATATGTACAATGTATTATAAAATTATACTATGAAAGATATATTATAAGAAAATTTCTCATTAAACATGATGCTTTATATAAAATATTATAAAACACTGGACAAATATATTTTAAACATAAAATATTATAAAGCACAAAATATAATAATAAATATAATAAGATAATTATTTGACTAATATTTCTACTGATTTCCAATAATATTTAATACCGTTGCTTTAGATTATAACTTCGTTCTTTTTCCTTTCAATACTAGTTTATATCTTATCTCACTTAAACAGAAAAATGGAACTTAGTGTAGCTGAAAAGGACAGATTCATAGCTGTTATATTGAATTGCACTGTTGTACTAACTCGACACCTAGGACAGCTAGTGTAATGAACTATTGCATTGAGTATAGTGGCGTTTCGAATAAAAACGAAATAGCGAAAATGATGTAATTTCTGTCAAAGAGAACGTTGCTGTGTACATTTTTTGAATTAGTTCAGCTAAAACCTGAAGTTAACACGCCGCAACGATTACCAATGGCCGTCACGGTGTAATGTCACCGCGTCTTAATGAGTTACATATAAAGTATAATGAATTACGGTTAGAAAATCGATCGCGCTTTTTAAATTTCTTGGAACGAAACCAGAAAGGACTCATTGGAAGCGAAGTGAAGATACTGTCACTCGGAATCTTAAGAGTGAATGTTGCACTTAAGCTTAGAGGGGATTATAATTCCTCACGAGTGAACGTTTCAATCGATCAGAGCAAATTTGTTCCTGCAACGGTGAAATACGCATCGAAAGAAAAAGTACTACATTCAAGTTAATATTTGCTAAGGAGTATCGGAGCGATTATTTTACTTGGATCAACTAAATATTACTTGAATATAGTACATTGAAAAGAAAAAATGCTCTATTTCAGTTATTCAAATAATATTTACTTAATACAAGTAAATTGATAACTCCAATATTCCTTAGCAAATATTTAATGTAAAGCTTTTTTTCTTTCAGTACATTAGATTCGTTCTTCAATTTTCAATCAAAATATTCATTCGACGGTTCAGAGTGGAAAATTCACTTCGTGAGAATAAAAAAATCACTCGAATCTGAGCGGATTGGCTGTCGCTTTACTTTTCGAGTATAATTGCAGTAAAACAGAATTGAGAAGAATAGACTTCCCCAGAAGTTTGGGGAGTAAAACACATAAATAACTTTATTTGAGAAATCAATCGCATGGCTGATGAAAAGAACGAACGGGATGAAACGAGATGGAAGATACGCGCCTCGCGAGTTGCATTTACATGCCGTACCTTCGGTGATTCAATCGTCGATTGAGTTTCCGTACGATCAGCCGAAATCAACGCGGCGATCTGCGCGCTCAATATAAATCCACCGAACACAATGCCGCGTGTCTGCGTTGTACGTACATTAATAACCTACTCATATGTTAGGTGTACAAATGACTAATCCGAATGTTTTTAAACAGTTAATAAATTAATTTTAAAATCAATTGATTTTTCCATTCTTTTGCGGTTATATGGTGTCGATATATAGCTATTAAAAATGACATTTAGTATGGCGAAAGACCCAACATAACCTTCAAAAGTATTCAGTTCAGTAGAGTCAAACGTGGCAACAGATAAGGTGCATTCCGACATTGTATTCTTTATGAATTCCAACAAAGAAAAAATGCTGCAAGAGAATGCGATTTGTTCCAAGAATTGGAACAGAAACGTTCGTTTGCTGGCAAAGGAAAACGTCCTGGGAAACGTTGCATGACGACACATTGCTTCCAAGACAAAATAATGAATCTTGGCTGGGACGTCTTGCACCCGACGTATTCATCAGACATTGCTCCATCCGATTATCACTTGTTCCGGTCGATGCACGCCTTGTCCGATACTCACTTCCAGTTAAGTGAATGAGATTCGAAAATGGCTTGACGACTTTATCGTAAGGACAACCAAGGACACAGCATTTTTTCCGAGATGGAATTCATCAGCTGCCTGAAAGATGGCTTAAAGTTATAGAAAGCAACGGTGAATACTTTGATTGAAAAAGTTGTTTTACTTTCTTTTAAAATAAATCTCGAATTTAGCTGAAAAACTTGTTCATTTGTACACCTAATATAATGAGAGAGACTATTTACGATCCGCGGGCGAGTCGTAAATTTCAGTTAAGTGTGTACGGAATAGCGCTCAAGTACTTCGTGAAGCACCGTCGTCGGCAGTAATATTCACGATGCCGGAGACGATTAACCGAGATATTCACAGGTACTGGTCGCGTCTAATTTGCCGCGGCGACATTCGCGAAATCCGCGTCTCCAGCGCGTCGATTCCACCTTCGCTGCTCGTTGACATTTCCGAGCGCGCCATAAATCAGAAATTGGATGCAATTTCGTGGCGTAACGTCCCGACACGTGTAGCAATGACGTGCTACAACGGGCTAATTGCAGTGTGAATCCGAAGCCGCGTGTCGGTGTGCAGGTACACGCGCGTGATTTGTATTTGTACGCTCGCGTGTCGAAATAATGTCGGCCGACCTGATCAGCCTCTTCCGTGGTTTGTAAAATTTCCTCCTCGCCTCCTACGAAATCGTCTTCTCTGCCTTCCAATACCGCTAATATTCGCCCGGCGCGGTTGACGCACCGCGCGTGTTTGCACGCCACCGGCTGAGTTATGTTCCAGCATCAATCCTCGCGCACACCGCGCCAAGTGAGTTCGTGAAAAGCACGAACGGGATCGAAACAGCTCGCCTTAAGAGCCGGCGGTTGAGGAAAGGTCGCGCAGGTACCCGCGACTGTCCCAACCTTAGCCACTCGTGCACGCGCTCGCGCACGGTTACATTGTACTTGGCGTGGTAATTTCAATATTACTCGACGCGTCGTCCACGTCGAACGCGCCCCTCTGCTGTTGCTGCTGTTGCGAGCCGCCTCTCCTACGTTTAGCTCTTACCGAACTATTATTTAACATCTATCCGGAGGTATCCCGTCCTGTTCAAGGAGAAAAATAAAAAGGAGAGACAGAGAAAGATAGGTTGAGATGGACGCTTTTGTTGTCCTAGGGCGTTTCTCCGAAGGACGTTATTGCTATAGTGTAAAATTATTACAACAATTCAGGTCAGGAATTTAGATAGAAGATAGAAAAAAAAGGAGAGGTAGAAGGAGAAAAAGTTCAAAATAATTATGACGATTCATATCAGGAGTTTATCGAAATGGAAAAGAAAGAAGAAAAATTAGAAGAAAGAAAAATTAAAAGAAATTGTAACAAGTCAGTAAATTACCGAGATACACTGAGAAAAAAGTATTCAAAAATTTATTGTAGATACAAAGTTTATAATGAAGTTTATAATAGAAATAAGGTTTATTTCTGTGAAATAAACTTTATATCCCAAATAAATTTTCAAGTATTTTTTCCCAATGTAGAAAAAACAAGAAAAAGAAACAAGAGAAAAAAATGAGACGAAATTATAAAAATTCAGTTCGGTAATTTATTGAGACAGAAAAGGAAAGAAGAAAAAAAAAGAGAGAAGAAGAAAATTAAAAGAAATTCAGATCGCGCGGGAGTTTACGGAAGATCGAGGAGAAAGAAGAGAAAACAAAATTAGAAGAAATTATAGGCAATTTAGGTCGGGAGTTTGCTGAGATAGAAGAGAAAGAAGAAGAATCAGGAGAAAAGGAAATTGCAAAAAGTAGAGAGAGTAGATATATACAGCAGAAAAGTAGATAGGTGTAGTCGCTCGCGTTATATTTCGCGGTTTCCACCTCCCCCCTTGCCGCTCCGCCCCCGCATTTCGTTAAATTGCGCTCTTCGCACGCGACAACGCGTGTTCCGCGAGTATCATTCCGTATGGATCGAGGACGGCGCAAACGGCGGCGTAATACCAATAGTTGTTACGGGCGTTTGGGACAACCGTGCGCCGCGCGTTTTGCAAGCGACCATCGTGCATATCATTAGTGCAATCGGCGTGATCCCACGTGTATTAATAGTAGATTGCGGTCTCGTCGAAATTCGCCGGATGTCTCGCCACGTTCTTTGTTTGGCTGCGATGAAAGGAGCATCGCGCGCTCTCCCTCTCTCTCTTGTTCTCTCCGTTCTTCCCTCTCGCGTCTCTCCTTCCGTGTTTCCCTTCCCCCTTCCCCAGAGGTTTCGTCACTCAGGGCGATGGGAACAATTTGATATTTCGTTCGGTTTCGTACGCGATGTGTACACGCCGTTTATGATCGCATTGTCGGGCGATTAATTGCCGTCCCTCGCGCGTTTCGCGATACTCATTTTTTATTCCTTTCCTCTCCACCCCCCCCCCCTTCTCCCTTCTCTTTCCCTGCCGCTGATGCGACTGCTCAAGGGTGAACTCCGCGAACGCGTCGCCGTCGCGATGGTGACGCGCGAAAGAGATGATGAAGATGGAATCATTTGTACGCGTTTTTCTCAGGACTCCGTGCATCTCTCGTACGATGCGCGATGCACCATCACCACTGCCGGCGTCACCGCCACCCATCGTGGCATGCAAGATCGCGCGATAACGAGATCTCATTCGTAACAATGCCGATCGCCGCGATCGCGGCCGCAATAATTCGTAATGGAAAGCACAATGAACGGACGCGTGTCGTCCTACTCGTCGCTCCTAGAGTTCCTAGAAGACAGAGTCTGGCCATACTGTAACAGTTTTATTATAAAATGGCGCCCATCACGTCATGACACACGTGCCCAATAAATTGAATCGTCTATTGTTTCGAATTAATTTTTATAGTAAACAGAACTATTACATCGTTTCTTGAAATATCAAATTATATTAAATCTATATTATATAAATTATAAATCGCAAAATTCTATTTCCAACAGAAACGAACCGATGAAAATTAGAATTCTAATCTCTCTCTAATACTAGAAAGTAATTGACTAACTATATGATTACAAATAATTGAAATAAAAATGTAAATAGGCAGGAGCCAAAATGACTGGAGTCAAAGCTGACTGAAGAAAATAAGGTACAGCAATAAAACGATGGCCATGCATTCGATAGTTAAATTATTTTTATTCAATTCTATATATTTCCAGAAGACTGTTCACTTTATAAATTGTTTATAACAATAAACATGTTAATAAATGATATTACTTTTATGACAATTAAACATCTACAATTATAATTACTTTATCACTTATATTACTTCTCCTTCTTCAAATTTACCTCATTTTTTTATTACTTCTCATTGGTTCTCTTGGATTTTAATTACAAAGATTGACTCGGCTAATAGAAACATGGACGGCCAAACTCTGCCTTCCTCTACACCACTCTCTATCTCGCGTTCGCGATGAAAATCTGCAGTTTCTCGGTGCTCGCCGCCGTATCGAATTAATTAATCGGCCTTTCGGTTAAATACGAATTAATTAATTTGCCCGTGGTCTTTGTTCAAGCGAGCTCTTCGAAATATTAACCGCGATCCTCCTCTTCCTCCTCCTCTCCTGTGACAGGCAGTCGTCCTTCGTTTCAAAAATATCGCGCCTCGCATCGCCTCGATGAGACGCCGCGATTTTTGAGCCCGTCCGAAAGGCTAACGCGCAGATTTCACGTTACATATCATGATTAATCGAGCGAAAGGTTACGGTCGCAAAATATACCCCCGCGCGCTGCTCAGCCGCTTTCCACACGGCGTGCGTTCGCGAGAACTGAGGTAAGCGCGCGCGCGTTCGTTCGTACAGTAGACCTTGATCTCGCAGCATGCTGCGACCCTGATGTCCATCCCCTCGACCGGGCAACGACGAAATCCGCCTATTGTCGCGCTTTTGCTGAGCTCGCCTCGGGAAAAAAAGTATCATTAAGGTCGCATCTCGCGGCCAATCGTGTAACAAATTTCTCTTTGTTCGCCAAACTGCCAGACAGAGAGAGAGAGAGAGCTTGACGGTTCTTCGTGCGAAAGTCTCTTGTCGCTCGTGCGAACCTTCTCCTCCTCCTCTTCCTGTTTTTGCTCCTCATTGCGCGGTAGGTGCGCCACTGGAAGCATGTGCGAGTAATCGACACTTGAAACTGCCACTTCTAATTCCCACCTCGTCTGGATCGAAGATCGGGAGCCGGGGGGAACCGGTGACATCGCAAATCGATGCAAAGTTATGCTAAACGATCGATTGTTACATTGCCCGGTGATCGTTTTAGCCTAAGGGGCAATTACGGCGTTGGAGTAGCAGCCGAGAAAGTGAACTTCCCGGGCGAGCACAGAGAGCAAAAGTGTACTACATTCCGCGGGGATGATGTCAAACGCCCCCCGTGTGGGAATCTCAAAACTCACATGCGTGCGCGCGTGATGGTGGACGACGGCGTTTAGCGAAGGTGCGCGCGCGCCTCGAGAAGCCGATTCCTCCGGTGCGCGTGCGAGAAGTAAAGTAGCGGGCATTAGTAATGACGTGACTCTGTAGGCTCAGAGGCGAGATAATCGAATGTGCGAGTGATCGAAGAGGCTAAAAGGTACCTTTGAAGGCGTGAATACTATAATCGAGGTGCCACCACGTGGCACCTTGATACCTTCAAAGTTACCATAACTGATGTTTTATCGAAGGAAACGAGACGACTGCGAGAGTGATAAATCTTTAAAGTCAGAACGGTAAAATATCTCATAGGTACTTTCATAATAATTCAATTACTTTTAATTTGGTTATTTCAGTTACTTTTAACTCAGTTATTAATGTATTTTTTTTCTTTGTACAAGCAAGCTTGATGCATGTAAGTGCAACTAATTATATATTTTTGCTCCAAAGGGAATATTTCTTTTCCGTTTACTTAATTCATAATAATAATAATAAAAAGTAATGTCGTTTTTTATCTTTAATCCTACAGATGTCACATGTGGCCCAAATGCATTTTCCGAAAAATACTAACAAACATCCATCCCCCGTAAATTTATCAGCCAGAGACTGTTCTCGTCCGTCCTTTATTATCTTTTATGATTGTTATTTCCATAAATAAATATTATTACTTTTTAAAACAATTTTTTTATTGGAAATGCGTCAATTTAAAATGGAGGACACTTGTCATCCATCCATGCGATCACTCGTGTTACATTTAAATACGCGACCATTCCAACGTTAAATAAAAATATTTATCTTTTCTCTTTTTATCTCGTTTTTTGT
Organism: Dinoponera quadriceps; assembly: GCF_001313825.1. NCBI lineage: Eukaryota > Metazoa > Arthropoda > Insecta > Hymenoptera > Formicidae > Dinoponera > Dinoponera quadriceps. Next base: position 1,075,508 of record NW_014555884.1, read on the forward strand.
CAGGATTGATGTGTCCCACGATTCTTCGTATATTGTACCATGATGTAGTAATAAAAAGCGATTTTATCCTCTTATTGTGAAGTTCAAAATTACCGCGCCTGACAACTTGCGATTGTTTCATAAGTGATCCTCATCTTGCTTTCGTTGAGTAATAAGGATTAATCTACATATAAATATCGGTGCTTCTCAGTTCGAATATGGCTCGATCAAAAAGAAAGTGTACACGGAGAAAAATAATTTGCTAGAGCAACAAATTTTATGCTGTCACGACAAATCTGTCGGTTGTTACATACGGCAAAATGATTTGTTAAGAATATTATCCAGTAAACACCAACTATCAGTAACATAACATCAGTATTATAATTTCCCACGCAACAATGTAACTGTTACATAATACACGCATTATATCGCATTTATCATGTTGAGTGGGAAATTACAACGTTGATGTTATGTTGCTATTAGTTAAATAATTGCCATTCGCTGAATCTACAAATTATTTTGCTGTAAGTACAAATTCACAAGTGTGGAACAAGAAAAACGTTAATTTGTTCAAACAACAAATTAACGTGTACCATGGACAATTTCACTCGACAGAATATTTTCTATCCTGGCAACAAAACTGTTTCTGCTCTAGTTATGAATAATTTGCTAATTTCGTTATGCTAATTGAATTTTATTGCTGTCGTAACAAATATGGAATAGCAACAATGTAGTTCGTTGTATTGGTAAAATTATTTTTCTAAAGAAAAAATTGTGGAGTAATTTAAATTAAATAAAATTTAATTTAATTTAATATAATTTACTTCATACTGAAATTCTCAAATGCACAACGATGTAGTAGTGATCCAGACTGCTGGTTTCTAACCAACTGCAGGTGGTTGTATTCGGTTGTATTCTAGAATTACAGAAGTCGGGAACAAGGAACCTTGCCGAAAGGAAGCCGCCTTCCTAAACCCGCGAATAATACGACGGCGGCTCGTTCGCGCACGCGCGCGCGCGATGGAGCACCCAGATTCTTGGCAAGCAGTAGGTCATCTCTCGCGAGCAGAGCGAAGAGTTTTCACTTTCATCGCGACCGAGGGAATGCCTACTTGAGATCTGCGCCGCGGACAAAGGCATCGCGGCGAGGCGACGGCGGCGGTGGCTTAAGTATGACACGCGGCTTCGACAAGAAGATCGGATATTCATAACCTTCCATTGAATTCGCGCAGCCGTGCGAATTCTACGTTCCACTTGGCCTCTTCCTTTCCTCCCGCGCTGTCGCCGCGAAAATATCTTACGGGGTATAGGAGGAGACATTGCATCGCGCCACGTTCGAGCCGAGCTTCCACTTAAAACAGATAAAAGAGACATGAGGAAAATATAAAAATGTAGAAAGATCGAAGATGCCAAATCGACAGGTGCCACGAGTATCTGTTACGGTTTACGAATATGTCTCGTTTGTTGCTGAAAAGAGCCGACATTTCTATCTGTGTGTGTGTGTCGAAATGTGAATATAAAACAGATAAGATAGGTACAAAAATAGGTGAGGAAAATATAGGAAAATCGAAAATGCCAAATTGACAAGCGCTACGATTGTCCATTGTGGGTAGTTCATGAACGTGTCTCGCACGTTGTTGAGTAGAGCCGACGTTTTAATTCGTATGAGTAAAAAAATAAATATATATGAAACAGATTAAAAGTAGACGAAAAATATAAAAATACAGAAAGATCAGAAATGCAAAATTGACAGGCGCCACGAATTGTCTGCTGCCGTCGACGCGACGCACGTCGCGGTTGCAGGTGTAACCTACGACCAGCGGCGCGATCTTGGAGCTCGGACTTTAAGATCGAGAAGGATGAAATGTCACGAATGTCTTCGAACAATGCGCACAAACGCGCGCGAGAGAGGAGAGGGAAGGACACGCGCGGCGAACGAAGAACGTATCGAGCCGGGCGGTAAAGAACGAGAAGAAGAAGAAGAACAAGGTAGGAAGGGAGGAAGAATGCCGTCCATTGAGCACGCTCGATCCAGAAGCGAGGTGTTAATGCCACGCACTTCGAAATCGGCTGGCATCTAATTCGACGAACCTTGATCTTTCAAGCGCGCCTCGGAGTCGCCGGTGCAGAAAGGGAGCCGCCTCTTCTTCTCGCGGTCCTCGTCTTCGCAACGGCGGTCCGACCGATGAACCGATGCATCAGGGCTCAGACACAATGAAAGGAATAAGGAACAAGGAATTAAATACAGGGAATTACGAATAAGATAGTAAGAATAAGGTATACTTAATAGCTTATACCTAATTCTTTGTTCCTCATCTTCGTCTATCGTGTCGTGAAACACGTGTTTAATAAACTGAATTGTATATTGTTTTGAATAAAGAATTAATCTTTATGGATAGTAGAACTATTACATCGCTTCTTGAAATATTAAATTAACTTGTAATAAATTATAAATCGCGCATTATTATTTTTCATATTTACAACAGTTAGAATTCCAGCCTTAGAATGTAATTATATAATTACAAATAATTAATTAAAATATACATTAATAATTAATTGTATTAATAATATTAATAATTAAAAATAAATAATTAAAAAAAATGTAAATAGACAGGAGTCAAAGTCGACCGAAGAAAATAATTTGTAGTAGCGAAACGATGGCCATGCATTCTACTGTTAAATAATTTTTATTTAATTCTATACAATTTTAGAAGACTGTTCACTTTATAAATTATGTTTATAACAGTTTATATGCATAAGATGTAATTTAACAGCTACGATTATAATTATTCTGCCATTTATATTATTTCTGCTAAAATTTGTCTTATTTTTATACTACTTCTTATTGGTTCCGCCATTTAATTACGACTCAGCCGATACGAACGATCAGCGGTCAGACTCTACGATGTCCTCGACGCGGTTTGTGCCGCTTCACATCCGCCGACGAAATTGCGGGAACGCAAGGTCCCCGGCTTCTGTTCGTTGACCTTTGCGCGAGCTTTGTTTTCCGCGGATGATCGCGTGCGACGCGAGCGTTGGTGAGCGAATGGCATCGCGCTCCTCTCGCGTGCACCGCTGCTGTCCGCGCGGCCCATGCACGCGCGAGCGAACTCGATGCCCGCGGGCAGAGGTGAGTGGGCGTCGCAGCGATTTGTAATTATCCGATAATTCGTGCAACCGCATTCCAATGATGCGACGCGAAGTTATCCCGAGCCGCGTTTTCCGAGACGCCGTCGCGAGATGCAATGCCGGGCTTAATTACGTCAATTTTGTAACGGGCTGCCGATACGCTTTCTCCGCCGAAGAGGAAGAACACAAAGAAGATGATATTGAAGAAACTATCATTCGTGCGCGTACCTCCGCGCGGCTCGAATTGACGAAAAATTATTTCATAATGCTCGAGAGGATTCGAGAGAACCTTAATGTTATTTGATTTGGTTAAAAAGATGATGATACCGGCGAAATATCGCGGAACGCTCTCTCATTTGTTTCATTATCTCTTACCTGCATCCATCACGTGCATCCGACCGCCGTTCTTTCCCTTTCTTTTCGGATCATTTCCCACGAGTTGCGCCCTCGTCATTCGAAGGCGGAGAAAAGCGACCTCGTAGTCGCGGGTGCTACGTGATGCATCCGATAATTGCGTGTATATGCATGCAATCTCGCTCGTTGACGAAGCCGCCGATCGGCGAGAGTCGATGATGACCGTCGGCGTTGTGCAAGATCGCGGAAGTATCGGGCCGTATTGGCATTCCGTGCGATTCTTATTGGGCGATTCTCCGTCCGTCAGCACGATCGAGATGTACATTTCGCCTCTCCGCCGCCGACGACGGCAGGTGCGCGCGAGTGATCGTCGCGCTTCGACAGGCCGACTGCATTTTCATTATTGATTGTTTTAACGCTCGACTGAAATCCGAACCACCAAAGATAAGTGCAAATACACACGCGCGTTTTTTAATCCGCTTCATCGGCTCGCTGTTAGCACGTGCACGGAGAAAATTATACTTAAACATTTATTTGTGAGCCTTATATTTCGCAAGTAAATGTTAACATTTTTTTTCCTCACTGCGGGGTGTTAATTGACCGCGCGATGAAATCGCCGTCGCGGGAGAGTTAATTCTCTCATGGCGCTCATGGTGCCCTGCCCTGACCTGCTCTTACTGGATGCGGCCAGAGGCTGGGCAGGATGAAGATTGCTCGCCGAGCAATCCAGACCGCCGTGCGTGCCTTTCTCCTTCGCGCGGCCCGGAGATACGATTCCTCGTAAATAAAAATAGATTTCGTTCGTCCGTCATGTGCCATTACCTTGTTGTTTCTCGTCTTTCTTTCCTCCTTTTCTCTTCTTCTTTTTCGCGCGAACCAAGTATCGTTCTCTTATCTCACGTGCATTTGCATTTTCCATTTCACTAGCGTCGCGGAAGAGCGATCGCAAGGCGCCGCGATCTCGTCGGTATCTCACGCTAAGAACACTGAATTACACCTCATTATCGTCGCAACGAGATAGCGCGCGCGCACACTTATACGTTAATAACGGATAATCAATGGCTGAGCGCGACGCTGACTTGTAGTCCGTCCGATCGAACAAGATCGCGAGGGGAGATCTTAATTTTCTAAATGTAATAAACACGGCGGAGAAAGACGTACGTGCTTTGAAATTTTTAAACGGACTAACTATCATTGGAGGAGGGAGAAAGAGAGAGAAAGGTCACGGTATGCATGAGATAACGAATCAAAGAGAATTCTCTTCGAGGAATCGTCAATAACGCGAAGACTCGGTGAAGTGGCGCGAAAGAACTGCCAATTAAAGATTATCGATTTGGCAGAGAGAAGTATGTAATCATTTTCTGTGGCGCGCGATTCGACGAGAATCTTCTCTGCTTTCGAGGATAATATAAAACCCACGTGATATTTCTAAATATGACGTTTTCATGCGCGTCTTACGATTCCGCGCACAGTCTTATTATTTTCCTCTTGCCTGACGGAAGAGAAAAGGAGAAGAGAGAGAAAGGAGAAAAGAATCCGGCAGAAGTCCCACGCGAACGGCGGATTTGCATCTAACGAAGCGCATTTAGCGTCAAATATTTCACGACGCTGCGACGCTCATGCCTGCCGATGCGAAGAGCTTTAATGTCGATTCTCAACGCGAGGAAAGGCGACGGCAAAATGCATAACGATCGCGCCGCCGGAGCCGATCGTTCCTCCTCGATATCGAGCGGTAAATTCTGCGCGAAATTGTTTATCGGCGCGTAATGTCCGCTGAAAGCGATCGCACTTTGGGAGAGGCGGCGGGCAAGCAGGGAGGAAAGAAACGCGCGAACAGGGAAAGAAAACGAAATCTGCGTATTACGCAACATTCCGTTTGCCGGTTAACGCGGAGAAATATCATTCCGCGCGCAACGCGGAAAACAGGTTTCATTTCGGTGAGGGGGCGGGCATAAAGCAACGGTTATTTTCAGCCGTCCTTGACGAAAATGCAGGAACCATGCAGTGGTTTCTCGAAAAATATGCGATCCAAGTGGAAAGTACGGGGACTCCCCCCGGTTGACTCTTCCGTTCCGGGTTTGAACGGTACTTTGGACCGTCGCAGCCTGCATAGGAAATTTCTTTAGATTTAATTAGGATTCAGACCGACCTCCCAAAATAATCACGGATTTTATTTGAAAAATCTATGTAGGTTCTAGTTGGAAGTGTAATGTTTCAAATATAGTATGGATTCTAAGTGGGAAACATAAATAAATCCTATTTGGTCATCCCCAGCGTATGTTCACAGGCATTTTTTCTGTTTCCATTTTACATTATACCGAAATAAAGTTCAACTAGTAATATTTACTTGATCCGAATAAAACGGTTATTCCAATATTCTTTGGCAAATATCTATTAGAAGAATATCAATTAAAAATATAATCGACTGTATGTATAATATGTATCCTTCGTATAAATAGACATTTACTGTATGTGTTAAAACAATTGCGACAAGTATTAAATTCATAATATTGAGAATATCAGAATTTATTTTTAGAGAATATTTACTCTGGACAGAAAAATCGAAATTTCAAATCACTAAGTTTCTTTAATGGAAAAGATACAACATAATTTTAATTAATACACTCTTAAATTTAGAACTATTGGTATCGTGGTGGAATAACCTATTCTGGGAGAATCCTAATTGGTATCCATACTACACCTGGGAAAATCTGGGCAGATTTCTCTGCGAGCGAGCGACGACGAGGTCTCCCGCGGGGGAAAATCGCGTTCGCACAAGATATCGCAAGAACTCGCTGAGAGAACGACGCGTTTCGCGTCCGGATCGTTGGGTTACGGCAACGACGGCATCGATATTGCGCATGACGTTGCCGAATCGGCCGTCGGATAGTCGAGCTTCCGAAGCGGCCGATGCGAAGATTATTAATAAAATAACCAGGCGCGTTCATTAAGAGACTGAGGGAGAGGAGAATGTTTAATTAAAGTCATGCAGGAATGGTAATCACACGCGATCATCGAACAAAAGTATTCCGTCGGATCGACGGGAGAAACGGAAATGAAGAAATAAATAATAAGCCCGCTCGGATCATGATTTATCTTTGCGCGCGCGCGCACACGAAGCAGCCGCAGATCGAATCGCAATATTTCTCATGATTCACGCGCATTTCCCACTTTTCATCGAACGCGCGGGAAAGGTACACGTCTCTCGATTGCAGATGAAAACCAAGCAAGAGAATGTCGTCCTTACGAATTGTATCGTTCCAGAGAGAACTAATAGACTTATTCACTCACTCACTCACTCTCTCTCTTTCTCTGTCGCTTTAAAGACATTCCGCGGTGTCATTTCAGGCGAATCAATCGATTGCCCACACACACACGCGCGCAAGCATATACAGCGATCTATTACGTGATTTAAGATGCATACAGCGCAGGCGAACGCGCGATACCAAACATAGTCGTGAGTAATTGCCGTGCGCTTCACCGGCGACTTACACGCTTTTGCCCAGCTCTGTGTAATTTACACCGATATCGTCAGTCCAATTTCAATTAGAGAAATAATTATGCGATGCAATTACCCAAGGGTCCCCGAGCGACTCGCTGCGCGATAATGATTATTATAGCGCGTACACTGGCACGATCGATGGCGCGAAATCTGCATTCTAATTAGCCGATAACGATTCCCGGCCGATTCGACGGGATAGTACGGCAAAGCGATCGGACGACGTTCGCGCACTCGCGTTAATTGCTAATAGCTGCGCCAGTGAGAGGGTGTCTGTTTAGGATAACACAGTTTCCCTCATTCATCGCGATATAATGTGCTTAACGCGCATAATATGTACGTCGCAATCGCGCGCGGTAATCGCGTTTAAATTAATTACAATCGCGATAATCGCTCATATTAAGGTGGGCGTACAATGAGCGAACGAACAAAGAGCAAACGGCGAATGCAAACTTTCGTCGTTACGATTCGGAAAGTGTATATGCTATAACTAGAGATGTAAAATTACCGACAAATTCAAACGACAAACGACACCTACGGTAAAGCTACGGTAAAATGATTATTTATTGGTAATTTTGGTAAAATTCGTTGTTTTCGATAGTTTCATGCACAAATAAGCTGTATTCATATTTTTCGCGCTAATGCATAAGATAAAACAACATTCTTCTTATATTTACATCAAATGTAAAAATATACTGTTCCGGATTGTGTAAAAATTTTCGTATCCTTGTGAGAGCTTTAATAACAAGTTTTTACAATCGTAGAAATCAGATTGCGCTTTACTTATTTTTGACAAAGTGACATCGGAATAAAAATTCATACCTTTTAAAACAAATCGCCGTTTGTTCCTTGCTCGTTCGCTCAGTGTATGCCCAGCTTAATCCTCCATTAGCAAATTTGACCTCGTCAATTCGTTGATTATGAATTTTAGAATAAACGATAGACGATGAAGTTCAATATAAACTTCTTTATATAAAAGAAAACTTAGTTATAGTGAGACGTTACAATTCGGAAAATATGTACACTATATAACAGATCGGAACAAAAATATTTGCTCATAAAGTGGCTTATCAAAAATGTTTGTGCGCGTTTAGACACGTATATTCACATTCATATTAAACGTTAGCTGTTCGTCTCGCACTTTCACATCCGCGGGAGCGGATATCCATCCCAGACAGGATCACAATGACATCAAATGGCAGCCGGGTAAAGTCACAGTGACGTCAGAATGACGACTGACAAAACTTACTCTTCGATCGTTTCCTCGTCATTTCCCACGTCATTCCGACGTTATCGCTTTACCTGGGTATCGGTCCATTCGCACAGCATCGATCTACATATGTGCGGGACACCCTTTCCCTCGAACGCACCCTCACTCGCGCTATTCGCGACCTGTGATGAGAGCGCAGAGAAAGAGAGAGGGGGAATGAGAGACTCTTTACTTGGGAGGCGTCCCTCACCGCCAGGTTCTAAGGCAAGGTAAAACGCGCTGATGAGGCAAGGTAAGACGGGACAAGACAAGGCAAGACGAGACACAGCAAGGTAAGGTAAGGCACGGCACGGCACGGTAAGGGAGTCGCCCCTCTACTCGTGCCTACCGGGGTCCCAACGCCGTTCAAGAATCATCTTATTAGACCCACACTATATAAAGGCAACGTGCCAGCATGCCGAGCAGTTACGTACTGACTTGATTCACAGTCGTGCGTCGTGCAGAGTGCAACACGTTGCGAGCGATTATCATCACGCACAGCCTGTTCGTACACGCATGTACACACGCGTTACAATCATCATTCCGCCGAGCGTTTCATTTCACCCTGTCTGTGCGACAGACGCCGATAAGGGCCCGCGAATTGCGACCGACACGGTGATATTTCATCGCGTTCGCCAAGTGGGTGCGTCCTCGCGGATCCGCGACGAGAACGGTGTCTCTCTCTCTCTCTCTCTCTCTCTCTCTACCTCCTCCTCGCGAATCAGTGCACGGTCTCGGCGGGAGAGTTCTGCCGAATTTCGCGAAATTGCCGGGCGACGTACGGCTCTATGTGTGTTGTTGTGTCGCGCGACAATCTCGTGGAATTGCCGGCTGGCTGAATGGGCGACGTCGATTCGTTGCTCCCGAGAGAGACGGCAATATTATTTATTATAGACTTCCAGTTTCACTTACGGTATATTCAAGCACCGTCTTTTATGATTTAGTAACCGCGTAACCGCGAGATTTGCATTCCATTTGCATATCTTTCTTTTCTCTTGTATCGTCAAAGAATTTCCAACAAAATAAATGGACAATACACTTGGATAGTTCCTCGGCATATCGAGATCGTCGGGAAATTGAGCACGTCGAAAGGTGTCACTTGAAAATTGCGATTTTTCCTGAGAAAGACAGAAAGAGACGCGCTGTGATGAAATATCATCGTGGTCGCGTGTTCCTCATAAGACGGATTACCGCACGCATTATTCAACATTATTCAACGTACCTTTCTCCCGAGCGTTCACACATTTATCCGCTCGACGACGGCCTCCTAGAACATCCTCTGTTGCTCCGCATTCGATCGACTAAGGTTCTCTCACTCGTAGAACGTTAACACGAAACCTTTTGCAGTGCGCGTCCTCCGGAGGATCGTCTCGTTGTTGTTCCTGCTGAGCGAGTCAGCGCAGTTCTCAGCACGTCGACCTGCGTCATTTAACATTGCAGCAAAATGTATTATTTGCAGGTACGTGTGTAAATCTCTTCTTCATAGATGCATTTTCTAAACTGATCTGCTTTCTTTTTTTGCCATTTGAAAGTTATCGCGAAGTAAGTAATGATAATAAATTATTTATATTTATTCAATAACTTATTTATTAAATAAAATTATTTATCATCGTTAAATCTCCATCATCTTCTCTCTTCCACGAAGTGTCAGATATCAATTATACAGAAAAATCAACTCTGTTAGTGTAATTTATTTTTCCGTTGCTGGAGGACCAGACAAAAATTCAGGAAAAAATAATTTGCTGCCGCAGCAAATTTTATGCTACCGCAAGAAAATCTGTCAATTACTGTATAGACTGTAAAACGATTTGTCAAGAATACTAATTTCCATTTGCTGAATTATTTTGCTGATTCTACATATTATTTTACTGTAATAATAGGTTAATTAATGTAGAAAAATACTATTTGATTCTAACAGCAAATTAACGTGTTCTAAGGACAAATTTACTCAGTGGAATATTTTGTATCCAACAAAACCGTTTCCGCTCTAATTATGAATAATTCGCTAATTTGGTTATGCCAACTTTAATTTTACGGATTTAATTGCTGTCGTAACGAATATGCAATAGCAATGATGTGTGTGGTTTTGTTACAACAGCAAAATTATTTTTCTTCGTGTAAGAACAACAAGATTCCTATAGGAGGTTTCCACTCAATTGTTCTCAGTTGTCTGAACCGAGCGTAAATGAATGTTCACACGATGTGTTCAGTCGCGGTAACAGAGATATCATTTCTCGTCACCGAATTTTTATTTAGTCCCCACTCGATCACACACATTATTCTACCGCTAAAAAAAGCGATTCAGTTTACTTTCCTTCTTTTAAATAATGGTTATCTTCAACACAAAAAATATTTCCCTGATAATAAAAACTCTAAAAAAAGCTTATTATTATGTATTCAAAGGAAGAATTCATTCTCTTTTCAAGGATATTATAAAATTTCGAAAAAAGTTAGATTTGACTAATTTAAACAAACAATCCGATTTGTGCTTTAATTTAATATTCTTAATTACTAAATTGCTTTAATACTAAATTTATTAGCCTCAGAATATATTTTGTATATATTTTAAAATATGATTTACGGATATAAATTTATGAAATACTTGAAACAAATAACATTTGTTGCTATATGTTTTTCTGTGTGCAGGAATTGAGATTTTTGTTCCGTGTATTTCATGACGTGTTAAAAACGTCAAATAATGTATTGAATACGTACTAACGACGTAATAAACGTCATTATTACGTTATACTGTTTGCTGAGATTTTATTCTAAATATAGACGGTGCAGCATATAGCGAATTTGATCACTTACACTACACCGGATTAGTGTGCTATACATAAAATATAATGATATAACATAGAACGTTCGACGATGAAAGTAATTAATGTATATATTCTGCTAAATAACGTAACAATATCACTATTAGGTATTTAGTCATTCAAAATATTTATACGCTTTTTTATTTCAATAACTGCTTCATATATAGCAGCTTTCAGCATCAATCCGGTATAGTGCGAGGGATCGAATTCGTTACTAATTATAATTACACAGTAAAATATTTTGTTTTAAAAACGGTTCACTGAAATTTTGTGTCACTTTAACATGAAGAATGTGTTAAAAAGTAGACAAATATAATGAAGTAAAAAATAAAATAAAATCAACAAACATATGTTGATAAGTGAATGTATTAATTTAACATTACATTTGTGTACTTTTCAATACATACCTTTAACACGTATGTTAAGTAACACAAAATTTCAGTGAACCGTTTTCAATACAAAATCTTCTATTGCGTATAAAGAATAGACTTAATAGCAAGCGGGTAATTAAAAGTAAATTTTTTCAAGATCCTCGTTCGATCAAGATGCATATCCTTCGCTACTAATTAATCCATCATGTATCGCAATTAACGTTTGTAAAAGTTCCGAGTGAATCTTCCTCTGTCGTGCGTCTCCGTTGCGAGTCAATCGCTCGCTCGGGCAGACGTAATTGCTCACGAGCGTTGCGGCAAGACACGTCCCGCCCACGAGTTCCGTTAGCGCATTCACAATTATAAGTATAGAAATACCATTAGAGTCTGAGAAGCGTGACGTAGGTACAGTTATTTTACAAACGACCTCTCCTTCTCGCGAGGGGACCGAATCGCGCGAACAACGAATTGATGGATGAGTTACCGGCGGATATACACGGCCTCTGTCGCCGCGCGCTTTATTGTTTACAGCCGTCACACATTATAATTATAAACGACAGCTTACGATAATTTATCGCAATAAAAGCTAGCGCGATAATTCAGCGTGATAAAAACACTCCTCGGTGACGCGATATCGTGTTGTAAATTATTCCTGTTCGAGAGTCGCTCGATACAAACCCGCCGATATACGTCGAGCAATCGGATACTCAAGTCTCTCAATTATAACTGCCGATTATCGTAATCGATTAACGTCGAGCGTCGGAAATGAGTGAGAGAGCGCGGACGGTCTCCCAGGAGCTGCGGTGGAGGACGACGAGGAGGAGGCTCGTCGCAAAACCTGTCCCGTCGGTTCAAACCGCGATTACTCCTCCACTCTGCCCCACGAGACCTTTCCGCAGTTAGTAAAACTCCGCCACGGCTTAATCGGCGGCTAACAGGAAAGGATGGCTGTCCCTCTCCCCGCGCCTTGATAGAACGATTTTGTTATAAATCACTTTTGCGCTGTCACGCCGTTTGATTCATCATTATCATCATCATCATTATTATCATCCCGGCTTGATTAATCGAACGGTCTCTTATCCGCGGCAAATCGATGATCGCCGTGATGATCTGCCAACACCGTTAGGAGACGCGCGGCGATCATCGATTTGCCGCGTCTACACACGAGCTCACCTCGAGATGTTTAACTAACTGTCGATCATCCTTCTTCTTCTTCTATTATTCGACCGACGTGCCGCGCCGAAACGGACGAATCTCGTTCGGATAGAGCAAAGCGTTTGCTCAAGCCCTTTCGATATATCTCGTTCTGTCTATAATATGCGAGTGGCATTTCCAAAGACGCGGAGTTATTGCAGCGCTTCGGAGATGTAATTTCCCCCCGGAGGTGTGTGATTTCGTCTTTTCTTCCTCCTTTTGTTTATTTAATACGTTCCGTGCCGAAGAATTTCGCGCAATTTTTCGCTTGGTTCACGCAGCTGTCAAATGGGCCGCACAGGAAACTATAAATGTTTCCACTGTACATTAGATGATGTTTTTAAGAAAGCAAATAGTGTAAAATATTTCATGGTTATAATAATATAGTTAAAAAAAACGCTTTCTTCAACTTTTGTTCAGAAAGAAACTGAAAAAATATGTGGAAAATTTGAAAAATTCGTTTTTATTTTATTCATTCATTCGTCTGCAAAAAGAAATAAAAAAAAATAAATAAAAAAAATTAAAACTACAGATTATAGCATTTTTAGTGATGAGAATCGCTTATGGCTAGAATAAAAATTGTGTCGTGTACTACATGTGGCGCACATGGCACGGAATGTGTTAAATTAATTTATAATGAAACGCTTCATTGCTCGTCATATACGGAGGAAACAAATTTGCTAGAGCAGCAAATGTTTGTTAATATAGTAGCAAAAAAAATTTGTTTAGACAGCAGAAAGATTTGTTAGAGTTAAGAGTATTAATTGTTATTTGCTGAATATGTGGACAGCAAAATAGTTTGGTTATGCCAATTATATAAATTTTATTGCTGTCGCAACGTTTTGTTACAACAGCAAAATTATCTTTTCCGTGTAACATATTTTTGTGCTGTCACTATATTGATAAACAATTTGCTGTTCTAGCAAAACTTGTTTTCTCCGTGTAGAGAGAACGAGGGAGAGACGATAATATGAATAACTTATTGTAGACTTAAGCCTGATTGCACCAAACTCCTATTAAGCTAAGCGGCGATTAACCAACAGAGTTGTAACTGAAACTTTGAATTCCTTCTTTTTCTCCATTTCTTTTGCAACGGAAATTTCAGTTGGTGAGCCTGTAAATTAACCGTCACTTAGCTTAATCGGAGTTTGACGCAACCGGGCCTTTCATTTTTATGGTAGACAGAGTCTCATTTAATTCCTTGTTACGTAATCGCAATAAGATTTTCCTTAATAAATTGAAAAACGAGCAATTATATAATTTCTTTATTAATTCTCAATTAATGGTCTGTCACACTTGGGAGCGATTCACGTAAGAGAACCCAATCATCCTCCGAACAAATAAAGGCTCGGTCCGGAGAGCCCGCAGTCTCGGCCAAATCATCATATTGTTGTCATTAGCGCGCCTCATCATTCCCGTTAAACTGTGAAGAAAAGCGATCACGACGGCCGGTGAGCTCATCGGCGACGTAACGGCATAATCGACAACGTCGATGCGCGCGCCCACGCCAAGCACATTGAATCCCATACCGGATTATTTAAGGATGCAATGTGTGCAATGATATCGTTTCGTAATCCCGCTAACGCATAATGCGTTAATGAGACGTTAACTAACGAGTTTGCAGTCGCATCCGTCAATCCCATGCCGCGAGCGCGCGATCGGCCGCGGCTTCTCTCTCACGCGGCTCTTTTCCACGTTTCGATCGACTACTACTGGAACGAAATTGCAACACGCACGAAGCCTCGCATCGCCGTCGGCAGCCTTTACATACTCTCTCTCACCCGCACCTCCTTCTCGTCTGTTTATATTTTATATTTAATGCATACTCGTCGTCTCTTGCTCTCTCACTTTCTCTCTCTCTCTCTCTCTCTCTCTCGACGTGGGTTGCGAGAGCGTTGCAATCGAAGTACAGGGTTAAGAGCATAATACAAAGGTCTCCACTGTCGCAATAGAGCACAGATCGCCAGGCTGCTTCTCCGTTTGTTGGCGTAATATCGCCAACATTATTGATTCGGTTTGCTCCTCTTTCACGCCGATTCTCTTTCAGGTCGTCACCGTCGTCGTCGTCGTTGTCGTCGACCTAATAGCCGGTCGCAATAATGACGACGTGTGTCAAACGCGACCTGTTATTACGCTGTGAAAAAAGGCCCTCTCCCGCGATAAAGATCCCCTGGTTGTCGCTATCGTCTGCGAAATCACGTTGCGAATCGAGTGCGTGAAAGAGGATGTCCTTTAAAGCGACTGGTGCCAATTTTTTTTTTTAACAACGAGTGAACGTGCGCGAATCCTCGCGCGGGCACTCGTGACGCGACTTTCGTTACTTCTGCCATTCTCGGATTGAGAGGCCCGACGTGAGAAAGTCACGTTCGCCGCAAAGTTGCAGTCCGGTTGAAACTATACTAGGCCAACGAGCGATGACGAATGACTGCGGGCGTTTAGCTATTTTATAACAATGAATAATTAATTGCATAAAATTGGCAAATTAAGTAATAACACAGACGAGAGAGGAATATCGAACGCGACGGACGCATGTTAGAATTATTTTATCCGATCGACGTTCCATCGTCATCAGTCTATAATTATTCCCATCAATCTCATCAAAAGGCACAACGCGAGAGATATGTTGCACCGCGGAAAAAATATCGTCGTCCGACGTCTTGACGTACTAAATATCAAGCTTGGATCACACCTCCGATGCGAAGAGACACAGACAGATAGAGAGAGATAGACTCTTGATTTATTAAAATTACACGCTCGTAACACGTGCGCGACAAGGCTCGCATTTGTAACTGATAAACTACGCGACAAATGTCAGTTTACGCGCGAGGACGATTGTGGCGGTATTCAACACCGGATCTGAAAGTTGAGAAGCGTCTCTGCTACGTGAATGCCATTAACTTTCGATCGATCGGCTTAAACGACGTCGACGATGAATATTTGTGTTCAAAATTTGTAGTTAATAAATGTAAGAAGAAACTTCTCAACGATATATTCAAAAGTGCGATGAAATAAATTATAAGAAAAGAACAGTAAGGAAGCAAACAAGAGCAAAGATGATATTCGTCGAGAAACGCTCGTTAATTAATATTTGTATAGCTTTCAAGTTTCGAAAAAAAAAACCAATTTCTTTCTCATTTTCCGCGAACTTTTTTGTTGGTTTTTTTCTTCTTTACAGAGGAAAGTAAATATGGCAAGTTTTAACTGAACACGTGTAAATTTTTTTTAACGAATTTTTGTACTCTTGAGATAAAAAACCGATAAGATCCACGGAAAAATGGGAAAAAATACAAGTTTTTTCTTAAACTTTCTTTAAAACTATAAATATTTATATAATAATAATTAAATAAATATAAATATATATATATATATATATATATATATATTTACTTATATTTATATAATTATTATTTATTTTTATACACATACGCGTGTAATAATAAATAGATATATAAATATAAATAATAATAATTGTTGTAATATACGAGCGATTGATGGAGAATGCAGCAGCGATGACTATACGACATATAATTCCAACAAAAGGTCCTACTTTATTTGACGCGCGGCGCGTCACGATGACATCAAGGCTCGACGGAAACTCATGTATCCGGCTACATTAACCTGTCTCATAAACCTACTAATTCGACCTACTCTTACACTTGTAAATATAAAGAGAAGAAATTCGCGGAAAGTCGTCCTTCTTTCACGGATACAGACATTAACTTTGATCGGCGAGCCTTATTCTATTTTCGTCACAAGTTCAGACATAAGATTAACGATATACTAACTGAAATACTTGAAACGTACCTCCGACGGGACATTCAATGTGATAATAATTTCTTCTTTCTCTTTCTTCCCGGCAATCGCTCTTTCCCCCGCGCAGTTGGCTGTGCTCTGTGTGACGATGGTGAGTGTTATCGGCGATTTACCACCGGGTACCCAGCGCAACACGTATCTGCCGCCCAAGCCGACGCCTGGCGGCTACAAATACCCGGTACCGACAGTGACGTTCCCTACAGGTTCGACGCAGACGTTCCCTCCGCATACGTACCCTACGCGTCCAACGATCCCTCCACGTACCCCGACGTACCCGACGCATCCGACCTTCCCAACGCAGGGCACTTATCCCACCAGACCCACAACCAAGACGGACTACAATGGCCAACCGAGCATTAATGGAAATGTCATCGGCGTAAGTGTGTATATACGTTTGTAATATGTAATAAATAATAAAACATTTGTATCACGGCAGATATTAATAGATAATAAAAATGATAATCACACACTGAAAAAAATTGTTACGTTCGAGTAAAATATTTGCTAAGGAGTGTTGGAGTAATTAATTTTATTCTAATTAAATAAATATTATTTGAACGTAGCACATTGAAAGAAAGAAAGAAAGTGTTACATTAAAGTAATATTAACTTAATCCAAATAAAATTAACTACTTCAATATTCTTTAGCAAATATTTACTTGAACGTAGCAATTTTTTTTCAGTGTATAGATAACCAAACCTGCAGATTTTGCGCGATGTCTGTTTTTTGTCGGCAGTTTGCTAACAAAAATACAACAGGAATTGCTAATAGAGCATGACAGATTGATGGATTATCTTACAATACCGTGCAAGATCTGTCGTTTCGTCACCATTTAAGTATATTTAAATCGAATATACTGTAGATCCTGCTCGGTTTCTACCATCCATCTGCTGTCGAGTTATATCAGTAAGCTCTGTCGACAGGACATAAGTTTAATGCGACACAGATGGCGATGAATTTGCCGCGGTATTTTGATCGGATCTGCTGCCAATTTGCTGACATATCGCTAATATTTTGCTTACTGAGATATTCCAGTAAAAATTTAACCAACAGTAACATTAACATTATAATTTCTCATTCAACAATATAAGTGCAATATAACATGCATTGTATATTAACACTATGCCGTCCAGCGACACCACGTTGGTGTCGTGCGCAAAACATCGCGCAAAGGCCGGTGGCACCACGTTGGTGTCGTGCGCAAAACTATCGCGCAAAGGCCGGCGACAGCACTGTGGTGCCGTTTGTGTTTTGATTGTGTACTGTTTGTATTCTGTTTAAGCAACAATAAGTTACAGAGATAAGCGTGTCTTTTATTTTTATAAGTACTTGTGCCCTTTGATAATGGCAGACAAAAGCTACTACATCGCGTGCTTCCGATCATGATTCGATCGACAGACTTTCCGGTCAGCTAAAGCAACACCAGCTAATACAAATTTCCGAAACCGACAAACGAAAACGAAGAAAGTGCCATGTATGTTCCAAAAACAAAAAAAGAAGGACAACAAATTTAATGTGAAAGTCTTGTGGAGACGCGTTACACCTCGGAGATTGTTTTGCTTCATATCATCTAAAAGAGAAATATTAAGTACCCAATAAAATATTAATAAATAAATAAATATATAATACAAAAAAATGTTACATTTATTTATATATATCCTCGAAATTTCATGAAAATAGCGGGACAGGATTGAAAACTAATGAGAACTGACGATTTATGATCTCCCGAAAACCTCGAAAAACCGCCGGCGACAAGCGAAATGATCAGTCCTACCGGCACCAGACAAAAGAATCCCGATTAGACGTGCGGACGGCATAGTGTTAACATTTATATTGTTGAGTGAAAAATGATGATATTGCTATAATGTTACTGTTAGTATTTACCAGGATAGTAGCAATAATAAAAGTTTTTTCTCTCGATAATTAAGAAAAACTAATCGTATCATTGTCGAAATAGATAATTGTACGGTCTACACTCCTCGCTATTGGAATTTTCGCTAACCAAACCGTTATTTATTTATATTTATTTATTTATTTATCCTTTCTTTGGAAACGACATTTGAATCGGATAACAAGAAGAGAGTGACCGTTGATCACGATCTCTTTCCTTTCCTTCCAGCATGACCATCACCATCACGAGCCCGGCATGCCCTTCGATTTCAATTACGCCGTGAAGGAGGACGCCTTCGGCAACGATTACTCACACAACGCCATTAGCGACGGCGATATCGTCCGCGGTGAGTACAGGGTGCAGCTTCCGGACGGCAGGACGCAGGTAGTGCGCTACACCGCGGATTGGCAGCACGGCTTCAGCGCCCAGGTCTCTTACGACGGGACACCACGCTTCGACGTCCCCCGGCCGGGCGGTAACTTTCGAGGCTATTAGCTATTAGCGTCGAGAGCCTAGGGTTGTTCACTTATCGTCATCGAGAATCAAAAGTGCAGCACGCGACGAATCGTCCCGTATACCTGAAATAGCGATATTTCACATGAAAAAAGAAAACGAAGAAAAAGGAAGAAGAAGGGAGAAATGAAAAAGAGAGAGAATACGTCGGTAAGGACGACGCATCATGAGAAAAAAAATGATATCTCACAACAGAAGAGGACAAACGCTCGTTATATCTTTTACGGCGATATCGGTAATATTGGTGTCACGCGACTTACACATCAGTACGATCCAATCCATAAATCGCGACTTCTTCCCTTTCTTCTTGTGCTTACAAGTTTACGAGATAATAGAAAAAGGGATGCAATTATGCGCGTTGTATTTAATCTACGCTACGTAATTGTTGACATTTTTATTTCGTATTATCTCGAAGACAGATTAGTTCGCGAATCGTGCGGAAGATTGGATCGCACTGATTTATATGTATTAAACTCCCGCAATGAAATCGTGACACTAACGCACTGCTTTGTGATACAAATTACGCAGAACGAAAGAAAAGAATAGACACGAAATAGATGTATTTTCCTTTCCTGTCAGTACCATCTTGCTTCGCTTTGAATATAGAAACCCCTTGTTTTATCTTCATTATGTCGAATTAAGACTTCTTAATGATATTAGTATAGAAAAGTATCGCTTGTCAATATTATACAGATGAAATAATTCACGATTATGAGTGAACTATGTAATGAACTGTTATATTCGATCACGCACGATCACGTTTGCGTAAAACTTAAAAATAGTATTAATGTCCTCTTTTTCCTGAAACTGCCAGATTTACGCGAATAGTAATATCTCTATAACCAACCCTAGTTTCGACTGATAAATATAAATGAATATATTAAGAAAAAAATACTCGATTAATGTGTCAAATGTTCAACTCAATAAAATCTGTATACCATACCAAATTTACTTTGTTTATTTATTTATTTCAATGCTAACAGACATCTGATTTATTCAATAACATGTATTAAAACAACACATATTTGTGAATGTAAGAGATATAATCTGCTTTTTGCTGTCAAGGATCTTCGATAGGAGAGGGCAGAATTTGGTATTGTATAGTATCGGTGTTATAGTATGTAAATACTGGTAAATATATATTACAACAATTGTTTACAACAATTTAATTGTATAAACAATCTATATATTTATGTATACCCATATAAATACGCTTCCGCGTATGCTTTCGTCATATCATCCGAATTTCTACGAATTCTTCTGCCGATTGGCTCCAGATCATTGTAGCATTTGGTGAATACTCTTTCTATGGCCGCTTCTGCTTCTTCTGGTGTTACTTTATGCGCAGCGAGTACCGACAGCTTAGCTTTGCTCTTGACACAATTCTGGACAAATAATATCACATATTGGTAATCATGTGGCAGATATTAAGAACTAACATTCTGTGATAGTATCAATCTCTGGCCAATACTTTACCTGATGCGTCGCTTTTATATTAGTAAAAGATGAGTATCCATGAACCAATGAGCCCAAGAAACTGCAATGACCGATACTTGCAGCTCTGATTTCTGTACAGGCCAGGTGATCAATGTTTTTCAGGTCCAACTTGTTGCGGCAGTAGTCGAACATATGAATCATCTCATGTAAAAGATTAGCCTGCACTGCTCCTTTGCTGACAGCTGAATTTTGGCAGATAACAACCTAAGGATACAAAGAAATTTCATTATTAAAACTACATGATATTCTGGATGCTACATGACAAATTAATTAATTAAGATAAATGTATTTACCTGATTTAATTCCGCATCGTATCCACCAGTTACATATGGACCGCATACTTCACAGGAGATATGTCGCCGAATATCTATTTCACTAAAACATCAGTTATTAATAATTGTCTATTTTAACAAAACAATTTATTATAAATAGCTAAAAGAAAGAAAGAAATGAACCATCCTGAGCTCTTCAATGCTGCTACCATAAGTTTCACTATAGGACCTGAAAAGTTAAATTATTCAAATTTAAAGAGAAGCAAATCAATTATAAAATTCAATCAAATATTATATATCCTTATTTGTTTTCATACAATTATATAAAATTATAATCTCAAAATATAAAATACAACTTAAGAACCATTCATACTTTTCTATTCTTCCATAATTTATCAGAGTATAAACTTCACTTCTACGTTTCTGTAAATTCTTTTCGAAGAATAAGTAATATGAATTAGAAATTTTTTACTCACTATTTTTTATACAATAATATACATTAGTTTCGCATCTAACATTGTCTAACGATTCTCGTCCTTCCAAGCCTATCATTGTCTTGAACCAGCTACGTTTTAATTTTGCTCCTCTTCTCTCAGGATACAGATCCATTCCCCATGAATGATCATCGATTGATTCATTCGTTGATACATTTTCGGCAATATCATTCTCATCTTTTTTCTTTTTTTCTGTCTTTTCATTCTTGCCTATCATCGCCGTAACTTGATATAGTGGAAATAAATTTATATAAAAGAATATTCACTATGTAGTAATTTGCCGTAATATCACTCAATTACCCTCGTCTTAACGTAGCACAAATCTTTTTTCAGACTTGAGGTTATGACGCGGTTATGTCACGAAATTTGTTCGTTTTCGCTGCATGAGAACTGCATTGTACTGAACTGAACCGCATTTGGGATAGACTAGAAGTCTGTTCGTTTTCGCTGCACCTCTGAACTAGTTCAACAAGTTGAATAGAGACAAGTATATGTTTTCTCACTTCAACTTATTGAACTAGTTCAGAAAGCGCTTCAAAAACGAACAAACCTATTATTTTACATTGGAAAAGAGAATTTGCAGAAAAGTATAGAAAATGCAACTAAAAAGAACAGATAGTAATAGAAATATAGAAAATTAATCAGTAAAAGTAATTAACATTACCAGGACGCCGAAAATGATTAATTAGTTCATAGGACCACAATTTCGAGCAATTTTAACAAACATAATTAAAAATTTTTTGACTAAGCATGGTGTATATAAATATCTAGATAAGATACGTCGTTAAAATGCATGACGTTCCTGTAACGAGTCCTTGGAAAAAATTCCCCTAGATTAATACACCAATGGAGGCATTCAATGGCTGTGTTTAGAAAATACAACAATTAAGTAATTAGACAATGTAAATTCCGGTCCACAATAATAAGTGTGGTAAGCTTTAAGTGGTAAATTGATCAATTACAGTCGTATATATAGAAGAATAATCAAATGTGATTGGTAAATTTCTTACGACTTAGAGCTTACTCCACTTGACTAAGGTTAATTGGTCTAAATTTAAGGATCTAAAGCCCATATTAGGCTACGAATTGGGGATTGAGATTAAATTGAATTTGACCAATCAGTACAAAGTTAATTGAACTCAAGTTTAATAAAATTCAAGGAACTTTGCATTGATTGATTAAATTTCAATTCAATCTCCAATCCGTAGTTTGATACGGGCATAACAGTAAGTAATAGCTGCGTTCAAAGAACACAAGCGGTCAGTGGTTATTTGTTAGATCCCTAAAGTTAGACTAATTACGTTGACCGTTGTGCAATTTTTGTGTTTTTTGAACGCAGCCAATTCTCACTGTTCACTAGTTCTGTTCGTGTTGCCTGCACTTTTGATACTTTTACATCTGTTGCTCATTGCACATTGGCCTCTCTTTAAAAGGAAAAGCTCTCATTGGATATCGCTCATCATATTCGGTGTGCAGCGGGCATTGGTTTCAAGAGTGTGAAAAGTATAAGCAACGCGAACAAACCTACCGATTGCTATGTTACGCTAAACGCAGCCAATGAAAACACCGGGAGACGTTCGACCAACATATCTATATCGTCTACATATCTTATGTTAACTTAACCTGTGACCTACGCGTGAGCACCATCGGAGAATAAACGCGGAGTTCCTTTTGCTATCGATTTCAGAAGGCGCGAACATGGCTGAGGTAAGTTCTCCAAATTCGATGTTAAATCCAAAAAATACTTATACATCCATTATGTGAGACATAATTGCACAAGTCACACGTGTTAATTATATTTCAAACTCTATCAGAAAGATGATATTAACGTACAGCAGCTTATTCCGTTACCGTCGTGTATGTTATAGATGTCTGTTTAATCTTCTCTCCTTTTACTTTTTACAGGCGGATGAGACCCAGAAGAAGAAGAGGACCTTCAGGAAGTTTACCTTCCGAGGGGTCGACCTGGATCAACTCCTAGATATGCCCAAGTAAATTACACGTTGCGAATAGTTTTCAAAACATAACCTTATTACAATCATGAAATCTCATGAAGCGCACAAATGAATACTTGTATATTTTCATTTGTAAATGATGGTTAAGATTAAATAATTTTGAGAACTTTTCTTGTATAATAAAATTGTCAAAAAAAGAAAAAAATAAACAGCATATATAAATATGGTGTTGAAGAATATACTATACCAATAATTTTTCTTCCAGTGAGCAACTTATGGATTTGATGCATGCGAGAGCACGTAGGCGCTTTTCTCATGGACTGAAGAGAAAATCAATGGCACTTGTCAAGAAATTACGGAAGGCAAAGAAAGAAACACCACCCAATGAAAAGCCAGAAATTGTAAAGACCCATTTGCGTAATATGATCATTGTTCCTGAGATGGTAGGTTCCATTGTAGGTGTATACAATGGAAAAACCTTCAACCAGGTTGAAATCAAGCCTGAGATGATCGGCCACTACCTTGGTGAATTTTCTGTTACATATAAACCAGTTAAGCATGGTAGGCCTGGCATCGGTGCTACGCATTCTTCGCGATTTATTCCACTTAAATAAAGTGTATTTTATAAATCAATAAATGTACAAAGAAAAATATAACACATGAGTTTATTGTTCTTAGAAGTAGCAATCAACCTAATTGCAAGATCCGACTCAGTGTGCAAAATTTAAATTTGCTTAGAAGATTAGTAGTCCCAGAAGACTGTGGTTAACCATTTTCCGATGACGTATGATTTCTTCTACAGGGTCTTCCATTAAGAGGTTTCATTTTTAATTAATAAAAAAAAAGAACAAATTTTTGAAAACGTTGAGATATATTTGTTTTAATTCAAAATACAGATTGTGCGATTTCAACGTAGGACATAATAGCATCCAAATAGCCTCGACTTTTCTTACAAATGGTCATTCTTTTGAGGAAATTTTCCATCACGTTTTCACACAATTGCGGCTCAATTTCGCCAATAATAATTCGAATATTGTCTTTGAGTGCTTCAATCTTATCCTTCACATAACCTCAAAGGAAAAAACCCAGGGGTGTCGCACGATCTGGGCGGTTAATTGAAGTCTCCGTTACGCGAAATGATGCGTCCAGGGAACTTCTCACATAATAATGCGATCGTTTCACGATTTCCATTCTGCTGAAAATAAACATCGTTTAGGTCCAGTTCTTCAATTTCAGGCCAAAGAAAGTTTGTCAGCATTTTTCGATAGAGCAATCCATTGATTGTGACAGTGCAACCATCTTCATTTTTGAAAAAAATACGGCCTGATGACGCCGCGAGCCCAAAAACCGCACCAAACTGTTGTGGTGTATGGAGAGGTTGTTCGTCAATCGCTCTTGGGTTTTCAGTGCTCCAGATGCGGCAGTTTTGCTTATTGACGTAGCCTTGAAGGTGGAAATGGGCCTCATCGCCCAAAATGATTTTCTTGAAAAAATCAGAGTCAATCGCTTGCATTTCCAATACCTAATCGACGAACGTACGGCGTTGTCTATAGTCCGTCGGCTTCAATCTCTTGTGTCAGTTGGATTTGTTGTAAGCATGTAGACCAAGATCTTTGTGCAAAATGCGGTACAGGCTGGTTTGTGAAATGCCCAATTGTTGCGAACGTTTTGCAATAGACAAACCAGGATTTTCCGCGACACTTTCAGCCACAGCAGCAACGTTTTCGATTGATCTGACTGGCCGAGCAAGAGTTCGGTTCTTAACATCGCTAACCTGGCCGAGAAGATGCTTTTCTGCGAAACTGGTACGGAAAATTTTGCGAACTGTCTCCGCGAAATTTTCACCGTGTTTATAGTGAGTTTTCACTACTTCTATCCATTGTTTAAGCGAATATCGATCCATTGTTATTAACTGCACAGTTTTTACTCGACAACTGTCAAATATGACAACTTCATCTATAACAGGTACAAAATGCCGCGAAACTTGAAACCTCTCAATGGAAATAGTTTACAAACGAAAACGTGCAATTTTTGTGGAGATGAAAGTGTATAATCAAGACTTCTAGGTTCAATCACAATAAAATGTAAAAAAAAAAAGTATGATTTTATTGCCGCAAATAATGGATTGATACAAAAATTTACTGTACAAAGTACACAAGATATAGAGCAAGATATAACACTTTATACATTCTCATAATTTTTCCTATATAAACTTTCTCCCTCTTTCTATCTACATATATTCATGTGTATATGTGTAATATATTGAAACTCGCATAGAAGATTTATTAAATACCTTGCAAATCAATAGGAAATGTATCTTACTATAATAAGGAACCTGTCACTCGACAAGCCGAGACATATAAGAAGCGTGCTGCCTGTTACGCCTAGCTATCGCTACTGGTACTCTGTTTCATAGCAAAGTAGGCACTTTGAAGCTCCCGGAGATTGCTCTCTAAAGTCGCGACTTCGTCGTACTTGCAATCTGCCCGGGCTTGCTTGATGTAAGCGTGAAGATTGCTCATTTGTTCGATCAGCGGATCCATAGAGGAAGACATGATGGGTGCGACACTGGACGGGCCCCAGCCCTGAGACTGTGTCACCACCGGCTGTGCCTGAAAATGTAGACATTTTATCACGATCAAGTTCAAGTCAGATTTTTGCACGTTAGCACGATTTAAGATTCGAATTTTGAATCGTTATTGCAACTCCGCTTTGATTAGCGCATACCTGAGTAGTTTTCACAGAAGGTCCACTGTCCAAGTTCCACGTCTCCCTTTTGCGCTGTTCCTTTGACTTTTCTCGCTGTTCTTCCTCCAGTTGTCGCTCGTACGCTATCCGAGCCTCTATCCTCTTCTGACGTTCCTCTTGCAGAGTTGTGTATTCCTCCGGGGTGGGTAAAGGTTGCAGCGTCAGTAGCTCTTCCTTCAGAAATATCATCGCCGACGTTCGGACCATCTGGTACAGCCTGTGCTCCTGCCCCGGCGGAGCGGCCTGATCCGTATCTTTCGGCGTACCAAGCACCAGAATCCTCTTACTGGTCGCGTCTATGTTTTCGCCAAGCTTCGCCAGTTTCAGTCGCAACGTTTGAGCGTCCTCCAGACTATACATTGTCTCCCCTTCTCTGGAAGTTTCACGTGCGTTCAATATCATCGTGCAATCGGTACCAAATCGACGATTCTAGCGAGGACTCACGTACTTCAACGACTTCCACATTTTATTGTACATCGCCAAGTGCTTCGTGGCCTCCCCCATGTAGTCCCGCATCTTCTCGTAAAACTGACAAACGATCGGTTTGTCGAATTGTTTCGCTTTCTGCATCTCCCGCGCGTCGAGCAGGTTCATGCAGTGCATGCAAACTCGGAAATGCTGCTCACCGCTAGCCGGATCGTTGACTAACGATAGTACACTGTTCAAGCTACCGCTGGAAGGTGAACGCGCCAGCTTCGTGAGACCGACACCAGCGCGCATTATCCTCTCGGAGAGGGCTCGTTCCGACGCGGGCGGTATAGCGGAATCATCCTGCACCGATACAGGATTCGTCATTTTCCCTGTGGAGAAGAGAAATATATCTTGTCAGTCATAAACTTGGAGACGGAAAGTCTTCTCTCACGGGCGCAATATTACGGTAAATTAATTACGTACGTGCACTAACTAGAGATAGAAATAAGGTGCAGTTATGGCACATGACTGCTCCGCACAGTCTGCAGTGATGTTTTCTCCTCGCCAGGTGAAAGCTCTTAGCGCAATTGGGACACAGTTTCACGTTTTTTTCGTCAATCCACGGCACGATGGTGCGTTCGTGAGCTGTTGTAATGAAATTTGCTTCTCAATCACCATATTTCAATTGTAAGGAAAACAGGATAGAAACATCACGAAACCAAGTATGGTGTACGACAATTTATGCATTTCCATACCTTTCCTATCAACAGGATCTGACGGTAAATTATTTAATAACTTATCTAGTCTTATGAGAAGTTTATTCGTTTCATATGCGTATCTCTCTAATCGAGCGTTTCTTATGACCTTAAAATACTTTGTATGGGATGTAAATGCACCTGGAAAAGTACCCAATAATGATATACCCTACAAGTCGATTACACCTGTGTAACAGATGTAGACACAATTCTTGATGCATATTAAAAAAGTCAAGAAGCTAGGCGTTACTGTGCGAAGCAAGTGATACAGGATACATCGATACCTATTTCTTGTGGTCCATAATTAATTTCAGGACTGTGCCTCTTGCCCTGCGCTATTGCACCTGAAAGAGTTCCTGGCATATCATCCTGCTTCAAGATCTTCTTTTTAGCTTTGCCAAAGAGATCTGAAACACAACAACAGCTCTGACGTATTCTGCACATATTCCACAAGTTCATACAGCGATGCTAATAGAATCTAATGAGTTTCTCAAAAGCGAGGAGCAAATCAAAAGAACATTCCGTCACCTTTCAAAGATTTTAAAATCTCCGGATCGTCATTGTGGATCTCCTCGAAATGCTTCGTTAAGTGATTGGGTGTCTTGAAGTCGGTCATGCATATGGGACATATAAATCCCTCCAGAACTTCGCCGTTGCCGGCCATCGCGAATTCGAGATAATCTCGCGATTTACAGTTCAGAATCCGTCAGTCACATTCACCAGTCTCACACTCGATTTACTGTAGGCGTTTCTCCAGTGCTTTCCTGGAGCGATCGCATCTTGCGAGCGGCCATATTGAATTTGTGACAGCTGATAAAAGGTCTGTTTTTTTTTCGCTGCACTAAAACTGCACCAGAACTACACTGAACTGAACCGCACTGGGGCAGACTAGTACAGAATAGTTCAGTTCAGTGCAAAAATGCAATGAAGAGGTCTGTTCGTTTTCGCTGCACCGCTGAAACGCCAGAATGCAGTAGACAACATGGCGCATCACATGGAATTATTTGATTCTTCTGACGAAGAGGATTTTGTTCTAATACAACCACCATTATAACCCATTGTGAATGAAAATGATGAATGTAATATACAGCTAAATATAGCAAATTTATTACTAATTTATAATATTATATACCCTACTGATCGTAAATTTAAATAAATGACTAAATATCTCGTTAATGTAACCTAAGACGTAACGTATATATAATTTTAAACTAAATATATATATAACATTAACGTGATATTTTGTCCTTTATTAAAGTAATCTGTGGAGAATTTATATAACTCTAATCTAAATATTATCTGTTCGTAGATCAGAATGTATTATTAATGTACTATTAATGTATCCACTTCTGGGAATAATGCATAAAACAGAACATATTAACACTTTCACAACCGCATGTTAGCGCAGTGAAACGTCGCCAGTGGCCGGCAATATTTTGGAAGAAAAAACTTTACGTAAATTCATGAAACAATTAACATTATTATGACGTGCTAAGAAAAGTTTTGCAAGTGGCTTGCCACTGGTACCACGTGGGATTCACCGGCAAATAGCGACTGGCCTATCAATGGTACCACGTGAGTGTCACCGGCAAATAACGACTGGCCTACCAATGACACCACATGAGTGTCACCGACATAAAACGACTGGCCTGCCCATGACACCACATTGGTGTCAGCGGTTGTGAAAGTGTTAAAATACCAAATTATATAGAAAATATTGTTAACAATTATAACAATATAGATTTCATAATGCATTTTCGCTTATCAAGAACGGTAGCATATGGTCTAGTAGATCGATTCAGGATGTGTGATGAATTTACATCGATGGAAAGTATGTATTATAACAACATTACTTATTATTATTAATTGTGCAATAGGACAGATAGTTTATATTATAAAACACGAGACAATTGGAAGAACAATAATTTATTTACATATCAATTTGCATATATACCGTTCAATGTTAATATATATATATATATATATATGTATTAATAACTTAGTATATATTATATTTCAGATCTGGTAGGACGTTTAAAAGTTACAGCTGAGAAACATATCCTATGTTTTCTGTGGTTTGTTGGACATGAAAGTGCATCATATAGAGATGTAGCAGACAGATTTGGAATAACAATTAGCACTTTATACCACGTTATTAGTAGAGTAACACAATTTTTTATGTCTCTTGCGCCTAACTACATAAAATATCCCTCCGCACATGAAAAACTAGAAACTGCTACTTTTTATGAAGAAAGAAAAGGATTTCCTGGTATAATTAGTAATAAACTGACATTAATATACTTAACATTTATATACTTTATATTTTCTTTATTACATAGCAACGCATCACTAATATATGATATTTCGTCTCCAGGTGCTATTTATGGATCTTATGTCAGAATTGACAAACTAATAGAAGATCCCGATTCATATATTAATCGCAAACAATATTTTTCGTTGCACATGCAAGGAATTGTTAATCATAAAATGAAATTTATCGATATTTTTGTAGGATATCCAGGTTCTGTGCATGATGCAAGAGTGTCGAAACTCACCAATATATGACAATCTACATGAACTTTGTGCAGATAAGAAGTACAAGACATGAAAAAAGATGTAATTAGGGCTCCTGCATATAATAATTAATATCCATTATAAACATTAATGTTACAGATATTTATTTCTTATTGGGTGATAGTGCATACCCCATTAACTCCGAAGGAGTTAATGGTACCATATAGAGACAATGGACACTTGACACATGCGCAAAGACTGTTATCCTTATCTTGGACATATATAGAGTGCAAAAGCAAGGAATAAATAATGATAGTCGTATGCCTTTGCCGTTGGCACTGTACCTAGAGAAGCAACGAAAGATATTTTCATAAAACAAGATGCAGCATGCGTCTGGACACAAGTGCCGCGAGGATCATACATTCATACAGCTGTCCCTGTAACGTAATTTATCGCTGAGTAGAGAAACACGCGGTAACACATCTTTCCGCAAACGTTGGTGAACAAAAGAAAACTGCTTTCAGGTAATAATGCGCGCGGGGTGCGGTTGAATGCAAATGCCAAGTATTTTTATAGCTTCACAAAAAAATGGACTCCGCGTTAAGGCGCTGCATGGACATTATTGGTTTACGAGTGCCTCGTCGTGTGAGTTTACGAATAAAAGTTTATTATTCTGCTCGGGGGTTCTCCGTGAGTCCTCGCGTCTCGCTAGGTCCCTTTACCCGAAGCAACCAACGAAGAAATACCCTGTTTTATTTTACGATTAGCCTGATATTGATTAACACGTTGAGCGCGGCGCCGATTTTGTTATCCTTTCCGCTCAGGCGGCAGTGAGCGAGCACTTGATGCCGAGCGCTCAAGAGGTTTTTGGAATAGAGAGTATGAACAGAAGATTACTTTGTTTCACTTTACTGTGGGATGGTGCAGCCAATGCATGAGTATACAAATTATAAACAGAAGATAATGGGAAGGGGAACGGCAAGAAGGTGACCTCCAAGAGACGATCAATCTTATTGCAATATGTGCAAATCTCATCCACACCTTTGCTTAAAATGTTTTAATAAACTCCATTAAAATTATAACATTAGTTTTTTAACCCTTGACAATGCCGGTTTCACGCACCAAGTCCACTGTCAGTCCCCAGGGAGTGACGCCGCCTGAACGAAAAGTGTACTGTCAGTCCCCAGGGACCGACGCTGTCTGAACGGAAAGTTCACTGTCAGTCCCGAGGGACTGACGTCGCACTCAACGTGTTAAAAGAATGCGGTTTTAACAGAAATTACATTATTGAAAATAGAAATTTTGTTGACGAATCATTTATATAATTATGCGCATAATGTCTAAAAACAGTCTCTAAACTACTATTGAATAGAGGTTATAAAATTTATGATAAATATTATGTGACA
>NW_014555885.1:0-478 GCF_001313825.1 Dinoponera quadriceps
TTTTAACGTTTTTACTCTAGCATAACATATGTATTTTAAACATATTATTATTTAATACGATTTTTTCGAATGTTGTTAAAATATTTTAAAGACATTACAGAAAATATTTTTTTTGTTACTTTGACATTTATTTCAGTTCAACGAAACAGTTCAAAATTGTTTTAAATTGGATCTAGACATAATGTTAATGAAAATATTTTTATTTTCGTTATTATAATATTATTTTTTGCATTGCTCTAATATGTTCAAATTTCTCTAAGACGCCCGGTCTATTCATCATTTTAAGAAATTGTGTATGTGGCGATTTAAATAAGAAATATAATCTTATTATCGCATAGTCGCAATAATTAGCGGCTGCATGTTTTTATGATTAAATTTGTCTTTCACGCTATCATGTTGAAAGCGTCCTTTTATCAACTTTCGGCATGCGATGAGCAATAAAAGTAAAATAATACTTTCAGCACGAAAATATGCAAGA
>NW_014555886.1:0-1265 GCF_001313825.1 Dinoponera quadriceps
GAACATTAGGGATATTTATTTACTTTTATCTTAATCTCATCTCTTCTGTGAACCAGATCTCACAAAAATAACGTTTATATTACATTGACATTAACGTTAATCACATTCACATCGTCACTGTTACCATATTACTAACTTTCCCACTCCTTTGCTGCTCATAAATAGAAATCGAAGTCTGTCTCTCATTATTGTCTTGATGACGGTGCAGTTCCAATTCGTGATTTGAAGAAAGTTGTCGTGGAGAGAGCCTTAGTAAGTGTCAATTGTACTTCCTCCGGAATGTGCCGTGTTTTGGAAGTTAATTTTAAGTCGTAAAACATAGTAAGGATTACAAAAGTGCATTTTAATTCGATCAGGTAATTTTTACCATAATTAAAAAGCGGTATTTCTCATATAGTGAGAGCGAGCGTGGCATAGCAGGAAGCTTATTAGTCTACTGTGCGGTCCCGGGTTTGATCCTGGCAGAAGCTAAAATATTTACGATCGTACATACTCTCGGAAGGCACTGGCAAACCACCGAGTGTATCTTTGCCAAGAGAACCTTTCTAAAAAATTATAGCCGTTCGGAACCGACGATAAACTGTAGGTTACATATGCCTGTGTATAATCAACGTACGCACCACAGGCATATGAGAGAGGTCACCTCGGCAGGACACGGGCAACAGGACTGGAAAAAATTTCTTATATTGTTCCTTGAAAAGTAATTTTGTGACTATTTCGAATAAATGTCAAATGGTGTTGAAATTGTTAGAATGTAATAATTACGTATGATAATTACAAAAGTATAAACAATAAATTATATTATTTTTTGTGGAAATGATAATGATAACAATAGAAGACAAAATCAAATATTTTCATTCTTTCATTTTTCAGTCATATTCATGCTTTAAGTTCTTATTTTTCTTTTCATAAACTTATCTATCTATTTTGTCTATCTTGGTTGATGCAATGGCTTTTTCTTTATACGATCATTATTATTGATGTCATAAGCACATATTTGAACAAATATTATATTTGAAATAATAAGTGATAAATAAATCTATAAATAACATTTCTATACGTGGAAGTAGAGAAGAGATTATTATCAAATGATAATTGGTTTAATTCATTTAAATAAAATATATTTAATGTGTATTTTAAGTGGGATAAGAGAGGTTCCAAAAGGACACTATCTCGAATCGGTCCTCTAGTTTTTCAGCGTGGAAGTTATTCCATCGTTTCTGTTACAATTAATCTCCACATTATCCAATTTATAACGGATCTCG
>NW_014555887.1:0-471 GCF_001313825.1 Dinoponera quadriceps
CAAACGTCTACATGCAATGGGAAAAATTCAAAAGGAGGGAAAATGGGTAACACACGAATTAACCGCAAATGCCTTTGCGAATCGCTTAAACACCTCTATTTCTCTGCTCGCCAGGCAGAAAAAGAAAAGTTTTTTTGTGGCGCATAGTGATTGGCGATGAAAAATGGATATATTTTGATAATCCTAAACGAAGAAAATCATGGGTAGTCCCTAGCCAACCATCGACATCCACACCAAAGAGAAATATTCATGGCCACAAAGCAATGCTTTGCATTTGGTGGGATATGCACGGCGTCGTTTATTATGAGCTATTGAAACCGAACGAAAGTATCACGGGGGATCGATATCAATCACAATTAAACCGTCTGAATGAAGCATTGTTGGAAAAAAGTCCAGCAGTAGCCAGCAATCGAAGTAAAGTCATGCTTTTGCACGACAACGCTCGACCACACGTTGCCAAAGCCGTCAAAG
>NW_014555888.1:0-6518 GCF_001313825.1 Dinoponera quadriceps
GTAATTTTTACAAAAAAATTCCGGTTTCATACTTCTAGACCTGGTATATTAAACAATGAATTCTTTAAATTTCTGGGATTCCTCGTAAGAAGTTATTAAGAAAGATGATTGACGTTTTGAACATCAGGAATGAACCTATTTTTGATGAGCGAGGTTATCGAGATTGAGACTGACATGTACAATTCATACGACAATATAACGTTTTGGATATTGCGACGAGATACGAATACCTTATATAATATCAAGATATTGGAATATGAGAGTTATATTTATATCGAGAGAAAAATAACTATACAAGTGAGAGCTGAAGAGAGAGATGTGACCGTAACATTATAATTACGCTGTATTTATGTTTGACGAGATCCGTTATGAACTGGATGATGTGGAGTTTGATCGTAACAGAAACGTTGAAATACCTTCCACGCTGATAAACTATGTACCATTATCTTCAGACAAAAGTTTTGGAAAATTATTTTTATGTGAAAGGTTTCAGAAACATTCCTATTTCAATATTTCAAATAACATATTGCAGAATTCCTTCATAAATGTTACACATGAAATGTAAAAGGTTGAAATGATTTTGAAACATTTCTGGAAACTTTCTGCAATCGGTACTATATGGGTCGATGCTAAATGACTTATTGAGGAACTACAAAATGAGAAATATCGCATTTTCTTCAGTGAAAGTTATTCTATAGAAAGTGAAAGTTCACTTTTATAAATATCTCTGTGCATGACTTTCTCTGAACTGCAGTAAATTCTATGTTGAAAAGTGAACTGCAATACTCAGCACCCAGGTACAAAAAAAAAATAGGGTAAATAGATTAGAGACTCTTTCTTTGTCTAGTGAATTTTTATTATGAATAGTTTTCTGTAATTAGTAAAGACTAGGATTTTATATAAAAATTTACAATATAAAAATTATACTGTTCATCAATAACCATAATAAATAATAATAAACAATAAAAACAATAGTAATAAACAATAAAAATCAAATATTCTCACTATGCGCACTAGTAATTCACAAAATCTTTTGCTTATATTGCAAAGTCTATATAAGAGAAACAAGGAAGCACACGTATAAAAGAACTTCAGTCTTTAATAGAACTACAACATAATCGTAATATCAAAATATTGTATAGAAATATCATATAGAAACAGGGCACAAAATCTTATTTGATCAAACATCAATTTTAACTAAAACTAACGTTTATTTCTGTATCTAATCGTCTTCTACGGCTTTAAAAAATAAATTTCTTGAAGAATGTTTGGAATCGTTTGGAGTCAGGAGTTTTGGGTTGTTTCTCTCGAGAAATAAACAGATATGTGCACGAAACAAATCCATGAAAGACATAGCGCGGACACAGAAATCAAACCAAGCATTTTTCCACATTACAAAAGTCTAAAATATTAGTATAATTCGATGTATGTTAGTAAAGTAAAACAATTAATACTTGACTGACAATTATTTTAATTATAAGATATAAAAAAAAACACGAGATTCTTACTTGTGTTAATAATAAACTATCGGTTATTAACCCATCGATTAGCTTAACACTAGAACGACAAATGGATCATTATTTACCCATCTTTTTTTTGTAATTAGTTGTGAAATTTTTTGAATTTTATGATACTGTTTAATTGTTTTATAATAAAGAAGGCTTCCTAGTGATGCAAATCCAAAGAAGTGGGGAAGAAATAAAACTATAAATGGGTAAGAAACGACAACTCAGCTATGGTTCTAGTGTTAATCAGAATTTGGAGAAAATTATCTTATAATACATAATTGCAATATATAATTAATTCCCAGGAGTTCAGTTGTGCAACATCATCAAATTTCCTTTCATACAAATAAATAAGCGCAATTGACTATAAGAAAAGTGAAAATACGACATCACTAAACTTATAAGAACATAATTCTTACAAATATATGATGTAATATTTTACATTAGAAAGAAAGAAGAGAGACATAATATTTATAAACAGAATTGGACAATATTTTAATAAATTTTTATTTAGTGTGTTATTTATAAATAAAATGTTATTTATTATTTACATCATTCATTATTCGTTATTTATATTATTCGCGTATTATTTATATTATTTGCGTTATTTGTTATTTGCCATTTATTATTTGTATGTATGCACGTTTATGTATATGAGAATATGAACTTATTTTATTACATTATTTTTATTTAATATTTTACCCAATTATTATATTACTATCCCAATAATATTGGAAGTGTGAATAAGTTCTCGCCGTTTCACCATCAGATGGCGGTATAAAAATTTTCTGTGTATAATTCAAGATGATGACGCATCTATATTGAAGTTCTATAACCTATGTTTAAAATCAGTGCGTGTCTTTCCATTAACCTATAAAGAACATTTTCCTTTTGTAGCGTAAAACAAGTCAAATTTCGTGCCAAATAAACCGTTTTTGCGAGGAATTTTATTGCACTATTTTATTCAGAAGAAATCTGCAGCTGAAGCACACAGAAATCTTGTGGAAACCTATGGTGATCATGCTCTGTCGGAAAGAACATGCAGAGATTGGTTTAACCGATTTAAAAATGGTGATTTTGATGTTCAAGATAGAGAACGCAGTGGTGCACCAAAAAAGTTTCAAGACGAAGAATTGAGAACATTACTTGCTGAAGATCCATGTCAGACGCAATCCGATGTTGCAAAATCATTAGGAGTTGATCGAACAACAGTTTCGAAACGTCTGACAGCATTAGGAATGATACAAAAGGAAGGATCTTGGGTGCCGTACGAACTGAAGCCGAGAGACGTCGAACGGCGTCTTGTCACGTGTGAACAGCTGCTTCAACGACAAAAAAGGAAAGGTTTCATACATCGTATTGTGACTGGTGATGAAAAGTGGATATACTACAGTAATCCCAAGCGTAAAAAATCGTGGATTAAGCCCGGCGAAGCAGTAACATCAACGCCAAAGCGGAATATCTACGGTTCCAAACTCATGCTATGCATTTGGTGGGATCAGCTGGAGGTAGTGTATTACGAGCTGCTCCAACCCAACCAAACCATCACAGGAGATCTCTATCGATGACAATTGAGCTCTATCGATGCGTTTGAGCCGAGCATTGAAAGAAAAACGGCCGCAATATGAGCAAAGACACGATAAGGTGATTTTGCTGCATGATAACGTTCGGCCGCATGTCGCGTCACCGGTCAAAACATATCTGGAAACGGTGAAATGGGAAGCCCTACCCCACCCGCCGTACTCTCCAGACAATGCGCCTTCTGATTACTATTTATTTCGATCGATGACTAACGGCCTGGCTGAGCAGCACTTCACTTCGCATGAAGAAACGAAAAAATGGATCGATTCGTGGATAGCCGCAAAAGAAGTGTCGTTTTTTCGACGTGGAATTCTAATGCTGCCAGAAAGATGGGAAAAAGTAGTCTCCAGCGATGGGCAATACTTTAATTGACTTGTTTTTTTATTATTTTTTTTAAATAAAGGATTTATTTTCACAAAAAACGGCGAGAACTTATTCACACTCCCAATATATATTGAAACAGCTAATTTTTGATAAAAAGTACTTTTTATTTACTATTATATCTATAAAATAAACAAAAATAAATAATACATGATAAATAACAAACAACACGAATAACAAATAATGCAAATAACAAACAAATTATTTATATAGGTAGATTAGGTGTTAAGTTTTCTTTTATATCCTGCGTCCGCTCCTATCTGTATGCCTTAACCATAAGAACACCGTGGCGTCATTGTAGTAGGACTAGTGACCGGTTGGTAAGTTTCGGCGGAGGTCGGAAAAAACAAGCGCGCGCGAAAAGCAAGAGGAACGCGAGCAGCAGAGGAACACGGAGGAACGAGGCACGATGCGTGAACTGAGAACTGTGTATGATACACAAGATTAAACGTTTTTCTTTGATTTCTCCTCGGTACTACGATTCGAGTCAGTGTTCTTTTGGAACCTCTCCTATCCCATTTAAAATACACACTACATATAGTTTATTTAAATGAATTAAACAATTTATCATTTGATGATAATCTCTACCTCTAGGTATAGAAATGTTATTTATAGATTTATTTATCACTATTATTTCAAATATAATATTTGTTCAAATCTGTACTTACGATATTAATAATAATTATCGTATAAAGAAAAAGCCCTAGCATCAACCAAGATAGACAAAATAGATAGATAAGATCACGAAAAGAAAAATAAGAACTTAAAGCATGAATATGAGTGAAAAAAAAATTTTTTTATTTTGTTTTTTGTTTTTCCTCTATTGTTATCATTATCATTTCCCCAATAAACAATGTGATTTATTGTTTACACTATCGTAAGGAAAATATTGGTTGGTTTCGTAATTATCATACATAATTATTTCACTCTAAATAACAATTTCAACACCATTTGACATTTATTCGAATTAATCACAGAATTATTTTTCGAAAAACTATATAAGAATTTCTTTCTTGTCCTGTTGCCTGTGTTCGGACGTGGTGACCTCTTTCACGTGCCTGTGGTGCGCATGTTGATTATACACAGGCATATAGGACCTACAATTTATCGCCGGTTCCGAACGGCACTAATTTTTTAGACAGGTTCTCTTGGCAAAGATACTCTCGGTGGTTTGCCATTGCTTTCCCAGAGAAGGTGCGACCCTAAATATTTTAATATCTGCCGGGATCGAACCCGGGACCGCATAGTATACCAGTGCGCTACCTGCTATGCCACGCTCACTCTTATTGTATGAGAAATACCGCTTTTTAATTATGGTAAAACTTACTTGATCGAAATAGAAATCACTTTTGTAATTTTTACTATGTTTTACGACATAAAATTAACCTCCAAAACACCGTGTATTCCGCAAGAAGTACAACACTGACACTTACTAAGGCTTTCTCCACGACAACTTTCTTCAAATCACGAATTGCAACTGCGCCGTCCTCAGAACGATAACGAGAGACAGCTACGATTTCTATTTATGTGCGGCAAAAGA
Organism: Dinoponera quadriceps; assembly: GCF_001313825.1. Lineage (NCBI taxonomy): Eukaryota > Metazoa > Arthropoda > Insecta > Hymenoptera > Formicidae > Dinoponera > Dinoponera quadriceps. The sequence goes on from NW_014555888.1 coordinate 5,008, forward strand.
GTGGGGAAGGCAGTAATATTGTAACAGTGACGATGTGAATGTAATTGACGTTAATGTCAATGTAACATAAACATTACTTTTTGTGAGATCTGGATGATTGAATTATTAAGAAATTTGCAGTGATTAAATATTGCAAATATTTCAATAATTACTTGGCCAGTGCTAAATCATTGATTAAATACTGCAGGAATAAGTTACTATAATTACAGAATATTGTTTACAGTAAAATTATGTTGATAAAATAAATGAGAATGAGATAAAAACGAATGAGATAAAACAAATACTAAATCGCTTTATAGTTTGAAGGCTCAGAGAAAATCGGGTTTTTTCCAATTTTCTCGAGGATTTTTTTCGATTTCTTCCTCAAAGGTAGAAAATATTTGTTTAAAATCTTTCGCTTATGTTTGATTTAAATCTTTACATTTATTTCTTTCATTAAAGAAAATAATCGCGTGTATTTAACTGAAGTTAAGTGATAATTAATATGTTATATATTAAACAATAGCATAGCATTTTAAAAAAATTACGACTGAATACATTGTGAATAAATATATAATATACAACAAATTATACAGTGTGTCCCACCTAACACAAACGTCTGAAATATCTCGCTTGTTTTTTACCATAAGAAAAAAAAGTTTGAGGAAAATATTGGTTGGTTCGAAGAGGCAAATATTATGATAGGCAGAACGTTTCTTTCAAAGTCGTATTTTCTGAGATTTCAAGGTTATCATAGTTTTCTTAAATGGAACGACATATTTTTATCATCGCTACATGATAGCCGAAGTCAAGACGAATCTAACGACGTTTAACACTATGACCATTACATGACTTTAAATTCGAGAAATTCATAAAAATTGAGCAGTTGATGCAAAAAGTGAAATAACGATGAGAGCATGATTAATGAAGGAAAATTTATTTCAACAAGTGTTCAAAGTGATGTCCATCAATTTCAACATATTTATGTAAATACTAGGGTGGGTCAAATATAAACGAGCCTTTTGCAGAAAAACCATATATTTTTCAAAATCAATTATAATTTATATTTTTCTTATTTTTCGACATAATCCTCCATCTTATCTATACACTTTCTCTAACGGTCTAGTAATTTTCTAATCCCGGTATCATAAAAAGTTCGCGGACGTGTATCAAACCAATTGCACACGATGTAACGTCCCCGCCTCAAAATTTCTTTTTGTTAATATTCAAAGTTCATTGAAGTTGTTAACCGTAACGCCAAGCGCAAAATTCAATATTATTTCGAAACGATACTTAACCTCACGTACAACGCGGCACGCGCCTATACATACAATATAACAGGCGACGCGCCTGAATGACGCACACAACGGAGTTCCGTCACACACGCGCACAGCCGGTATACGTGAGCGCCCGGACAGCTGCACCGCAAGCGCGACGCAGACCGACGATATCTTCTCTCTCTTTCTACACCGCAGCGCCCGTATCCATTAAACACCTCTTTTACTCACCCTCCTGAATCCCCACTGAATCAA
>NW_014555888.1:6709-6917 GCF_001313825.1 Dinoponera quadriceps
TTACGTGCTAACTTAAACTGTCAATAATAAAAGTATATGCGTTACATTTCAAAAGAACTATATTAAATTCATAACGACCCGCGACCCATACTATACTGCGTGCACACATTATATATTCTAAATTCTGCAAGCCATATTGAAACAGTTCTAAATCAAGAAACATTTAATTATTGAAGCAAACATTTAATTCTAACTAAGGCGCTTTAGA
>NW_014555889.1:0-338 GCF_001313825.1 Dinoponera quadriceps
ATATTTGGGTGGGGTGTGAGAAAGCTAACGGCAAAATGGGTGCCGCAATAGATAACAATCGTTCAAAGACGTGAGCGAGTTCGTATTTCTCAGTATTGTTTGGACATGTTCAAGCGCAAATCAAAGTAATTTTTGCGTCGATACACAACCGTTGATAAAATGCAGATCCACCATATATACCTGAATCGAAACAATAGTCGGCACAATAGGTTCCAAAGGGTGGAAAAGCAACGAAGCGATCAAAGATGCAACAATCGGCTGGTAAGGTTCTAGCCACTGTGTTTTGGGATGCACATGGAATAATCTTCATCGAATATTGTGTAAAAGGAAGAACAATC
>NW_014555890.1:0-4713 GCF_001313825.1 Dinoponera quadriceps
TTCGATCAATAACACTTTCCAATTTTGTACTTCGGTTAAACGATTCGTTTCTACGGACCCTGCACTTCCGGCACCCACGATGATAAAATCGAATTCAGTATTCGTATCTGCGATTTCTCCCAAACGATCCGATGGATAATTGTTCACATTGTTGAGACTGCACTGTGCTGCTAGAATGGTTTGCACCAGTTGCAGGAAAACCGATGTGGAAGCACTATTCGTTGCAGCGGCACAAGTAGCTGTCAAACACGCCTCCATGTCCGACCGTGTCGTGTACGTGATGATTCTGTCCTTCTGATTATATAAAATTTGAGTTTAATACTTATTGTTTGATTTATTTGCCAGTTTTTAAGAATCTAGGCTAGGCTATTAGTTAACTTTTTTTTAAGTAAGAGAATATAAGGTATTAATAAGATTTAAGTAAGAAAATATAAGTTTTTAGGAGAAAGAAAATAGTAGCTGCGTTTATACACATTAAATTAATTATTTCATAACACGGGAATTTGTATTACGACGATTACTCATCGTGTATTTGAAAGATTTATTTTATATCCTCGGTTTTATCTTCTTTTTTTTGACAAATCAATCTCTCGATGTATATTGGTAAGAGTGTCACAAATTCTTAAAGTGAAATCTCGAAGTGTAAACTTTTAGTTTATCAAGTCTCACGACAGATCAAATGTTCAATGTGTTTTATCAAAAGCGCACGAACGACTGTAGTAATTTGTAGAGTGACAGTTTCTATTATCCAGTTTTGAACGGAGCTATAGAACGTGTATAATTTCTTCAAGAGATAGCCCCCGCCCATTAGACACAGTAGAGGGGATATGTATGATTACGTACGTTTATATATGGATATGTAGTGTTTTGCCTTAGTACGTTTATGCGCAGAATGCAGTCAATCTATCTTGTTAACAGCTCCAGCTGCTGAAAGTTCACACTGATATATCTAAAGCTTCAAACTAGGGTCTACTTTGTAACATTCTCTTAGTACAGTCAGTCACAGGACGGTTGCAACAGTTTTTTTTTACATGTTTCGGAACACAAAATATACAAAGCAGACATTCCCAGTAGATAGTCAAATATCTGTGAAAATTATATATGCATGTATCATTTTTATATATACATCTAATACCTTTAATTTTAACAGCTGCCTGACTATTTACGGTACATGTAGATGAGTTATAGGTTCGCTTTATCGTATTTTTTGTGTGTTCATAAGTAAATAAAAAAATTGTTGTAACTTGTGATTGATTGTCTATATAACTTGTCATAAGGTTGATTATGTAGAGTAACAAAATTGACAGTGAAAAATTTGACCGAAAACCGAATATTTATTCGGTTTAATGAATCTCTCTGATAAGCGGAACGTGACATTGATTGCATGAATCACCATATATATTATGTAAGAAAAATTCACATTATTTTGCCGATCATTCATATCTTTCATGAACTTTTATAAATTTGTACAAGGCAAATTGCATATACTCGTATGTTGCCAAAAATGCTACTTTTTTATCTACGATTGTATGCCATCATTTATCGAAAATTTAGTTATTCTACATAGTTTTTATAATCGAGGATAATCTTATTATTACGTTATAATTTGAGAAATTTATAACGTTTATACATTACCTTTGCGACGTTTCTACGCTCGTCCCTATTTGCCTTGGTCGCGGCGGGAACGTCTTTTCCGGTACGGTGAGAGAAGACCGGTCGGTACGAGCGGTCAGCTCGTCGAAAGGTCGGTCGTGGCCCTTAAATGTCGGATTGCCAAGTTCGGATTAATTGTCGGATTGCCATGTTCGTTTGCAATGAATGTGAGAGAGTTTTGGTTAACTAATAAACAAAAGATTTATTCTCGGTTACATAATGCAGACTCGTGTGCGAGCGGATGTTGGCTCGGTGTTTTAATCGGTTTTTTTTTGGTACGACGCTAGATGCGTCCGAACGTGTTGTTGTTATCGGCGGTCGCGTATATGTTTTGCCAGCTGAGCAGACTTTCGAGTTTCTGGGTGAGACGGTTGCGCGGGACGACGGACGCGGTTGGGTATACGCGGCGATGTATGTGTCGCAGGGAGATGGTGGGGGTGGAGATTTGATCAAATCCCTAAGGTAGAAAATGGAGATTTGATCAAATCACGGGTGGGGTGATTATGGATTTGATTGGGTCTCCAATTTTGTCGTTTCCCTGCGACATACGAGGTGTGTTCAGAAAATAATGGGAATTTTCGTGTTTTGAAAAAAGTATTTATTTATTTGTCTACATTAATGTTGTCGCCTTCAAAAAAGTCCCCATTAGATATTATGCACTTGTGCCAGCGCGTTTTCCAATCCTCGAAACACTTCTCAAACTCGATCTTTGGGATAGCCTTTAGCACTTTCAGCGATGCGCTTTTAATGTCATCTATGCTTGTAAAACGACGGCCCTTTAACCCTCTTCCTCCCACATGACACAAATTTTTTTTAAACTTTCAACCTTATATCTTTTAACGAAAAAGTCATATGAAAATTTATCAAACGTCATTTCTTATAGATTTTGACCTCCTCTTTCGAATGCCGTTGAGAAATTTTACCCAAATCGTAAGCCGGAAAAGTTATAGGCCGTTTTTCCGAAAAATTCAAGAAATTTTTCACGGTTTTTTTTAAATGTTTATTTTGAGTTGGAAAAAATGTGCGCACGCCATCGCAATCACTATAAACGGTGTTATAGAAGTCTGCTCTTTCAAACCCCGTTGGATTTATTTCGAAATTTAAAATGGCGGACACAAAATGGTGTCCGAAAGGGAAAATTGTTTGTTTCAACTTTGCGAATTTTTTTCTCAAAAACTATTAAGTTTGGTGAAAAATTCCTAAGAACAAAAGTGTCTTAAAATCGGTGAAAAAATACCCTCAAATTTTTTCAGAACGGTTTTACAACATTTTTGAAAACTTTTATTTTTTGCATCTTTAGAAATATATTTTACAGAATTATTTGATAAAATAATGTATATTGTATGTGTAGACTTCACAAAATAAAATTTTTCAATCTANATCTTCAGAAATATATTTTACAGAATTATTTGATAAAATAATGTATATTGTATGTGTAGACTTCACAAAATAAAATTTTTCAATCTAACAATTTGTCATTCATATGACAAGAACAGATAAAGAAAATGAAACTTTAGTCTTATGATAAGCATGTAATGCAGCTATACTTCCTTCTATAGTTCGTACCTGTCCAATCCTCTTTGATTAAATCCGCGCCTTTCTCTCCAATCATCATTGCAGGCCCCACCGTGGTTTCGCTATTGATGTTCGGCATGATGGATGCATCGATCACCCTGAGCCTTTGCACTCCGTGTATTCGCAATGTAGCGTCCACTACGGCCGTAGGGTCATTCCGCGGACCCATTTTGACTGTACCACATGCATGGAAATAGTAGAAGGACAAATGCAAGTTCCATCTGCAATATTCGTCATAGTCAGATTTTGTGCGTCCACAATCAGGAATGTACAAATGATGTAGCCGTACTCCTTCTCGTACGAATGCCTTGGTTTTCAATATTTTTTAAATGAAATCTACGGACTTTAACATCATCTCGACATCCTCTTGCTCAGAGAAACTCTTCGCATAGATCTTGACAGGAACTGCTGGATCTTTGTTGCGCAGCCGCAATTCACCCGTACTTTTCGGACTTAGCAAACTCGGCATAGGCATTATTACATCGGCCTCTTTAACTATTTTCATTACTTCATGCTTTATATCGTCATTCACGTTGAATATTTTCGATACTTTGTCCAATTAATCCACATCCCCTCGTTTATAATGAGCATGAAAGAATTGCATGTCGGGATATTTGAAATTCGAGTCGTTTACACGGGCATCACCTATGAAATCAAAACCACCGGTGGTTCCTGTTCCGTAGGTGTGAAGAAGGTCACTCCGCACACTATTTTCGTTGGTTGTAATGCACTTTTATAATGAATCTGAAGACTCGGCTTCTTACAATGGATATGAAGACTCGGCTTCTTACAACGGATATGAAGACTCGGCTTCTTACAACGGATATAAAGACTCGGCTTCTTACAATGGATATGAAGACTCGGCTTCTTACAATGAATATTAAGACTCGGCTTCTCACAACGGATATGAAGACTCGGCTTCTTACAACGGATATGAAGACTCGGCTTCTTACAATGAATATGAAAACTGGGTTTCTTATTGTATTCTGTTATTAGTCACGCGACGCGTACGACGAAGCTAACGAGCGAGCAATGCTGTCGCCGTGCGCGTCGGTTCCTTTTATAGGATATCAAGAAAAGAATGCTAGTGACAAATGCGAGTGACCTATGAGAATGCTCCGCCGCATTACGCGTGGAGATGGGTCGAACGCTAATCGTATCCGTCGCGTGGATATACAAGGTGGGCCATTTTAATCGATTCAGTCAAATATTTCGAAAACCAAGCCCGGGAGAGAAAAATTTTTCAGACAAAAGTTGTTTCGTTTCGAGGGGACCATAAGACGGTACCATTGGTTTGGCCTTGAAGAATTATTTAAAAGTCACATGCAGGTCACCTTAATTTTTTTAAATGGCATCTTTTATTTTTTATTACATATTCTTGTAGCTGACCTCGAGAGCTTTCCAAAACACTATAATGAAATGTTTCTTCATTGAGTACTTTTCGAGTTATAAAGCTCCAAAGTTGCAATAGGAATTAATAGGAAT
>NW_014555891.1:0-393 GCF_001313825.1 Dinoponera quadriceps
TAAAATGTACCGAATTTTCTCTTTGTTGACTTCCATTTTTAACACCCTGTAACTCACAACTGAATGGAACAAATAAAAAACAACAAAAGAATTTTTTTAGTGCGAAATGTCACCTTTCCAACGAGCACAAATCTGAAATTGTTTGATCGATACTTTATGAGATATCGATCACTACAGCCATCTACCGAAAAAATAATGCATTTCTTTTTTTCCAACCTAATATTTCGACAGTCTTAGTCGGCGTCGGTGTGACGAGTTTCGCAGAATATAAGTGTCGCAGACGCTCGATGACGCTGGCGGTGACAGCGGAGAGCGAGCGCGTTGTTATAGTATAGGCTCCGGCATGTTGATCAATAATAGTTCGAGTTGTCGCTACGGGACTTTAAAACGCGG
>NW_014555892.1:0-3133 GCF_001313825.1 Dinoponera quadriceps
CATATTCTTGTAGCTTACCTCGAGAGCTTTCCAAAACGCTTTAATGAAACGTTTTTTTAATCAGTACTTTTCGAGTTATGAGGTTTGAAAGTTACGGTACCGCCAGCATTAGCGTTACCCAAGGTGGAGGTTGCACGGTCGGATTTACACCTCTTTGTGTGTTTGTGTGTTTGTGTGTGTGAATGTGTGTGTGTCAACAGAGATAAGGACCCCACGGTTTATCACTCCCGTAGTATTTATCGACTCCAAACCCTCTCTGCTGTACGCGCGCGTGTGTGTGTGAGTGTGTGTGGCTGATGTTTTTAGGCCTGGTGTTTGAAATGTCCACCGTTTGCTTCAATGCAAACAAGTACTCTTTTCTCGAAATTATTTGTTGCATGAAGAATTTCATCAACATGTAGAGAACGCATAGCGAGACGAATTCTACGAATCATATCATCTTAATATCATCCATATCACCTAAAATAAGCATCATATCACAAGCTTCCGCGTTTGAATGCGACATGGCTGGTAAATAAGAATTTTGTTACACCTTACGTGACAGTATCAGACATGTCATACATCACGACTGGGTAATGCTAATGTCGGAGGTACCGTAACTTTCAATCCTCATAACTCGAAAAGTACTGATTGAAAAAACGTTTCATTATAGCGTTTTGGAAATCTCTTGAGGTAAGCTACAAGAATATGTATTGAAAAATGGGGATTCCTATTTAAGAAATTAAAGGTGACCTTCACGTGATCTTCAAACGACTATCCAAGATCAAACCAATGACACCATCCTTATGTGCCCCTCAAAGTCACAAAACTTTTGTCTGAAACATTTTTCTTTAAAATGTCGCGTTTACGAAAAAATCGGGTGAGACGGATGGTCTGGGACACCCTGTATATGTGGTTATGCGTATCGCCTATAGAATAAAGCGGTGTGTTATAATATTGTTTATGTGTCGAGCGCTCTCGATTAATAATTATAATGTTAATAATAATGTATATAATATGGTTGTATGGCTGTGTACGCCATTAGTTACATTAAATTATGTTTTGTATAGCGGCAGTACAAACTAATAAAGAAAAATGATTTTAGATGTGATGTCAATATATTCTAACGTGTTGAGTGCCGCTACAGTCACGGGCGGCTGGCGGTGTGCGTGTTTCCTATAGTGTGACTGAGTATATACGTGAGCGCGCTACAATGCGTCATCGCGGCTGAGACTTTAAAAAAAGAGAGAAGATATTGTCTATCTGCGTCGCGCCTGCGGTGCGACTGTACGGGTGCTCACGTATACTAGCGGTGTTTGTGTGTGTGTATACGTGCGCCGGGGCTTTATTGTATGCGCGTTGCCTATCCCGTTATATGTGTAGGTCGGCGCGTACCGCATTATACGTGAAGTGAAGTTAATTATTATTTCGATTTAATACCACATTAATTAATATGTTTACGTTTGATGTTACGGTTAACAACTTCAATGGCCTTTTGAACATTACTAAAAAGAATTTTTTGAGGCGGGGACGTTACACCTCCCCCCTTTTTCAGAATAAATTCCGCCCTTCAAAGGAATTTATTCTATTCTCTCTAATCTATCCGATAATTTTTTATAAGTAATTTGTTTCATGTCGACATAGTCCGAGTGGCTGTTTGTGTTGTTAAATTCTAAGTTTGGTACATCTATTATCGTGTGTGATTGCAGTGGTGTCTCACCTTTAAATTGATCGTGTGTTATTTTTGATGACAAGTTTCTTTCTCCAGGTTGCTCTGTGGTGATCATCAAGGGCGATGCAGCCTGTTGGTGTAGTTGTAATGGGTATTCTTCATCGATGTTTCTTTTTCCTGGTGTTTCTGGTCGTCTAGGAGGCTTGTGTGCAAGGTGCAGTAGTAGATGTGTGAGTGAACTCCATATAGCGCCAAGAAAGTGTAAACTGCATTCATACACAGTGTGGAAAGCATATCTGTGGATGGCGGTGTATATTAACAGCTTAATTACGCGGATAATAATGAATATTCCGAGAACTCCTGCGGTTGCTGAACCAAAGGTGACAAATCCTGACCATACTTTCTTTGCACTATTTTCGGCAATTTTGTTAAGAGTTCTTTTGTCTAGTAGGTCATACATGGAAGCGATGTTTCCTCTTGTCTTATATCCGGTGATTCCTCTGGCTAGTGAGTTTAATAAAGCGGGTTTTTCGGCTGGGAACATGATGTGATCTCGTAGCTTTTCAATGTCTTATTTCGAGTATATTCCACTGGAGGCTAGCTATCCAGGTGTTAGGTATCTCCAGGTGATCGTTGTTAATGGTTTGAGCGTCTGTGGTTGAAGATGACGAACGTGTGCCTCTGGGGAAAATTCCACCCAAGTGTCTTTGATGCGGTAAAGAGTTGGTAATTCTCGGTTGCATTCCCTTTGTGTTCCATACTTAGTAAGTATTCTTGATTTGGGCGTGAGGAATAATGATGAATTTCGTACAGTTATTGGTAACTCGATGTAACATTCTCTGGTTCTTCGTACTATGGTCTCCACTGGGATACACTTAATGATGTGAATAATATAAATAGCTTCTCCAGCAATGACTGCCATATATCCGGGTCCTTTCATGATTCGATAAGCGAATTCGTCTGGTAACAGCGTTGCTAGTGACAACGTGTTAGTAATTATTTCCTTTTCTAGTCTGCATCGGTGTTGGATGACGTTGTGGTAAAGGGAGATCATCTGAGTTCTGACATGTTTTTCCACGTAGACGAATTTAGAGTTGACGTGAGTAAAGATGTCCAGGTTGTCCACAGGTATGTCGCTTTTTGCTTTGGGTACGTTGGCTTTTGTTGTTTCAAGCATAAATAGTCTTGGGTGTTCTGTTTTTAAGAGAGTGTAGCCGCAAAGGGGTAGCTGCATCGTGGTTGTCAATGCAAAGGTAATATCCTGTGTTTCTAGTGAATAAACGAGAGGTGCATTCTTTTGAAATGTTTCGTCACGTGTCTTGTTTGCAGGACCTTCATAGAGGACATCGTATTGATGAAAATCGCACGATGTGATTGGCATTGGTTTCTAAAAAGTATAACCGTCTTCGGGGTCGATGCAGTGTCCATCCTTGAGTTTACAAGAGGCTCCTTATTTTAAATGTATTTTTCCTGATGCTAAGT
>NW_014555893.1:0-485 GCF_001313825.1 Dinoponera quadriceps
GGGCCGAAACGAAAGGGCCTAAAGAAAGAAACAAATCGAGAAAAAGACTCAAAAAACGCAAGAATAAAAGAAAGGTTACGCCGTCGTTTTACATATATACCACGAATCATTAAAAATATTAAGCTACAAAAATTTAACAATTAAAAAGGACCGAAAAGCAGAAGAAAATCCAAAAAGTATTGTTACGCTCGCGCGGGGAAATAAAACGAAACAACGTTAACAAGAAAACAACTTTAACTATATTTACTATTTACAAAGGAACACACGTAACTCACAGACTTAAGCTCTCTCTTTCGTTAAAGACCGTCGCGCACGTCACGACGACTCAACGGCCCCAAAGAGAATCTTTTTAACCCCGTTGTTTATTAGTCAACGCTGATCATCTATTGTTTACGACTCGTTGCTAAGAGAATCTGCTGTATGTTCAGGGCGCTAAAGGCGCGGGCATCAAGACACGGGCGTAACAGTATTTAAAAAAATAACTT
>NW_014555894.1:0-3565 GCF_001313825.1 Dinoponera quadriceps
CTTTCTTGTCACGGATCAAAACTAGACTCGCGTCGTCACGATGCGAATACAATCCTCCGAACTACAACTGAATGTAATAAACGAGACTGGAGTGAAACAAAATTCAAGTTTAAAAAGCCTGAAGTTCACTGTATAAATCTACCAACGCAGGGTAGCGATCTACGCAGATCTAAACTGTCCATATGTCCTGCGTGTCGATCAACATCAGAAGATATAAAACCGTGCATCGTATAACGCACGGGTCGAAATGTACCGCTGTTATGTATAATACACGTTATTTAGAAATTTAAAATCTATAAAATGAAACGCTTTGATAATAAATAGAAAGTATTTTGTCCTTATCATCAAAGCAAAAATAGATACGAAATCGGACACTGTAGCTGCCTTTATTTTTTGGCATCATCAACATTGCGCACTACGCTCCTTTATCTTACGAGATATAGCGAGGCTCTGATATTGCATCATTGAAATGTCACGATCCGCAAAAATTGAAGAGTTTCTGCCGTTTTTATAAAAATCACATACAGATTCAAGGTCATCATGTAAAGAAATTTAAATGATTATGCACCTTCCAGGAATGCAAAATGAAGAATATACTTACTGGCAACATATGATTCTCTATATGTCGATAGATTGATCTGACTAGTTTTTGCGTTGTAACAGTCCATCCAAGGTACTATAACATTTTATTATTTATGTTAATTCAGTAGACAGAAACGTTTAATTAGTAATGCTAGGCATACGACAATCTTGTATTATTTAAAAAAATTCCGACAGCGTACGGGCTGCATTAATATATTGAGCAATAGGTCCGAGTTGGCGCGACGGACTCTCACATTCTTATACGTGATTTTGCAGGCGGCAATCCGGTTAATTTTACGGTCGTTGCGCTGCCGCGGCGCGTCGTATCGACATCCGTCGTACGTAAATGAAGAACGATTTTCTGCGACGAAAATATATGGCACATGCGACAGAGAGATATTTTTCTATAACGAATATATCCGTCCATATGCAGGGAAATATTTCCGCTTAATTTACAGAATCAAAATTAATTCTACGAGGGGTCAACGGACTGTTCAAGTCAAGCGAATTAACGGCAATACTAGGTCCTTCTGGTGCTGGAAAATCGACGCTTCTTAATATCCTTACGGGTTATAAGTGAGTTAAATAATCATATTCAGATATGTTAATTCTTTTCTTCTTTCTTTCTTTTTTTTATCGACTAATTGAATTTATTATTCTTGCAAATTCTTCGGCCATTTTATTTCTGTGCGATTAATCGACAACAAGCAGCTATTTTCATTCAAGTAGCTATTTATATATCGCAAATTCATGGACTGTCTAAGGATATACATAAAATGGTAAAGCTGCATGTAGAGGGTGTTGCATCACATATAACCCATTGTAGGACAGGTTGCCTGCCCAAAGGCGAGCGCGTCCAGATGGCAATTTCGGATTTTTCCATATAGTCACTAGCACACTTTTTTTTTATTATGATTATTGTAGGTGTAATTCAGTAGGTGCGAGGATGATCGAGTTTCGATGCTTCGGATTGAGTCTTAGTCTTGTAAAAATATTTAATAGAACACAGTACAGTTTGTTTCACAAAGTTACTCTCGCATTGTTTCTCGAAAAACTTAACTGCTAGCTGTACGACGTCTGCCTTTTATATCTAGAGATCGGTGAGCCTCAAAGACGTCGGCGAGTCGGGTATCGATTACAGTAGACCACGCCGCTTTGCTGTCAGCTTACTGCGACGGTTTCCGCGGCTAATGTTAACGCGGTTGGTATCGTAGATAACGCTTTTGTATACAAACGCAATATGCCGACTGCTTTAGATACCGACAGTCAAGGAAGGAAAGACTAAACATAAAATTATTATATGTGTTATCTTATGCTACATAATTAAGATGATAATTACAAACGGTATAACCGCGTTGGACACGTATGACTATGAGGAAAAATCCGAAATTATCATTTGGACGCACGCGCNAAATGCCGCCGGTTTCCGCGGCTAATGTTAACACGGTTGGTATCGTAGATAACGCCGCTTTTGTATACAAACGCAATATAACGACTGCCTTAGAAACGAACCGTCAAGGAAGGAAAGACTAAACATAAAATTATTAAATGTGTTATCTTATGCTACATAATTAAGATAATAATTACAAACGCTATAACTGCGTTGGAAAAGTTTGACTACAAGGAAAAATCCGAAATTATCATTTGGTCGCGCGCACCTTCGGTCAAGCAATCCGTCATTAAGAGTGGTATGTTGATGCTATATCCTGTACATGATATGGTAATATAAAACCGTTTCGACCAATAAACATATTTTGTAAACCAATACGACTATTTTATGCTAGATGCTCATTGGTCCAGACTGTTTTATACTATACATATGCAGATATGTCAATTTGTACGCGATAGTCCTAAGGATGAATTGTTTTTACAAATGATATCGTATAGTATTATATTAATCTTCGAAATTGAATTACATCAATAATTCTATTATATTATTTCTTACGGAAATGTATATATTATATGTGAAATGTTTAAGAAGTAACGCAACCATTGTTTAAGAAATAACGTAAACATTGAGAATCACTAATCTCGACATATGACATACCGACTAAATAATCACCCATACAGCACAAATGTTCAAAAGACATTATAGAGAAGTCCCAGAGTTATTTGATATTTACTTATGGAATATAGAATAAATATGCACATAAAATATTTGTATAAAATATTAACATATATTTGTATAAAATACAACTAAATATCCTGAAAATATGACAAAGGATATTCTGAACATATCCAGGNACCCAAAGGATATTCTGAACATATTCAGGACGATTCTGAGGACGCCTTGTGTTGTCTGGATAATGATTTAATTAATTTTACGGTTGAAATTTGTTAAAATATTAATTTGGTCGTCTGTATGCACCGCAGACTTCGGGAGTATCGCAACAACTTAATAAGTGGATACAAAAGTAAACTGAATAATGTCAAACTATTCTGACCTTCGACTAAACACAGTGTTTCTTAGTAACGAAATACAGAACGTTTTCTTTATGTGACTAGCACAACGCACGTGAGCCGTTAGAGACAAAAGACAGAAGTGCGTGTACCTCTTTAGCGGCGTCGGTATGTGCTGCCACGCGCCTGCGCATACATGCCTTTAATTCCTCTCGCGCGTGATACACATAAGTGTTGTTGTATTCCAACAAAATTTAATTAAAGATGCAAGGACGAAAGTGGCTCTATAAGTATCAATGGACAAGCACGAGAAATTCGGGAATTCAGGAAGATGTCGTGTTACGTCATGCAAAAAATGTTGTGCAGCCGAACCTCACGGTCATTGAAGCAATGACATTCGCCGCCAACCTGAAGCTTGGCAGAAAAAAATCCCGATTTGAGAAATGCGTTACTGTAAGTATACAACAAGTCAATACATAAATGCGTAATATGCTCCCCATCCTTTCTTTTTTTTACTTCACTTTCACGTTTTATAATATCCAAGATTGTCTCGCACCAACAGCTGTACTGTTAAATATTTATA
>NW_014555895.1:0-921 GCF_001313825.1 Dinoponera quadriceps
GGTGTATTACCGTTTCTTTAAGATTTTTGATTATTTCTTCTATTGGCGTTACTTGTTGTGGCAATCTTCCTTGGTTTATATTATTTAGATAAATCATTATATCTTCCTGATCGTGCATAAGATCGGTAATTACTGCATTTAATATTGTAAAATGTTCGTTTACTTCTTCTCCTTCCATAAATTCACTTTGTTTTAAGACAAGTTTGCTTATGCTTTTCAGCAATAAGTCATTATTTTTTTCTATTGTTTCTTCGAGGCTTTTAATGTGTCCTATTGTTTTACGTAAAATTTGTAATTGGTTTGCCATCGTATGTTTTAGAGTTTCTTGGTTATTTTCTAGTAGACTTAGTTCTTCACTTATTATTTTTTCGTCGTTTGCGTCCATTACTCTAAAAAGGGTTTTTGCTATACAGCCTACTCCGTCAATTATGCCTCGTCGTAAGTTAGGGGTTTTTTTATATATATTGTTTATACTATTTATTGTTCTGTGTACTCGTTCTAGATTTTTTTCTGTAATGGTGTGCAAGTTTGTACATAAGCGCGAAGAGCGGCACTCTAACATTGTTTGATGCAGATAATTTTTTATTTGGTTATAACAATGGTCTAAGGATTTGATGTCCAGTTTGATCACCATCTTCCAGGTTGTGGCTACCTAGTGAAGTTGTCCCAGTTTATCAAAGTATAGCCCTGGTGTGTCTCGAAATTCCTGTAGTATGTAGGGCTTTTGAAGCTCGCTTGTTGTGTACATAATGTTACTGGCCATGACCATCCTGCAATTCAAATAGCGAAGAGAGTATGTGTGTCGTGCTTTCTTTTTATCTTTACTCGTCTTCGTAGTCGTATTTCGCTTGTATGCGATACCCGGCCAAAGTTATGGTTTCATAATTTCTTTTAGCGTCAGCATTTTTCAATCGTATGTCA
>NW_014555895.1:994-2190 GCF_001313825.1 Dinoponera quadriceps
CCCCCCCCCCCCTTTTTTGTGTGTGTGTTATTATTTTTATTTTGATTTTACCTTATTTATGCGTTATATGTTCGGTGGTTGATTTTTGGCACATTTTAGATTAGCTATGCTTGTGGCGAAGTGGTGCCGGGGGTGGACCCCCATGTTTTTTCCTTGTTACGGCTTCCTATAGCTATTATATTTCTTATATTGTTTGGCGAAGGTTTCCAGCCTGCGGGTCCGCTGCGTCGGGCGAGTCCCTCTATGCAGGAGTTTCTCCGCCTGGCGAGGACGAATATTCGCCTCGTAGGGCGTGGCGGCGGCCAGGGAGAGCGCGAGCATGATATCGCCCCAAGAGGTGGCCGCCTTCCTGGACGGGGTCATGGACGCCCAATTGGTCCTCCTTAAAGGTACGTGCCCCTTTTTTTTGTTTATTAATTATCGATGTAATGTTTTAGGCGATTTGCGTGAGTGGTTAGAGGTTTTCGGCCTCTTTTTATTATATAATTAACGTCAGAGTGTTTTATTATTATTTCGTACTGCCCTATCCACATAGCGTCGAGATTTTTGATCTTCCTCCGCGTATTGTTTCATCATATAATAAGAATTTATCGCCTACTTCGTAGTGGACCCCTTTTGTTTTTTGGTCGTTGTATCGTTTGCTTTTTATTTCTTCTTCTTTAATAAGTTCCCTCGCTAGTTGATTTGTTGCTCTTAATCTTTGTTTGAGCTCTTGTGCATAGTCGTCGAAGGTGTAAGCAGGTTCGGGTTTCAAATATACGGCAGAGGATAATGTCGCTTCATGACCGTATAATAGTTCGAATGGTGTATAGCCTGTACTCTTATGCGGGGTCGTGTTATATGTAAAAATTGCATATTGCATCCATTCGTCCCAGTCTGTTTGTTCGTTATTGATGTAGTACCTTAAGTATTCCGCCAATGTTCTATGCGAGCGTTCTAGTGCGCCATTACTTTGCGTATGGTACGCTGTTGTTTTGTATTTTTTGTATTCTTAATAATTTACAAGTGTTTTTAAACACATTGCTTAGGAAGTTCGTTCCTTGATCCGTTAATATTTTATCGGGAACTCCGTATTCTAAAATTATTTGCTCTATGAATTCTTTCGCGATAGTGGAGGCTTCTTGGTTTAGTATTGGTATAGCTTTGATGAATTTAGTTAGATTGTCTTGAAATGTTAATATATATTTGTTTCCGTT
>NW_014555896.1:0-1052 GCF_001313825.1 Dinoponera quadriceps
GTATTCTTCAACACGAGCGGATTGGAATCAACGATGTTTTTAACAATTTTCCGTAGAGGTTCGAAATAGGTTTGAAACGTTTTCCCATTGCGATATCTTCTTCCATGGTGTCAGTTTTCAGAGCGCGATATTTCTTACGAATCGAGTAGCTTGTTTTTGCGATCTCTTTCGCTATTTTTTCAAGATCCTGAATTTCTTTCCCACTGTCGATTGTCGTCATATTGTTGATTTAGAAAAGAAACGTCGGAGATGTTTTGAAAAAACGTCGGAGGCGTTTCATCGTTGACGTTTCGGCAAAGACTCTTCGTCTTACGGTATCGCGTATTCGTTAAATCCGTTTCAATATCAACCATTAGTGAGCGAGCTATCCTTGTCTATTACCACAAACCCATACTTGCTCTGCCAACACTTGTAACACAATGTACAGAAACCATCGTACGACATGTCAGTGTTAACGTGATCGTTTTATACATGTTTTAAATTGGTGACATCTTGTTTAAATGAGCAGGTTCACATTGTCGCGTATAAGATGCTTAGGTATTCTTGCGTATGACTGACAGAGATAAAAACATTCGACGTTCGAATGTCGTCCCATTGAAAAGTAGTTTTTTATCGTATCTTGCTCATCGCATGCCACGTCATCGAATACAAAGATTGAATTCGTGCGCGCCTCATTTGCTGGAATAACGTCGGATTTATTGGAGAATCTAAAATAACCAATTTCGTCTATCGACGCCAAGAGATTTTCCAAATACTGATATTTGGGCTGCATCAACGACTTCGAATATAAGTACACGTTCTCAAAACTCAGACCATGCGGGTTCTCCATCAAGCTTATGAGAACGTTTGTCTTACCACAATTCGAAGGACCGCATATGATTGCGCGTATAGTACTCGATAACACGTCTCCGTGTTTACGGATCTCTTTGTTTTCTCCCATTAATCGCGTTCTATAGTCAAAATTTTCCACGCGTATCACAGTCGGCTGCTTCACGAGCCGGCTGCATGTTTCCTTTGTAAGTTGCAAAGTTGATTTCCTTAACGAGTCGACA
>NW_014555897.1:0-287 GCF_001313825.1 Dinoponera quadriceps
GAGACCGTCGAATTTAAACACCGCGAACCGTCAACACATCGCGCCGAAATACCAATACCGCGCCCGCTCACCGCTAACACCGCGAGCTCCACGGGCCGAGCGTGTCACGTCTGCTCCCAATAGATTCCGAGAAGGTAACATCGACTAAGCCGACGTCATCATGTAAACACGGGATTCCATTGCCAGTATTGTCACCTGAATAGTAGCTGGTTTGAAACGACGAAATTAAAGCATGGCCCGTCGATAAGATTATCTTGTAGCAAACAACGTGGGATAATTTAATAAAC
>NW_014555897.1:433-744 GCF_001313825.1 Dinoponera quadriceps
AAACACGGTCGACCAGCGAAACCAGCAACGACCACCCCGTCGGCCGGGACGGGACGAACGTCCACCGATCGACGGAGGCCGGGTCACAAATTCATTAAAATGTTAAGGCAATTTACACGTTCCGTGTTGCGTGGAATGTATGAGCCCCACGCTTGACTTTCCATTCAGGCCATATAGGATTCTCATTGAAAACGAAGTATTTTTTTTAATTTATCGTAAAGTGAAGTAGAGACTTCTTAATATCATGTATACCGCATTTACCGTAGCGTGGGGCGTGCATGCCCCATGCGGCGTAGCAGTTATTTTATATA
>NW_014555898.1:0-564 GCF_001313825.1 Dinoponera quadriceps
ATCGGAAAGAACATGCCAAGTATGGTTTCAGCGATTTAAGAGTAGTGATTTTGATGTCAATGATAAAGAACGCTCAGGCCAACCGAAAAAGGTTGAAGACACCGATTTGCAGGCATTATTGGACGAAAACTCTACTCAAACGCTCCAAGAATTGTCTGCAGCATTAAATGTTACTCCGATGGCTGTTTCCAAACGTCTACATGCAATGGGAAAAATTCAAAAGGAGGGAAAATGGGTACCACACGAATTAACCGCAAATGCCATTGCGAATCGCTTAAACATCTCTATTTCTCTGCTCGCCAGGCAGAAAAAGAAGAGTTTTTTGTGGCGCATAGTGACTAGCGATGAAAAATGGATATACTTCGATAATCCCAAACAAAGAAAATCATGGGTAGACCCTGGCCAACCATCGACATCCACACCAAAGAGAAATATTCATGGCCACAAAGCAATGCTTTGCATTTGGTGGGATATGCACGGCGTCGTTTATTATGAGCTATTGAGACCGAACGAAAGTATCACGGGGGATCGATATCAATCACAATTAAACCATCTGAATGAAGC
>NW_014555899.1:0-356 GCF_001313825.1 Dinoponera quadriceps
TGGATTTCTTATACCTTTTCTCATGGAACTAGCGTATTTAGTCGAAAAGATTCTAGCCTAACGTGAATTTGCATTAGTTCACGTTTCTGATGTAGAATAGAGAGAAACGCTCGCCGCCTGAAATCTGCGAGGCTGCCGCATGGAAATAACGTAATAAAGCAGAATATTTCAATCACACTCGCCAGTTTGCATCCGTTCACGATTTAACGTAAAGAAACGTAAGATTCAATGGACATTCACGTTACACCTCATATTACACCTAAACCCGCAAGTTTCGGATGCTGATGGATTTCTTTTACCTTTTCTAATGGAACTAGCGTATTTATTCGAAAAGATTCTAGCCGAAACGTGAATTT
>NW_014555900.1:0-47377 GCF_001313825.1 Dinoponera quadriceps
GGGGAAGTGTATCTTTCTAAAAGGGGACTACGTTAAAAAATAAAAAAAAATTTTTTTAAAAAAATGTCTTCATTTCTAACACGGGTACTTATTGAGCCGCCCTCGTACTTATTTAAATTTCAAGTTAGACCTAAATTATATGAAAGGCATGAAGTTTTAGGGCGAAATTCTATGTCATATTAGCGCTGTAAATGATTTTTTTAGCACAGTGCTTAGATGAGAGTTACTAAAAGTTAAGATTTTGTTCTCTCCAGCAATCATATTTGTTTTATAACGGCATAGGCAAAAAATGACATACAGAACGTTTCTTGCGTTATTTAACTTTGTTTTTTCAGTTTTCCCTGAAAAACGAGGTAGTTTTGTAATTCTGAAACCTGTAAAATGTGCTAAAAATTTGGTCGACATGTCACATAGTATTATAAAATAATTCCTCAAATAACGAGTCATTTATCATTCATATTCAAGTAACAGTTTAGATGGCTGAAAAATGACTGTGATGATCACTATGAATAAAAGTAATAAAATACTGCATATACTGCAGCACTATGTTTATGTGTTATATATAATAATAATATTTGTTGTGTGATTATGTGTAACGTATGATATTTATAATAAATATTTATGTACAACATGAAAATAAAAATATTTCATATAATAAGAATATTATTTTAAGAAGCTACATACACTTGAACGGTCCGAAAAATATAATATTTTTATTTTTATTCTGATCACGTTACTGACGTAATGAAGATGTCCTTTTAAAGAATAGTTTCTCATATTTTTATTAATATACGTACGTAATAATATAATATAATTACGTTAATCTCATTACAAAAAGCTAATGTGTAATACTATTATTAGGTTGGTGCATATGAAATGTCGGATTTTCTTTACATGTGAACGTTCGTCTTCCTGCTTTCGTTATGCTTTTTGGCAAAACCTCTTTTACAGTCATACTATCCATTGTCAGAACCATATTTTAACAAAGAAGATTTTTTCAAAAGTGTGCCTTTTTGTTATTTGTTTTGAATTTTGTACGGATATGAATTCAACCGATATTTGTGTAATTTTTTTATATGAGTATAAACTTAGCAATAATGCTGCAAAAGCTACACGCAATATAAACCAGGCGTTTGGGAAGAATACTATTAACGAACGAAAAGTACAGCGTTGGTTCGAAAAATTTCGGTCTGGTGATTTTTCCCTACAAAATGAACCGCGTGGAAGACCCAAAATGTCTGTGAATAATGATGTTCTGAAAGCATTGGTGGAAACAAATCCAACTGTATCTACAAAGGAACTTGCTATCAGAATGAAAGTCGACCATACAACAATATTGCGACACCTTTCTGAAATTGGCAAGGTGAAAAAAATGGATAAGTGGGTACCGCCCAATACTTCTCCACGACAACGCCCGCATACGTCGTACAAAACGATTGCAAAATTAAATGAGTTAAAATATGAAATTTTGCAACACTCAGTTTATTCACCAGATCTTTCGCCAACCGACTTTCATTTTTTTAAACATTTAGAACTGTTTTATGGGCTAAACACAATAAAAATGAAGACAGTCTGAAAAATTCCATATCAGAATTTATTAATTCCAAAAATTAAAATTTCTTTAAGATAGGCATTTATGTATTAACTCTTATCGGACGCTAGCTTTTTATGCGTGATTCTCACTAGGTTGTAGCTGGTTTCGATAAATATGCGAACTTGTCACCTCCTACGTGACGTATGACCGCAACGACGAAGTATTGTTGTCACGTGAGAGGTGACTTACGACCGATAAGGGTTAAAATCTCGTTGGGAAAAGTGTATTCAAGCAAATGGAGCATATTTTGATTAAATAAACAACTTTTGAAAAAATATATGCAGTTTTATATATTCACTTAAAAATCCGACATTTCATACGCACCAACCCAATATTATTGTTTTTATGAAACAATAATAACTTTCCACTTCTATTCGGTACCCAAAATATCTATGCAAATATTATACCGATTCAACTAACAGGATAATAGGTTTCCATGTCAGGAGATGTTGTCCACGCGTTTTTTTTTACGTAATTTTTGTTTTTTTTCACGTGATTACATATCAACTGTTTGTAATGAGCTTATGTAATATATTAACACATTGCGGACCGCTAAGAAATCTGTAAGACATACGCCTGGGACCGCACGTTTTTGGGCAAACTTGCACGTTACTAAAATCGTCATAACATTTTCATTGATGAAGCAATGTTTGTCAAATCTTCAGAAATTGTAAAATAGGACGCATTTTAGGTATTATTGAAAAAAAATTATGTTTTTTAATAATTATCATAACTTTTTTTATTTGAAAGTAAATTTTTACGAATTTTTTAAAAATTGTAAAATAGGATGCATTTCAGGTATTATTAAAAAAATTGTTTGTTAATAATTATCATAACATTTTTATTTAAAAATCAATTTTAAACCAAAGTTCCTAGTACTTTTTTGACACATTGTTGACTGGCAATTTTACTTAGAATTGATCTCATATCATCGGCTATTATTTCGTAATTGGGTATGGAAGTGAAACAATATAAATAAACTTCAATAAATTTTATTTAACATTTAACTTTTAATATTTCTTTTTAGTATGATAAACGGTGTAGCAATCACCTACGTGTAATGGTACACAACAGGTTTTGCAAATGTATCTTGTTTCGATCGCGCAAACGTATTTTGCATCGATCACGAGTTTACTCGTGGCCGGTCAGCAACGTTTGAGCAGGAAGACACGAATTAACTCATGACCGGTCAACAATGTGTTAATAAAAGTATGAAAAAGTATTCTTCGAAAGGACATTTTCACCAAGTTAATAATGTGATCAGAATAGAAATTAAAATACTGTGCGTTTTTCGGACCGCTCAGGTATATGTTGCATGTTAAAAAAATAGTCCTATTACATTACATTTTTATTTTCATATTATACACAAACATTTATTACAGGTATATATTACACATAACACATATGCATATTGGTGCAGTATATCTTAAAAAGATTTCGGATGTTCGAGTCGCTCGATTGAGTGCTGACCTGTCAGCACTCTTCTAACGGAACATAATAACGGAAAGAAAAAGAACGAAGGATCGTATATCTACCCTTGTCTATTGCTGATGCAGCTGAACCGCTGAACGCAAACATAAGAATTGTACGCTTCGATCTCGTATCTAACATTCGGCAACGTCAATTACCAAACAACTGGCAACGTTACACCGAGCTATAAGAAATGTGATATATATTGGATTGCATATAAGATTTCTTAGTAAATCAGAATATCGCAAGTAATTAAAAAAATATGATGAAGAAAATGTACAATATCTAAGTATTTCATACATTTTTTCATTCATATTTCCTTCTTTTTTTTCATCAATGAAATTTATTCAGAGGAAAAAGCAAGACAATTTTTCATAATTTATATTTATACGCTGGTGTCATTAAATGCTTCAATTACGAGTTTTTTGCAAGTTTATTAGAAATAATTTTTTTTTTCAAAATTTGTTTTAAGTATTTGCAATAATTTTATCCGCCGTTTACTTTTCGCGTATTTATTACTTATGAATATTGGCGTTTGTTTACTTTTTAATAACAACCATTCTTCTATATTTACTTAATAGAAATGTGTGTCGAAAATCATATTCACCTGCGCCATATTATGCACTTCGAGAAAGGATGGACTGCAGCACGGCTGCCAGAAGTGCCTGATCGTTGAAATCCGATAGCCGTCCTCTTCCTGACTTGTCCTCCATGCTTGTGTCGCCAGATTTGAAACGAGAAAACCATTTCTGACACTGTCTCTCACTGATTGTTCCTTCGCCAAAAAGATCGTTGAGATCACGGAATGACTGTGCTGTAGTTCATCTTTTTTCGAAGTGGTAGAGCATAATATGGCGCAGGTGAAATATCATTTTCGACACGCATTTCTATTAAGTAAATATAGAAGAATGGTTTTTATTAAAAAAGTAAACAGATTCCAATATTTATAAATAATAAATACGCAAAAAGTAAACGGCGAATAATTATGCATTAACCCAAAATTTTATCTGTACATTACCGTATAAATAGCTCTAAGAGTAACGTCATGTTCCACTTTGCTATTATTGAAAATGTTTTATTCTTAGAGAGATATATATACCGATAGTTTCATATTTACACCGTTATTAGTCGTCAATTCTGACATTTTCTGGCCTGACTAATAGGGACTTATGTTTCAACAAGAAGTTAAGACACTTATGTGTCATTCAACAAGAAGAAGATTTTTTTCCGGCGAAACAGCCGAGCCTTAATTTATTCTTTTTAAGTTGTTTTATGTTCTCATAAGCTTTTTCGTGTTGATCTGAGACTCTATATGTGCATTATTAAGACAGTTATAGAATAAATAATTACATTAGGACATAAAAGGTTATACCAGATAAAAGAATTAAAAAAATAAGATTTCTTAGAAAACCAGGATATCGCAAGTAATTAAAAAATATTTTAAAGAAAATGTGCAATATCTAAGTATTTCATACATTTTTTCATTGATATTTTCTTCTTATTTTTCATCAATGAAATTTATTCGGAAGAAAAAGCAGGAAAATGTTTCATAATTTATATTTATACCCTGGTGTCATTAAATGCTTCATTTACGAATTTTTCTCAGGTTTATTAGAAAATTTTTTTATAATTATTGTAAGTACTTATAACAAATTTTGTTTCCAAAATTTATTATAAGTACTTACAATAATTATAAAATATTTCAGATTTTTTCTGCCAACACATATATGTACAAATCTGAATTAATGTGAAAAAACCTGCGCAATTAAAAAAAATTTTTACATGTATAAATACTAAAATATCTTAAAAATTCTCATCTATTTATTTCTGAAAGCATCCGATCATTTTTTATAGAATTTGTCATAACTCTAGGATATGAAAAATTCTTAGAAAATTTCTGAGAAAATATGAGACATTTTTACATAAGGATGTGCATGGGCGTGTAAATTTCTATGTGTGCGCATGTGTATGTATGTGCACACGCGCATGTGTAAATTTAATCTATTTAATATATAAATAATTTACCTTCGTGACATTATCATATTGCCAAAATATGGAAATGCATGCGTACTTAATCTTCCTTTTATTAAATCCTCTAACGTTTCATTTATCAGAGGACAATGTTGTGTATA
This sequence comes from Dinoponera quadriceps, assembly GCF_001313825.1. NCBI lineage: Eukaryota > Metazoa > Arthropoda > Insecta > Hymenoptera > Formicidae > Dinoponera > Dinoponera quadriceps. Next base: position 5,197 of record NW_014555900.1, read on the forward strand.
TATATTATCCACTCCACTTAATCCTTTAAATAATTTTTTAGTTATTTTTGCAACTGCTTCTCGATCAAATAGATTACTTTGCCTTGTATTAACACCACTATATTCTAAAATGTTATATATAAGCTGAAAATGAAAAAATGTTTTTAATATTATATAATAAACAAAATAATACGCACATATATATGTGTAAACAGAGTGATTCAAACCCTTTATAACTAAAATTACATAATCTGACTAAATTCTAAGACAACTTTTTATATTGCAAAACTTTGCCGGAAGTTATTAATAGAAATAATTTGGTTATCACAGTCAGATATAGGAAGTAGGCAGGCACGGTGCTAACTCACTCGCAGACGCGAGCACTTACGTGGAGAGTCTGCTGCAATTAGTTGATCGTTGCACTTGAGCTGCGTATCAATATTCATTACCAGCATGGAAAATCAATGATTGAAGTTAGGCATATTATAGTTTTTCAGAAGTGGCAATAACTTTAGAAAACAGTCACAGTGCATGCACACACATGTAAATGTGCATTCAGTCTCTCTCTCTCTCTCTCTCCCTCTCCGATTCTCTTTTTCACTTACTAGCTCAAATTCTATCATATACTGTAACTTTTATTAATACACGCGTGTATCACAATGAATCGTTATCAATCATCATCAATTATTATCGATTAACTATTCACTGATAATGCTTGGAAGAAACACATGTTTGGGTAAATATTTACTTTAACCTCTCACCTTAACTTTGATAAAAATATACTCAATTGATTTGTTTTTGCGTAAAAAAAAGTTTGATGAGAAGAAAGCTCTGCCCAGCGCAGCGAGATATTAAACTGTTCAAGTTGATGACTATAGGGTAAGCTACAGGTGGTCTACAATACGAATTTAAGTTCTACACCTTAAGAAACTGATCAATCGCAGTCGATTAATCTCCTCACATTCGATTGTGATTGGTCAATTTCTTAAGGCTTAGAGTTTAAAGTCTCATTGAAGACTCCGCTTTAGGAAATCTGTTATATCGATAAAATATAGCGACATGAGCATGCTCCGTAGTCATATGTTCACGCTCATGCTCTGTGTATACATACGTTTATGAAAAATGCATCGAATTTAAAACGTATGTGTATTTACAAGGGCAAATCAATAAATACCCGTCTTTGAAGACAGACGCATTGCTGATGCAGTTTGGCGATACCATCGTGTACTACCATCTTTCAAACGACGCCATACAAAATTTCAGAGTGATTCATGCTCTAATTTTGATTTGAGAGCAGTTCGTAGTGACCGCGTTTGATGTTCTTTGATACAATGGAAAAAGAGCAATATCGATCGGTGATTCGCTTTTTATTTTTGGGTGGAAAAACGTGCAAGGAATTAAAAACGTTGCGAAAAAATAAAAACGAAGTTGGATGCCATCTATGGAAACCTTTCACTATCTATAATACCATCTATGAACCGTCAGATATTAGTTCAACGAATTCAAACGTGGTCGTTCGTCTGTTCTTGATAAGGAGCGCCTAGGTCGCCGGCAGACGTGGTTACCGAGGAAATCGTTGAAAAAGTCCACGACATGATTTTCGCTGATTGCCGAACGAAAGTGCGTGAAATAGCAAAGACCTTAGGCGTGTCGTACGGAACGGCATTAAATATTTTGCATGGTAACTTGGAAATAAAATAGCTGTCGGCCTAAAAAAGCTGGGTGCCGCGATTGCTCACGATGGACAACAAGCGGATGCGGCTATCAATTTCGAAGCAATGTTTGAAACTGTTTAAGCGCAATCTTCAAAGAAGTTTTTGCGTCGAGTCGTAACAGTTGATGAAATATGGATCCATCACTACACACCGGAGACTAAGGAACAGTCAAAACAGTAGACTTCATCCGGCAAACGTGCTCCGAAGAAGGCCAAGACGGTTCCATCGGCCGGAAAGATAATAGCCACTGTTTTCTGGGATGCGCAACGCGTGATCTTCATCGACTATTTGGAGAAGGGAAAAACTACCATGAGGCAATATTAAGCTGATTTATTGGGCCGATTCGATGTTGAATTGAAGAAAAAAACGTCCCCATGTGAGAAAAGTGTTGTTCCACCACGACAATGCACCGGCTCATTCTTCTGCAGTCGCCACAGCCAAATTGGTGGAGTTGCTCTACGAATTGATGCCGCATCCATCGTATTCTCCGGATTTGGCCCCCTACGACTTATTCCTATCTTCAACTTGAAGAAAATGGCTCGGTGGAAAGAGATTCACGTCGAATGAAAGGGTCATCGCCGAAACAGAGGCCTATTTTACAGAGTTCGACAAATCGTATTTTTCAAAGAGGTTAAAAAATTGGCAAGGGAGTTGGGAAATGTGTATCCTCCTAAAAGCATATTACGTTGAAAAATAAAAAAAAAATTTGTGAAAAACTTGCGTCTTCGTTACTAACACCGGTACTTACTGATTTGCCCTCGTATAATATATCATTTGAATTTCAATGATAAATAAATACAGTTATATTCTAAACATGTACATAGTTAAACATTACAGCTTATGCATGCTTTATAATTGGTTCAATAGTTCTATATGTTTGTTTATTGGCTAATTCTTACGGTACACCTTATGGTTATGGTTACGGCAATCCATAGGTCTGTTCGTTTTCGCTGCACTGCTGAACTAATGCAATAAGTTGAAGCGAGACAAGTATATGTTTTCTCACTTCAACTTATTGCACTAGTTCAGCGGTGCAGCGAAAACGAACAGACCTCATGTATAATAGATAAAAGAGAAGCGACAGGTATGATCGATAAGTGCGATATATCGGAAGGCCACTATCTTGTTTCTTCGCATATGACAGTATAAATTTGTTCTTTTTAGCTGCACTGATAAACTGATGCAATAAGTTAGAGCGAGACAAAAAATATTTGTTTCAACGTGCAGCTAAAAAGAATAAACCATAGGAGACGTCAAAGCAGGTTAGCTGCTTTCGGAAGATAGCTTATGGATTATAAAAAAGAAAGCAGATTAGTACAAAATTACATGAGAAGCATAGCTTGAGCTCATGACCATATGTTGAAATTGGCAGAAAAGTTAATTGACAAGCTGTAACAATAATTCATCCACAGGTGGAAACAATATGGTGCTGAATCAAATGATTTAACTAATCAGACGGTTTCCCGCAATGTCGCTTCTCTATTATCTAAGACTTTAGGCTATGTTAATCTCATTTAGTAATAAACGTAGTTAGTAAAATCTTGCTCCTAATTAGAGTATATTTTCAAACCTGAAAGAATATACTAATCGGATGCAAAAGTTCACTAACTACGGATATTACTAAACCGGTTTAACGTTGTCGTGTAAACGTAGTCAATTGGTCTATTCTTTATAGCTACAATTCTAACCTGGTGCAAGTTAAAATGAGAGAACATATATTTGTTTCATTTGAACTTATTGCACTAGTTCAGCATTGCAGCTGTAAAGAACAGACCAAATGTCTTCCCGAATGCACTTTAGGAGACCGATTCCATACATTCGATACTAGTGCTAAACTAATGATGTGAACGTCTAATTGGTTAATGTCTCTAAGGTTCTGAAAATTCTCGGGAGCCTATATAGGTGCGCATCTTAACACTTTTCTACACTCAAAAAGGATACTGTTGCTGGATATACTATTGCTAGAAAGAATATTCCAGTCAAATGCAAAAGTTTACTAACTACGGTTGTTACTAAACCACATTAACGTTGCCGTGTAAATGTAGTCAGTATTCATTAGGCGTATTCAAAAGCACATGACTGTTCACTGAGCGCAAGTGAGTTCTTTCATCTAATTTATATATATTTTTATATCTAAGAAAATATATCAAACATATTAGATTCAAGAGTTCAAGAGTTCACTGAACGCTCAGTTAGTGGTCGTATTTCTGAGAGGGCCCATTGTGATATACGTATGTATTGGTAAAAGTTGTATATTTCGAGTGTGTAAGGGAATGTGAGCAAATAAGTGAAAAAGAGAGAGAGAGAGAGAGAGAGAGAGAGAGAGAGAGAGAGAGAGAGAGAGAGAATGTGTACATGTATGTGCGCGTACTACTGTCACTGTTTTCCCAAGTTATTGCCAATTTTGGAAAACTATAATAGACGTAACATCAATCATTGATTTTCCATGCTAGCAGTGAATATTGGCAGTAAATTTGTGTATAACGATCAATTGATCGCAGTAGGTATCCTACGCAAGCGCCCATGTCTGGCGGTGAATTGCGTCGCCCCTGTTCACTTCCTGACTCGAGTCTTGATAAGCTATTTCTATTAAATACTTAAAAAATAAGCTCCGGGCAGAGTTTTACAACATAAAAAGTTGTCTCCAAATTTAGTTAAGATTATGTAGTTTTAATAATAAAAGGTTGTTTTGACTTACTCTGTATAAGAAAACTATATACGAGCCAATTTTTCAATTTCTATAGTATATCAGTCATTCCATAAGTAATCGCGTATTTATAACTTTTTATGTGTAAATTTAAATGAAAACGGGAAACGATATTTATTTAAGTTTAATAAAAAATCTATTCACTATTTAAATTTATAACAATTTGTTATTTTTACATTTATTTTTTAATTTTATTTATATAAAACTAATTTCGAAATTTTATCAATTACTTATGAATTGACTAGCAAAATATTTTTATGAGTCCGTACTAAATAAAATTTCCATAAAATCAATCGATATATTTTCACAAATCTACAAAACAAAAAATTGGTAAATATAATGCAAGTGTACCGTAAATATTTATACACAGTTAAAGTCAAAGTTGAATTTGACAACTATAATGGCTCAATAAAGAATGTCTGTTTTTTCATGTGCTGCAAATCTTAATCCTTCTCTAATCCTTTCTCAAAATTGTTTGAAGTCCTTTTCTAAAGAATGTAATACTGAAAGTTGCAATTAAAATGTAATATTGAAGAATATAATATTGTAATTATAAAAGATATAAGTAATAAGCAAACGATTTTCGTGATATCGGAAAACTAATAGTTGAGAATGTTAGATAGCGAATAAGTCTAGCCAATAAAATAAATACTAATTTGACGAATTTATTGCCTTGGAAAATCGATAATTAGAAATGTATATACATGGTGTCCCATTAACTTACAAATATTTTGAAAACAGTGCGTTAATGAAAAAAAAATGTTTTAGATAAAAATTACGGCTTGAAGAGAACATTTGTTATTGACCTTGAACTTGACTTTGGAGTCATATTTCGAGGTTATTTCAAGATCAACTCGAGTCTTTCAAATAGAAACTCTCATATTTTATTACATATTCTTATAGCTGAAGTCGAGATGTTTTTAAAACGTTATAATAATATATTTTTTATTAAATATTTTTCCACTTATAAAACTTGCAAGTTACAGTACCGCTGGCATTAGCATTACCCAAGGTGTAACACGTGGAGGTTAAACAGTCGGATTTACACTTCTTTTGTGTGTGTGTGTGTGTCACACAGAGATAAGGATCCCATAGTTTACTCTCGTTAATGTGAACCTGAAGCACATCCTTACGCGCGAATGTGGAGGACGATTTGGAGTTAAATACTGCAGAATTGATGAACGTACGGTCCCCTCCTCCTCCACACACACACACACACACAAGATATAAATCCGATTGATCAACCTCCACGAGGTACACCTTGGATAATGCTAATTACAACGGTAGTGTAACTTGCAAGTTTTATAACTCGAAAAATACTTAATAAAAGAAAAATATTATTATAGTGTTTTGAAAACATCTCGACTTCAGCTACAAGAATATGTGGTAATTATATAGAATAAGGACTTTTCCGAATTTTGATATTTTTTTGCTGTAATCTTGATAAATATTTTTGTTGCTACTCCAAACATTAATAATCAAGTGGGGGAGCCGAAAAGTACGTAACCTTTTAATGTTTTTAAGTATTATTTTTTCCTACGTAGTTTTTCGGAGTTTGTAGTACCTCCATTTCAATTTGCGATTGTTAAACTTTAAGTAAACTGTAAATAAAAGAGTTTCCCACACCTTGAATAAAGTATTGATCTTCTAATCACGCTATATGATTTAAAAAATTTAAATAACATCCTTGATCGTCGGATATTCGCAAAAAATTTGAGCTTTAAAACAGAACCTTGGCAATGCATTCTTATTACATCTTCCCCTTCTTAAATACATAAGTATACATTATATTAATAATGCTAAATGAAGAAGATCAGCGAAATCGATAAATGAATATATGTATTAAATCTACATCTTACTAAACGGATGAGTCTACAATATACTAAAAGTAAATACCAAAAAGATTAGCAAGGTAGGATGTATCAAAAGTCAGAAGCAAAGTAGGATGTATCATAAGTCAGAAGCAAAAAGTGTTGTTATATATATACAGGGTGTCCCAGACCACCCGTCTCACCCGATTTTTTCGTAAACGCGACATTTTAAAGAAAAATGTTTCAGACAAAAGTTTTGTGACTTCGAGGGGCACATAAGATGGTGTCATTGGTTTGACCTTGTATAGTGTTTTAAAAAGATCACGTAAAGGTCACCTTTAATTTCTTAAATGGAAACCCCCATTTTTCAATGCATATTCTTGTAGCTTACCTCGAGAGCTTTCCAAAACGCTATAATAAAACGTTTTTTTAATCAGTACTTTTCGAGTTATGAGGATTGAAAGTTACGGTACCGCCGGCATTAGCATTACCCAAAGTGAAGGTTGCACGGTCGGATTTACACCTCTTTGTGTGTTTGTGTATTTGTGTGTGTGAATGTGTGTGTGTCAGAGAGATAAGGACCCCACGGTTCGTCACTCCCGTAGTATTTATCGACTCCAAACCCTCTCTGCTGTACGCGCGCGTGTGTGTGTGTGTGTGTGTGTGTGATGTTATTAGGCCTGGTGTTCGAAATGTCCACCGTTTGCTTCAATGCAAGCAAGTACTCTTTTCTCGAAATTATTTGTTGCATGAAGAACGGATTCAGCTTGTTTTCATGGAAAATTCGCCAGATCGTGCTGCGACTAATTCCAGAATCTCTTTCTGTACGTCTTAATGAATGGCAGGGATGCAATTGAGCGGATGCAAGAATCTCCGGCATCCTTTCATCTCTAACTTGGCGTCGAATTTGTCTACCTTTATTGTGATCCGGTTGAAGAATACCTTTATTGGTAATTCGGTTAGCTAAGCGAGAAAAAACTTTGTACGAATGAGGAGCGCGATCTGGGTATCGTTCTCGCCACAATCTTGCAGCTGCTCTAAATTGACCATCACATTCACCTAAAATAAGCATCATATCACAAGCTTCCGCGTTTGAATACGACATGGCTGGTAAATGAGAATTTTGTTACACCTTACGTGACAGTATCAGACATGTCATACATCACGACTAGGTAATGCTAATGCCGGCGGTACCGTAACTTTCAACCCTCATAACTCGAAAAGTACTGATTAAAAAAACGTTTCATTATAGCGTTTTGGAAAGCTCTCGAGGTAAGCTACAAGAATATGCATTGAAAAATGGGGGTTTCCATTTAAGAAATTAAAGGTGACCTTCACGTGATCTTCAAACGACTATCCAAGGTCAAACCAATGACACCATCTTATGTGCCCCTCGAAGTCACAAAACTTTTGTCTGAAACATTTTTCTTTAAAATGTCGCGTTTACGAAAAAATCGGGTAAGACGGGTAGTCTGGGACACCCTGCATAGTGCTATAAAATTGCTGCAAATAAAGCTGCATGTGTTACATTACTGTATGCAAACGAATCTATTTCTGATTTGAAACTTAAATTTAATCTTAGTTAATCTTAGTTAATCTGAATATTACATATAACTCGAAGAATTTCTCACTGACGATTGTAATGATATTGTTTGTCACATGCTTTCCTTCGCCTTCCTTTTCTCTAGTTTCCATTCGGCTTTATGTACACAACAGTACGGGACATGCTTTACTTGACTAATAGAATATATTAACAGTTTCCTTCAGTATACGGGCAGAGATACATATACTTAAACAACGGATTGTCAAGACGTGTTTTAAATCTAAAATCTTTTATGGGATATACGACAAAGAAGAGTTATTGGAATGTTTTAAATCGCATAACGTAATTAAGAAATCAATAACATATTTATCTTGTGAGAAACCGTAAACAGTTGGTAATTCTAGGTTGAAATGGAGGTATCAAAAGAGAAGGAAAATGAAAAAAAATCATAAGATTGAGATTATATCGTGTTCGTTCAGTGCAACGATTCGGAAAGGTTCGTGGTTTGAAAACGTCAATATTTCCATCAAAGCAGCTTGTATGTTTATCGGATATTTCATGACTATGAACCACGTTACAACTTTTTGGAACGAGAATTGAAAATAACTTCGCACACCATCGAGGACTAGTCAAATTTTATTCGAGAAGCTATTTTGTCGTGATGTATCGTAAACTCGAAGTAAATTGACGGACCGAATTGTATTGTTGAGATTGATGGAGCAAAATTTAGCAAGAGAAAATATCACCGGGGACATATTATTAATAGGCAGTGGTTGTTTGGCGGATTCGAGAGAGATTCAAAAGAAATATTTGTTATTTCTGTTCCGGACAGATCAACTGAGATATTGTTGAATGTGATAAAATTTTCTAGCGGGATCCTCGTGGATTATTTCTGATTGTTGAAAAGCATATAATTGCTTAGATACCTTAAATAAGGATTTGATTACTTAGATAACTTAGATTACTTAGATAAGGATTTCAGTATCTGATTGTTAATCTCTCTTATAATTTCGTGGATCCTGATACAAGAGCATATGCGCAGAATATTCAGCGTATCTGGCGAGAGATATCTGGCGTTCTAACATTCCTCGTTATGGACGTCGCGAGTATCATATGAATGACTATATTGCAGAATTTTATTTTAAATGAAAATATTCGAACAATATCCAGCGGTTTCATAAGACTTTTGAAATCATTGCGCTCGATAACGAAGTAAACCGCGATGACGAAGGAAACCGCGATGACAAATGAAACAGGCATGATTTATGACAAAAGAATTAGCCAAATCGGTTAAAAATAGTGTTGAAACATGTTGTTAAAGCAATATTTATGTTATGTAATAAAATAGATGACACTAATAACATTTGCAGTAATACTAGTAACGTGCATACTTTTATTTTTGTTTTTTTATTGTTATATTAATGTAATAAAGGATTAATTAATAAATAATTAATTTTTTTTTAATGTTTATGACTGCATATCTTTGAAATACGATTTAAAAACTCAATGTACAATTTGAAGACTCGGTCTCCAATTTAAACAAAAATTCAATGTTTATTTTTGAAAAAATTATTTTTTTATATTATCAATAAAGTAGTGTTTGTTGCTAATAAATAAATATTCTAATCTTTTCAGTACTTTGTTGCAATTTCAGTTTTAAACCTTAAGGGATACGATATTCTACGTCCAGGCATATGTTAGAAGAAATAGTTAAAAACATAGAAAATTTACATATTTTTTAGGCTCCCCCATTTAATCACTGTTGGAATAACAACAAAGATATTTATCAAGATTGCAGCAAAAAATATTAAAATTCGGAAAAGTCTTTATTCTACATAATTACCGAATATGTAATAAAAGATAGGAGTTTCTATTTTAAAAAAACTCGAGTTGATCTTGTAATAACCTCGAAAAAATACTCCAAAGTCAAGTTCAAGGTCACTAACAAATGTCTTCTTCCGAGCCGTATAACTTTTGTCTAAAACATTTTTTCCATTGACGCATCGTTTTAAAATTATTTTGGTGTGAAAGTTAAAATGGGACACCCTGTACGTTTTCAATTTGTTTTTTTGAAAACAAATTTTTAAAGTATAACTTCATTATATATAGTTGAATCCGGTAGAAAATAATCCTTAATTTCACTACAACATAAATCTTAAGTACTAGGTGTACCGGTATGAAGTGAGCGTTTTTTTGTGAAATCAAAACACTATTTTTTAATGGGAAGGTAAAAAACATTTTATTCAAAGTATTGGCCATTGCTAGTTACACATTTTTCTTATCTTTCAGGCAATTTGTGGATTCCACGCCAATAAAACTGTTCGTCTTTTGAAGCAAACCAATTAGTCACCCAATTTTCGACTTCCTCGTAGGAATCGAAGTGCTGCTCAGCCAATGCGTGTCCCATCGATGAAAACAAATGGTAGTCGGAAGGAGCCAAGTCTGGTGAATACGGCGGGTGGGGTAGCAGCTCCCAGCCGAGTGCTTTGATCGTATCCTGAACCAGTTTTGCTTTGTGTGCAGGTGCATTGTCATGGAGCAAAATTACCTTGCCGTGTCTTCTGGCCCATTCTGGTCGTTTTTCGATCAATGCATAGTTCAAATTGCTCATTTGTTGTCGGTAGCGATCTGTATTGACGGTTTCACCAGGTTTTAGGAGCTCGTGGTACACCACACCTTTCTGGTCCCACCAGACACACAGCATTGTCTTCTTGCCGAATCGATCTGGTTTTGCAGTCGAAGTTGATGGTTGTCCCGGATTAACCCATGATCTTTTCCGTTTAGGATTCTTAAAATAAATCCATTTTTCATCGCCAGTAACAATTCGATGCAAAACTGATTTTCTATCGTGTCTTTGAAGCAAAATTTCACAAGTGTTTCTTCGGTTTTCCATCTGTCTTTCATTCAATTCATGTGGCACCCATTTTCCAGACTTTTGGATCTTTCCCATAGCTTTTAAACGGTCAGAAATTGTTTGTTGTGCAACATTTAACATTTCTGCCATTTGTGTCTGACTCAAAGTGTCATCTTCATCCAATATTGTTTGCAATTCGGTGTCTTCAAACTTTTTTGGTGGTTTTCCACGTTCTTTATTTCTCACATCAAAATCATTATCTCTGAACCGTTGAAACCATCTTTTGCATGTTGCTTCTGATAGAGCATGATCACCATATGCCTCGACAAGCATTTGATGCGACTCTGTAGCACTTTTCTTCAAATGAAAACAAAAAATTAATGCTTTCCGCAAAACATCATTTTCTGGTACAAAATTCGACGTTTTTAACACGATGAAAAAATATGATGTTGTTTGTTCAATAACTTGATGTAAACTGAATATGTTTGATAGATGTCATAGAAACCAAACAAAACAAAATTAAGGCCCGTTCAAAATAAATGTTCTCTATCGAGACATTTGTATTTTGACGCTCACTTCATACCGGTACACCTAGTATTAAAAAAAAAGTGTGGGTGATGGAGGTATTTCGAAAAAGAGAAAATTTTCGAAAAACCTCAAAATGTTATCATAAAATAATGTCGAAATTATGAAACTTTTATCTGAAATATTTCTTATATTTCTAATAATTTAGATAATATTCATAAATCTAATAAATTAAATAATATTTAAATAATAATATTTAGATAATATTCATAATTCTAATAAATTAGATAATATTTATAAATCTAAGTGACGGTTTTCCTTCAAGAGAATGTTTTTAACCCCCCTAAAACCGATTTCGGGCACGAACGAAAAATTGTTTAGTTATTAACTTTACCTGCTCTATAATTCTGAAAAGTTTCAAATTTTTTTAAATTTACGCGTTGTCGAATGTCCCTTGTAAGTTAATTAGAGCGGGGCTAACGTCCCTGGTCTTATACCGGTAGATACTTTTTACCATGCCAGGCGATCCGGGGACGGAGGAGGTCGTGGGAAAAGAAGTGGGTAGCCCATGTTCTCCGTGCTTCTGATGATCCGTTCGGAAGTTGGTAGTCTCGGCCGTCTCATGGCAACTGATAGTCAGCAACGGTGGGGTGTACCGATGATCCGATTTAACAACGCCGGATGAACGTACTTTCTGATCCGTCAGGCGGTCGTCTTGGGGCGATTGGGGGATGAGAGATAATGCTAGAGCGCGGGGCACTTAGTTGCAAATGGAGTCCATGGGGGTTATTAGTTTAGAATAGGGAGGTGCCATACTTTTCACTCATTATTAAAGAGAGAGCCCACAGAGCGTCAGCAATTTCATCGGAGATTAGTAAGCCTGGGTGTTCAGTGACGATTAACAGTCAGCATCTGGGAACGCACCAGTGATCTGATTTCGCAACGCCAGGGGTCCACGTCAGATCTGTCGGGCGGCCGTCGTGGGGCAGGGTCCCCTGTCGATGAAGGGAGCCTTCGATTGCGCGGGCGTAGTATAAGTAAAACCGCGAGGGAGAGGAGCGGCCACAACTCGGGTGAACAGGCAGAAAGGATGAGCTGCTCGCAGAATGTACCTTAATATAAAGTCACCCCCCCCCCTTTCCCCATATGGGGGGTGACACTTATCAGGACATCGCTAATGTAGGTATCAACTTGGTATCACATTGATGGGCTCATCCCGGCCGAGGGTAATACCCGGCGCTGGGTGTATGCTTCCCTGAGCATGTGCTCTGGCGTCGGTCTGGAGAAGACTAGGGAAAGGGATAGTTCGCGGAGAGCCCTACTTCTGGGGGACCGCCTTAAGGCTGGAATCATTCCCTGGCGTCCAGCTGACCGGAAGGAGCCACGCTAGGGTTATGATGTTGGACCTTGTGACATGTTGTGTCAAGGGGTAACACTGGTGAAGCGATCCTACCATGGCTAACGGAGTCTAGCGAAACCGGCGTTCACTTAGAGTGGGTCTCATTAAAAATAGGTTTACTCAGCCCTGAGAGTGATAACTGGAATATGGCGGTCTCGACAAGGGCATAATTTGAAAAGACCGTGAGGAGCGTGAAGGGTTCTAGACCTGGTGTTCCGAAGGGCTGGAAATTGTAAGGGAGGAGGTTCAAACTGTGAACCTACTCCTAAAACCTGCAGCTTGAAAAACTGGGAGGGGGGAAACGAGGCGCTACCGCTCCGGAGCCCACCTGGGAACGGATTCACCGAACGACGGCACAGATCCGAAGTTGAAAGGAACAACTTCCGACCACAGGGAAAGGGGAGAGTGGATGTATGTGTGAATGTTGGACGAATGTGTGATGCGTGAATAGAGAGCATCAGTGATGCCCCCAGGACGTCTGGTTCTGTTGCAACTCTTGACTCCTACGGTCGGGCTTCGTGGAGAAAGGGTGTCTAGCGGCCGGGCCGGCTGGGCGAATGCCTGATCTCTTGCTGGAAGTGGATGGCGGGGTTGACTAGGTGGATGCCTAGCACCTGCTGCTGGACTTTTCTCCGCGAGACTGCAGGTCGGAGGTTGGGGGATGCCGGGGCTGGGAATGACTTCTACCGTTTTAATGCCCTTGAGCTACGAGAATGTGCCGGTGATCCGTTTTGGTAACACTGGAAAAACACACTCCCTGATCCGTCAGGCAGCTATCTCGGAATAGATAGGAGGCCTGCCGATGAGGGATACCGCAAGGTGTGCCAGTGGATCGAATCCCATTGGGTGAGAGATAGATTTAAGAAATAATCAAGCCTTTTTTCTCAGGCCTCACTCATAGTATCCCAGGCTTGCCTGGGTCATACGGGAGAGGACACGGCCCCGCGACCAAGCGGTCTCCAAGCGGCGGTTAGGGGAACGCCCGTCGGATACGTACCGTCGAATAAACCTTCTCAGAGGTGAATGAACCAACACGGACCAAAAGACGGAGGAGTTCTGGAGGATGAATGGTAATCAACCTGTGGGAAAGCTGGTACTAATCAATACCCATCCTGGGAAGGATCTCCGCCTAAAAGGAAGTTATAGGCATGTAGGGGACGCCTGAAAAGCCTCTCTTTCCCGGATAAATCGGGTTTGTTTTTAGCAACCGACTTAGAGGAAGGCAAACTTTGAACAAAAATCCGACTTTGGAGGGAACTTATAAAATTCCTTCCTTCTATAATGAGATGGAGAATAAGGAGCTTAAGAATATCTCCTCAGTGACTTTCGGAACAACAGAGGGCGGCGTGAGGAGTGCTATTGTTTCAGACATCCTTATGTCATCATCTGACGACGGGCTTTCCACGGAGTGCGGCGCAAGCTACGTGTGTGAACGTGCATCTATGAGGCTGGTATGGAATATGGCTGTGGGCCACATATTAAATAATGATACGACAGTCTTGGAGAAGGAGGAGGAAAGAAAAGAAGCGCTGCCAGGCACGTCTAGCCCGCTTTCTGCTAAAGGCTGAAAGCGACATAATTAAGAAACCGGGAAGCTGCAAGGAATAAGGAGCTGAGTGCCAAAAGGGACATAGATAATCTCAGCCCCTCTCCATTGATTTCGTCAAAAGCTGGATCGACATGCGCCACCTCGTACAGAATCCCGGAGCCTTCGCCATTAGGCAGGAAAAAGGAAGGCAAGCGAAAGGGTGACTCGCCCCTAAATGTAGGGATGAATATTTGGACCAAACATGTAAGATCCGGGTTAGAATTGGTGGAAGGTCCTATTCCAGCTAAGGCCCAGAAAAGAATCCCAAGTCCTGCGTTGTACCGGAAGACGAAGGCCAGTATACGAGAAAAAAGCTCCATGAGAAAGAAACGAAAAAGAGCGAGGAGAAGATTTGCCTTATTAATAAGGAAATCTGCGATTATACGGTCTCCCCCTCTGGAAACCAGGTTATTAAGGCAAAAGAAAATGCAATAATATTAGGTCTAGTAAAAAGTAATCCATTATTTTTCCAGTAGAGGGCTTTACTAATCTGTATCTCGCGTTGTATAAGTCCAATCGGATTACGCCAGATGGCGTTAGAAAGATAAGATTTCGTACTAAAAAAACCTCTCAGACAGTTTTGTGATTGTTTGACTCAATATTGTTTGAGCGCGCGTCAAAGATGGACACCAGCAAAGAGAAAATACGCCATATTTTACAGTTTTTCTTCGATAAAGGCGAAAACGCAAGTCAGGCGGCTAAAAATGTGAATAGTGTTTATGGTCCTGATACTGTAAGAGCCAATCACGCGCAATTTTGGTTTCGTTGATTCAGTTCCGGTAATTTTGATGTCAAAGATGTACCACGCTCCGGGAGGCCGATTGTCGAAAATGTTGATAAAATAATGGAAATCGTCGAGTCCGACCGTCATGTAAGCACTGTTTCGATTGCCAAGGAGCTAAACGTTGCACAAAAAACCGTTTGGAACCATTTAAATGAGGCTGGATTCAAAAAGAAGCTCGATGTGTGGGTGCCACAAGTGTTAACGCAAAAAACCTCATGGATCGAATTTCCATCTGCGAATCGCTGCTAAATCGCAACAAAATCGATCCATTTCTGAAGCGGATGGTTACTGGTGATGAAAAGTGGGTTAATTACGATAACGTCAAGCGAAAACGATCGTGGTCGAATCGCGATGAGCCGGCGCAAACGGTGGCCAAGCCAGGGTTGACGGTCAGGAAGATTTTGCTGTGTATTTGGTGGGATTGGCAGGGAATTATCTACTCTGAGCTGCTCCCCTACGGCCAAACTCTTAATTCGGACCTGTACTGTCAACAATTGGACCGTCTGAAGGAAGCAATCGCCCAGAAGCGGCAAGCTTTGGCCAATAGGAGAGGAATTGTGTTCTATCAGGATAACGCCAGGCTACACTCATCGATAGTGACTTGCCAAAAGCTCCGGGAGCTTGATTGGGAGGTTCTTTTGCATCCACCTTATAATCCGGACCTGGCACCAAGTGATTACCACCTGTTCCTGTCTATGGCGAATTTTTTTGCTGGTGAAAAATTTGCCTCAAGAGAAGCTTGTGAAAATCGATTTCCCAGTTTTTTGCCAATAGAGACGAGGGTTTCTATGAGAGAGGCATAATGAAATTACCTTCGAAATGGAAACAAGTTATCGAACAAAACGGTGCATATTTGACCTAAATCGGATCATTGTAACTATGTTAAATAAAGCCTCCAATTTGATATAAAAATAATGGATTACTATTTACTAGACCTTATACTTAAAGAAATGCGAGATTTGCCTACCACTGAAGTATTGACCACGATAGTACAAATCCTGGTCACCCTTCAAAAAGTGGCAGGGCGATCATATGCGTGATCACGCAATATTAAAGGCTCTTTCGTGAAGGAGTCCGTGAATGGCGACCAATGGTCCTGACATACAGGGCATTGAGTGTCAGTAACGTTGCAAGAGGTGATGACTGACCCTCCACCAGTTCTAACTCGGATCTTATAGTTTTGGTGTCCACCCGAGATATTCATTCCTACATTTAGAGCAGGAAAAGCTTAGAGAAACGATCTCTTAATTGAAGAGAGAGTGCTGTCTCAAGAAAGAGATTGAGAAGATCCGGGCTCTTCTGTGAGAATCTGCCTCCCTGAATATTTCTCCTGTCCCTCTTCCTGCCCAACCGACCATTGCATCTCAAGAGCCGTTGCCATTTCCCCAGCGCCCACGTAGGGCCAAATCGGGTCGAATGCTCATTATTGAGAGCAGTAACTCCGGGGATGATAAGATGAATATAGACGAGATGCCGGTGGTAACTCTCTTGAAAGAACCACCTTGCAGAAAGGACGAAATCCCAGTTAAAATTAAAAGAGAGTTGTCAAAAATATGCCTTCCACTTAGGGGAGTCAATAATCGCCTCGAATTTCCCCTAAGGATGCGGGGGGCCGATAGAGGAGATAAAAATTTGGAGACATTATTAGAAAGTCTGATTCCACGAATTCTTATGAGATTAGGTTTTGCTCCAGCTCAAACCAATCCAAACATGGTGGGGGAGTGAGGAGAGAAAAAAAATGTAAAAAAAAAAGAGGGGGTGAGGAATCTGACACAGAGAAAACATGTAACCCCCATGGTAACGGGTCTCCGCTGCCGCCAGGCAAAGGCGATCAGAGGATCTTCTCCAGGGTAGCAACCCTCAGTAAAAGAGCTGGATTGCTGTTGTAGGAAAGAAAGCTAGCAAAGGGCGGGGACAGCTATAAACAAGCTGCTCCGCAGTCGAACCCAAAGCAACAGGGTACCCCGTCCCAAACGAGACAAGAAGCAGCGCCAACGAAATTGGCTCCGAAAGATGCTGAAAGTTCAAGCAATGCTCCTAAAGGAGGGCAGGAGGCTAGAGTCTTTCTGCCCAATCTGTGCCCGCCCAGTTTGGCAGCCATCACGATCATCTGTGTAAATAACGAATATGCACAGGTGATGAGAAGAGCAAAGGAATAAACTTATCAGAGCTGGGGATTTCCGAGGTAAAACTCAAAAGGGGAATTACAGAATCTATGATCCCAGAGGTCCTCGGTCCCGACAGTGCCCAAGCTAAATAACTGGCCGAGAATCTATTTGTGCTTTTCACGGACACGAAGAATTACTCTGTTACTTCTGTTATTCTGCGGATAAATCCTCGGAATATAGGCTGGGCACTAGTTCGTGTCTGGCCATGCATAAGAAGAGGAAAAGGACAAGAAAATAGGCGGCGGCAAGAGCTTGGTCGCTACCCAGAAGTTAGCATACAACAAGAAAAGAGAGACCCCTCATCGCAACTGAGGGTTTCTATTTCTGCACAGAAAGACCTTCGGCAGGAAACATAAAACCTCGACCGGAAGGGGGAAGGAGAAACGTAAGAAAAAACAACCGCCTAATGTAAGCAGTAGGTCTCAACAAATCTCTATCAAGTGGCAGGGGGGAAGGTCCTCCCTAAACCGATGAAGGTGAACCTGGGGGAGGTTGGTAGTCACAAGTAAAGATGGTTATTAATCTTCTCCAAGCTGACCTGAACCACGCCTGCCGTGCGCAGGAGCTTTTCCTACATACCATGGCAGAGCGTGATTTAGAAATGGGGGTGGCCGCTGAACCCTACAATATCCCCTCAACGATCCGCATTGGATGGGTTGTTCGGGAATACATTTAAGGTTTTCATCGTTTAGCGTTGGGATGACAATTCCTCACCGACGAAATGTGTATTCGCCGACGAGGTCGTCACTGCCGTGTAGGAGTCCGTTGTAGTATTGAATGTCTCATCCCGCGTATTAAATGTCTCATGCCTCTCCCGCGAAAGGCTTCGCCGAATTCGACGCCTTATTGGAGAGAGTGAGAGATGTTATCACCACAAGATGTTTCCCATGCCCTACCATACTCGCGGGCGAATTTAATACAAAGTCAGCGCTTTGGACTTCCTCACCAAATAACTGGAAGGGTTAAGCTATCGTGGAATGTACAGCGGGTTTTGGCCTCGTGCTATTAAACTAAGGCCGAGTAAGCATTTGTGTCCGGGCACAGAAAGAGTCCATCGTCGACTTGACGTGGGCAAGCCCCTCTGGGTGCAGACTAGTGAAGTCATGAAGGATGGTGACTGAGACAGAGACCTTCAGATTACCTGTACATAGGAGTTAGTCTGGTCGTCACTTTCCAAGAGATGCTGGCTCAACGTCAGGCCGGGGGCGGGGGGGGGGGGCAGTCGACCAAAGTGATGGACCTCACACGGATAAACAAGGATGTACTTATATCCTCAATTCGTGCAGCGACCTGGGCTCCCAAGAAGCGCGATTTTGAGACCTGGGAAGGGACTGATGAAAGCGCCTATTGATGGGCGGTGGAAATTGCCGAAATAAGGCACTTCACCTATATAGGGAACTACAAAGAATTAGGCGAACCGGAAACGCCGCGGGGATCAAGGAAGCACAGGACGCGCATCGAACCGAACTATTTTGTACAATGAAATAACGAAAGCGAAGGGCCTGGAACGTATTTCTTTGCATTCTAGATGCAGACCCCTACGCCGGACCTCCTTATGTTGTCCCTCAACTGATTGGACCGACGAATTGGAGGTCTCGAGTGTCAATATGGCTCGGATTGCCGCAAACTCCAGAGTAAGAAAACCCCAGGGTCGGACGACGACCCGAGGCAGATTGAGGTGGCTTCACGAGCTATCTCCGGGTCTGCATATTCCCGCAAAGATGGAAGGAGGATCTTTTGATTCTCCTCCACAAAAAGGGTAAGCCGGCGGAAATCTTTTCCGCATACTGGCCGATATATTTGTTGGGCGAGGCGGATAAACTATTGGAGAGAATAATTTACCACAACCTCATGCGGGAGACGGGAGTGGAAGTGACTTCCCATAAAACTGAAATCATCTGAATGCACGATGGTTCTCACGGGGAGTCTCTTCCAGTCCACATTTTCATAGAGTCAGCCCGTATTAATGTAGGGTCTACGATGAAATATCTGGGCCTCACTTTGGTTAGCACCTAGGGGTTTAGGCCACACTTCAAAGCCATAACCGTCCGGCATGAGTAAGACAACCAAACGCAGACGGTAGCACAATATCAACGGTTCTAGTACATATGTACGAAGGTTGTACGTAAACACGATCTATTCAATGGACTTCTGTGAGGTCTGAATCAACAGGGCGGTGGTCGACCAGCACATCCAGTCTATAATATGCCGGTCGCAAAAATCAGTGACCATCCTTCGTGTCACAGGACCGTGTTACATGCTGTCGCCACAGTCCTTGCGAGAGTAATTCCAACGGAGCTCCTGGCGCAAATGTATGCTGAAATATACCAGTAGTATCCAAGAACTCCGCGAGAACCAGAGTGCTAATCTCACCGCAAAAGCCGTGGCATTTGCCAAGAAGTAAGTCCGGCAGCGGATCCTCCTTCGTTGGAAATTACAACTGGGGAACCTGCAAATACCAAGCTGAAGGACCGTCGATGTCATCCGGCTCTATCTACAAAAACGAGTAGACAGGACCAGAGGCGGGCTGACGTTCTGAACGGCATACGTACACACGGGGCATGGATATTTTGGAGACTATATGTGCTGAATCGAAAAAGAACACACGGCTGCCTGCCACCACAGTGAGACCGATTAGGATTTTGCGTAAAATAAATTAGAGTTCTGCTTAACATAGGCGGAACAACGCAGAGTCCTGGTCGTAATTGTAAGGGCGGACCTCTCGTCCTTAATCAAGTTTGTGCGATGCTCGAGAGCAAAAGAAAATGGAAGGCAGTGTCCCCTTTTTGCGAGAAAGCCATCTTGCAGAAGGAATAGGTTTAGAGGATCAAGAGAGCGAAGCTTAAGTCCCCCTCCAGTCCTGAAAATGAGGAAAAGAAGAGGCGACAGAGAAGGAGGAGGAGAAAGAAGAGACACAGTCTCCTTCCTCTCCCGGTTCACCGAAAGGGCATCGGATAGGGAGGGCGGGAAATAGTAACACCTCTGCCTTTCAATAATAAACGGGCGGGGCACATCCAAGGTGGGCAATAGTCCGGAAGCAGACGGGATAAGTCCCCGGTCCGGGTTGGAGAGGAAACTAAAAAACTCCGCTACATTCACCTCCCACGAAAGAGTTCCAAGTTCCTGCAAGATATGTAGAGCCGTGAAGAGCGCCAAGAAGGGACAGGCCCATCACGACTTTCAAGATAAGGGAAGTCGCGGTAATTAGAAGAAGCTGAGACAAATCCCGACCTGAGAGTGGGGGATATTGCAGGGGGCAGTTACCAGCCCCCTATGGCTTATACCCTGCCTCTCGGACTGGCACCTCGGTGGCGACGGAGACCTCAACAGTCTCCGCCACTGGGCGGGATGAGTCCTCGCTTCAGGTTGGAGAGGAAAATAAAAAACTCCGCTCCAGGAATTTAGAAACGAGGCCCTATGGAAAGAGGAGAGGAACGTTACCATCTGCCCCTCTCCCCGCCCTTCCACGGAAGGGAAGGTTCTCTGTGGTGCAAGATAAATGGAGCCACGGAAGATAATAAAAAGGGATGGACCTATTGCGACTCATAAGGTAAGGATAACCACAATGTGTAAAAGAAGCCGAGAGAAGGGGTCGAGGATGGGTGATACCGGGGGAGGGCAATTGCTCTCCTCCTGTGGCTGCTTTATACCTTAGATTTCAGGCTGGGGCTTCACTGGCGGCAGAAACCTCAACAATCTCCGCTGTCGAACGAGATGGGTCTCCGGTCTGGGGCGGAGGAAAACAGTTACTTCCTCCGCTCCAGGCACCTTGAAACAGGATCTCAGGAAGAGGGAGGCGGAAGGGGATAACGCTTTTCCCTCTGTCCTCCCATGAAGCGGAATGCGTCCTTTGAGGCTCGAGTCGACGATCGAAAGGCTGTCCTCGAGCCTTCGAACAAAAGGAGGTTAAGGTCCGGGTGAGGGCTCTCAAGCTTCAATTCCACCCTCCTCCATCACTCCTTCGAGGGGGCGCGGCGGAGAGTCGGGTATCCGCTCTTTGCCGCAAACGAGATGGTCTGAGGAACCAACAACTCCTGTCATTTGGGACGTTAATTGGAAGCGGTGAAACTCCTCGGAAGAATGCTGCACGCGATGCTCGGTGTGCCTCAACGAAAGCGCGTAGGAAGGACACCTTGGGAGGTTAAGCCGGTAAGAATCCAGCATAATTCTCGGAGCTTCCCCAAGCTTTGATGGGATTCATGAAAATTTCCTCTTTGCTAATAAAAGAAAAGGCTCAAAGTTAAATATACTGTGATATATATCATTAGATACAACTAGGAACAAATATATAACAATAGCTGTCATATATTTGTAGATTAAGCTACTCTGAACAAAAAAAGTCCTTCACTATTAGCTGTACAAATCAATTCGGTGCCGTGACATGACATTCAAAGTTTATCTACAAAAAGTCAAGTATAAATTTAATGTTCGAAATAATTTCTATTATTTCCTATGGTTTCACTCCATCTATCGGGTAGCTGATGAATGCCATCACGGAAAAAACTTGACAGTTTTGACTCAATAAAGCCATCAATACATTTTTGGACCTCATCAGCTGTTTTAAAATGCGTATCCACCAGACGACGTTGAAGCGACCAAAATAAGTGGTAATCGGATGGAGCTAGATCTGGCGAATAAGCCGCATGAAAGAGAATTTCCCAGTTCAATGGACGAGATCCTTCCCTTTTGCTGTATGTGACCGTGTTCGTTATCGTGCAGAATAACCTGTCTAGTTCCATTGCCAATAAAAAGTCTCTTTACAAGTTTTATGCTGAGTAGTGGGACAATATGGAGAAGCCATCACAAATAATAATGGTGAAAGATTGATAAACTTATGCATGTAAAATGACCTAAAGATTATGAATGAATTTTTTGAACATATACATAAATACACATGGTACCAAGAATCAAGGCGGTTAAAATCCATCATAGATTACGTTATTGTCAAGCAGGACACCAGCTGGAGGGTCAAGGACATACAGAGGGGTAGAATATGGTAATGATTACTTTTTGGTAAGATCAAGAATGAGGATGGGCTATAAACTGAACACACAGAAAACTAAGAAAGGAGATACAGAACCCACTGAACAACTGAACACACAAAAAACCAAGATAGGAGATACAGAAAAAACAATCAATATCAGTTATACGATATACTCAGAGAACACAGCATTACGACATTATACCAGAGATGGTTAGAAAAACTACTGAAAGACCAACATAAGAAAAAGAACAGCGAACATTCTATATCAATACTTAATCAACGCTTTAAGAACGGCAGCAGCAGAAGTGTTAGGTGAAACGGACCTAATAAGATGACACCAAAAGGAGAGATAGAATACAGCACTAGAAAACCAGAAAAATAAAAAACAGAAAGCATATAAAAAATGCAAACAAAAACGAATGAAAATAAAATAGTTTATAAAAGAGAACTAGCATTATTTAAAAGGATGTTGGTTAAAAGAAAAACGAAGCGTGGAAGAAGATATGCTCCAACATCAATTGTTATTTGAGAGGCAATTTGGTCGTCGAAGGAATGAAAAGTAATAAGAACTTTAAGATCTGAAAAAGTCGAAAGAATAAATCTACTCATAATCAGCGTGAACAAATTTCAAGAACACTATGCCAATGAGCTATACGAAAACAGGATTCAATATATAAAGACCTCGCCTATCACTCATAGAACCCATGGCACACAAATAATAATAGACGCAAGAAAGATAGAAAAAGCAATAAAATCAATGAAGAACGGATAATCTAGTGGACCGGAAGGAATACCAGCAGAACTCCTCAAATATATAGACTAAATAAACTGAGAGATATATTGGACTTCCTGTTTATATTACATGTTAACGAGAAAGAAATACCAAAACAAGTGAAAAATGGCATGAATCACATCAATCCACAAGAAAGGAAGGAAAGATATATGCATTAACTATAAATGCATATCGGTCACCGACATCTTTGGCAGATTATAACCGCCTCTAAATCTTGTGTGCAGAAGGCGCACGAACATAACGCTAAGCCACTGTTCGGAACATCGTCGCACAGCTGATCGAATCGACTTCGCTCGTTCTTTTTATTTAAATTTCTAAATAAAATTGCAACTTCCACTCGACAAGATTCCTGTGACTGGCGCTGAAAAGCGGCCATGTCATAAATGATAAACGCTTTTTAGGGGATTTCTGGCCATACATTCTTTGCGCCTCCGCAGAGCTTCTTCTATTATCTTCATCTATATTCCGGGTTCATAGCGTCACTCGTCGCCTACGGTTCCCAGTTGCTAACTCCTTCTATCGCTCCAGTTCCCTGAGTGCAAATTTCTTTCGGATATAGCCTTTTCGATTCCCTGGTTCCGAATACGTTTAAGTCGGTCTCTTTTTCTTCTGTCGTGAGGTGTCCACTGTATTACCTGTTTTGGTATTCTTTCCCGGGACATCTTTTGGATATATCCATACCAACTTATAAGGGAACAGTCCGAACAACATCTTATCGATTTTTATGGACTTTGGATATGTTGTAAACCATCAAAAAATAAAACACATTTTTTTAGCGGCGTATCTCGACGTTTAGGGGTTGAAACAACCTCTTGAAAAAAACTTTTTTATTTTTAGCAATATTTTCTAAAGTACAAAGTATATAAAAAAATATCTCATACAAAAGTTTTATAATATATTTTAATCTTTGCAACGATGTATTAAATTAAAAAAAAATGTCAAATTTTTCATCCCTTTCCCCACTTGTTACTTTCACGAATTTTTAACCCTTATCGGTCGTAAGTCACCTCTCACGTGACAACAATACTTCGTCGCTGCGGTCGTATGTCACGTAGGAGGTGACAAGTTCGCATATTTACCGAAACCAGCTACAACATAGTGAGCATCACGCATAAAAAGCTAGCGTCCGATAAGGGTTAAATTTCTATTCGAACAAAAATTATAGAGCATTGAATGCTAAATCCATATATAATAATAGAAAATACTGACGATTAAATCTGTGGAAAACGACATGATAACATATTGTCATTGGTGCTATAGGCACCACTGTGCGTGCTAGTAGGTAGTTATCATTACGATGTATTATTTTTCTTCAACTATGTTGCACAACTGCTTATGCATATTTTCTCATATTACAACAAATTAATCCGTATGATATACTGTGCAACATGTTATACGAAATAAAAATGTTAGTACAGTAATAATTTCGCTAAAACATTTTTAAATATTAAGCTTCACTCGCTATTTGATAAATTTGCATATATAATAACAGTAAGAAATATGTATAACGACGTCGCTATTTGTAAGAAATTTTCAAATATATATATCTTGATTAAAATATAAAATCTATGTTCATTGCAATCTTAAAGGTAAGTCAATACAAGATCAAGGTGAATTAAAATAAAGCTGCAATACGTGAAGTAAAGAAACACAGAATCTGTTACTTTTGCAAGAGACTAAACATGTAGTATGAAAATATAACATATCATTAACATAATTGCTGAAAGAGATATAATAGAGAGCTTCGGATAATATAAATTGTAAATAATCTAAAGAAACAGAGTAGAGAAAAACAATGTAATAAATTGTAGAAGAATAATATTGACAATTATACATTATATATTTAATAATATAATATACATAATAGATTCAATAGAGGATTCATTTAGCATACAAACGGATAATAAATATGTGTTATATTTATGGCACATATTCATTGCAAAGGTAGTAATCATGGAAAAAATGTGTCATACAAAATAATTTGATGCACTAAGAATAAATAATTATGGCAGTTTTTACACAAATATCGCATTTCATTTTAGAATCATCTTTAAAACAAAAATCAAGCAGTGTTTGAAACTCTGTTAATTTATTCTGTATATATATGTTTTTAAACCACATATATTTAACAAATTTTTAAACTTCGTCGAAAATTGATTGTGCATTAATGATTGCAATTTCAAAATATTATTTCTAGCATGAAAATCAATTGCAAGACGCCACAACATAACAATATCAGAAAAATATCTAATAAAATTCTTCCATAATCGGAAGACATTTCACGGCATGTATTTTTCCCGTCGTACCAGCCGGAATTGTTGTGTAGGAAAACAATGTTTTCTGCAGAATCTGTTCTAGTTTCCGTAATTATATTGAGACAATGTCCACTCCATGAATCCAACAGTAATATGGATTGTAGCCCGACATTCGGAAAACATACTTTTCTCATCCAGGTTTTTACATGATCTGATGTCAATTTACCTGATTTTAAAGTAATAACAAAAATATTAGGAGCGTTGAATAATGTTTCCTGCACTCTTGGACCAAATGTTCCTGCAGATTCTTTTAATACCATAAAAAGAGACGACATATATATAATCTACCATCATCGGAAATAGTCGACCGTATAGTGTAACTATGCGTGGTTGCTGATATAGATTGTATTATACCTTCTATCTCTTTTATACTTTTATGCGACAAGCTATGATCGGAGTGAAATTCTAACTGGAATCCATTCTGATCCGAATTGTAAACATTTTCCACTATATATTGATTAATGTAATATTTTACGTCTGTAATAAATGTATCGCACTTATTTTCTCAATCTTCTTTCGATAATAAAGATTATTTCGTAACAAATTTTGTAATCTTTCAAGATACAATACTATATGTAGTTTTGAATCTTCTCACTCATATAGCTGAGACTGTCAATCCTTACACATTTTTCTCTTTTTGTGCTTAAGAAGTGCATCGAGCGATGTCAATGTCTTGAATAATTATTCTTTTCTCAAGTGCTTCATTGAAACGGTACTGTGTGTTCAGAAATTTGTTTTAATTTTTCAAACCTGCTACAGCCTTCGCTGATTTGGTGTTTCCATCGTCGTAGTTGTGTTATCGATGTAACCCTTTTAAACTTTTGATTAACTCCTTCAAGGGATTTTGATTTTGTTTTACTGATCCTCCAATATTCTACAGCTTATCTTTCATAATCACTCAATATTGTTGTTTCAGCGAAACTACAAATAATTTCTTCCAGAAGAAATTCTTCATTTCCATGTTCTTCTGATAAATCAATTTTTTCTACTTCTGGAATCTCATATTACATATACACATCTCACATTATAAAAATCTAAATTGTTTTCTTCTTCTAATTGAAATTCTTTGTTATTTTGTATTAGACACTTAAATTAATTCTCGCTGTTGACTAATAGAGGTCAGTAGTTGTGCTACATCAACATGGCCGAAAATAACTGTTGATGTATACGAAAGTATTGTCAATAGACTTTAATAATCAGTGTGTGACATTAGATCGTAGTGCAAAGAACATAATTTTTTATTACATTTAAGTTATCGGGTTTCGTACTAAAAAGAGAGCATTTACGAGAAGCATTATTTTTCTGCTTTCATCTCAAGAAATCTGTTGCTGAAAGTCATCATTTGCTAGTGGAGGTTTATGGGGAACATGCTGTACCTGAAACAACTTGCAGAGATTAGTTCAGACGACGCAAAGATAACGATTTTAACGTGAATGACAAAGAGCGGCGCTCTGGTCGAAAAAGTTTGAAAATGGAGGATAAGAGGTATTACCGGAAGAAGATTCATGTTAGACATTCAAAGAGTTGTCGGAAACACTAAATGTCGATGAGTCAACCGTTAGCAAACATTTAAAAGCAATGAGAATGATCTAGAAGCTAGGAAATTGGGTACCACATGAATTGAGAGAAAGAGACATTGCGAAACGTTTAATCATTTGTGAATTGCTGCTTCAAAAACAAAAACGGAAGTCGTTTTTGCACCGAATTGAGTGGCGATGAAAAATGGATTCGTTATGACAATCCTAAGCGCAAGAAATTATGAGTGCGTCCTGGCGAACCATCAACATCAACGCCAAAACAGGATATTTGTGGAAAAAAGATCATGTTGTACATTTAGTAAGATTAAGTCGGTGTAGTGTATTATGAGCTGCTGCAACCGGGTCAAACCAACAATGCTGAACGCTACCGACGACAGTTATTTAATTTGAATCCAGCACTCAAAAAAAATGCCCGCAATATGTCAAAAGATTTGACAAAATTATTCTTCTCCATGACAATGCTAGACTACATGTTGCAACACCAGTGAAGGAAATCTTGGAGGCACTTGAATGGGATGTCTTACCCGCCTTATTCACTAGACGCTGCTCCTTCAAATTACCATTTGTTTGGGTCGATGCAGCACGGTAGCTATTTATATAAAAATATAAATGTCAACGTTTCACTTTCCTTCATATCCATTGCAACGTAATAAATATGTATATAAATACAAAAAATTTTTCATACCATATTTGATTTTGTTTTGTTGGAGTAATATAAATCTCATTTAAATTTTATTTATTACATTAAAAAGCGTCTGAAAAAAACTGAAACGTTCATAAAATTGATATTCTTATGTAATTGATTTTTACATTAACGTGCTATTACACTGTATCTAGCTTTTATAAGCCAAAATTATCTTTTTACTGCACATAAAGGGACCTTAATTTATCTTTAAACTTTCGTCTAATGATTCTATTTTGATGAACGTGACACTCGAATGTGTTATGCATAACACATTCGTTACACATCTCGATCAGCAATTAAATTAATAATATTTTGTATTTTCATAATACATGTTTAGTCTCTTGCAAAAGTAATAGAATCTGTATTTTTTTATTTTACGCATTGCGGCTTTATTTTAACTCACCTTGATCATGTATCGACTTACCTTTAAGATTGCAATGAACATAAATTTCACACATATTTTAATCACGATATATACATTTGAAAATTTCTTACAAATAGCGACGTCGTTATACATATTTCTTATTGTTATTTTATATGCAAATTTATCAAATAGCGAGTGAAGTTTAATATTTAAAAATGTTTTGGTGAAATTATCTGTACTCACATTTTTATTTCGTATAACATGTTGCACAGTATATCATACGGATTAATTTGTCATCTTGTAATATAAGAAAATATGCATAAGCAGCTGTGAAACATAGCTGAAGAAAAATAATACATTGTAATGATAACTATCTACTAGCACACACAGTGCGGTGCCTATAGCACCAATGACAATATGTTATCATGTCGTTTTTCACAGATTTAATCGTGACTATTTTCTATTATTACGAGGGCGGTTCAATAAGTACCCGTGTTAGAAATGAAAACATTTTTTCAAAAAAAATTTTTTTTATTTTTTAACGTAGTCCCCTTTTAGAAAGATACACTTCCCCCAACGTTCCTGCCATTTTTTTAACCCCTCCAAAAATAGGATTTGTCGAACTCTCCAAAATACGCCTCTGTCTCAGCGATCACTTCCTCGTTTGAGCTAAATTTTTTTCCCGCGAGCCATTTCTTCATGTTAGGGAACAAGAAAAAGTCGCAGGGAGCCAGATCGGGTGAATACGGGGGGTGCGGCAGCATCCAAACACTGCTTCGAAGTTAACAGCCGCATCCGCTTGTTGTCTACCGTGAGCAATCGCGGCACCCATCGGGCCGACAATTTTTTCATCGCCAACTTATCATGTAAAATATTAATTGCCGTTCCGGTCGACACACCTACGGCCTTTGCTACTTCGCGCACTTTCGTTCGTCGATCAGCGAGAATCATGTCGTGGACTTTTTGAATGATTTCCTCGGTAACCACGTCTGCCGGGCGTCCTGGTCGCTCCTCATCAAAAACGGATGTTCGCCCACGTTTAAATTCGTTGAACCAATATCTAACTGTGGTCATAGATGGCGAAGTGTCCCCATAAACAGCATCCAACTTTGCTTTTATCTCCTCGCATTTTTTCCCATCCAAAATCAAAAAGCGAATTACCGAACGATACTGCTCTTTTTCCATCTTAGCGAAAATCACGAAACACGTCTTACTCGAATGGCTGCCAAAACCAACCTAACCTATCAATCAGTCTGCAATTTGTTTTGCCGTCGTTTAATAGATGACAGCTCGCGATGATAACACCAACTTCCCTCAGGAACGCCTTGTGTCGTCTAACACGGGTACTTATTGAACCGCCCTCGTATATATGGATGGGTTTGGCATTCAATGCTCTATAATTTTTGTTCGAATAGGAATTTAAAAATTTGCGAAAGTAACAAGTGAAGAGAAGAATGAAAAATTTGACATTGAAAAAAAATTGAATACATCGTTGTAAAGATTAAAAAGTACTATAAAACTTTTGTATGAGATATTTTTTCATATATTTTGGACTTTAGAAAATATTGCTAAAAATAAAAAAATCCGTTTTTTTAAGAGGTTGTTTCAACCTCTAAACGTCGAGATACGCCGCTAAAAAAATGTGTTTTATTTTTTGATGGTTTACAACATATCCAAAGTCCATAAAAATCGATAAGATGTTGTTCGGACTGTTCCCTTATAAGTTGGTATGGATATATCCAAAAGATGTCCCGGGAAAGAATACCAAAACAGGTAATGCAGTGGACACCTCACGACAGAAGGAAAAGGGACCGACCTAAATGTATTCGGAATCAGGGAATCGAAAAGGTTATATCCGAAAGAAATTTGCACCCAGGGAGCGATAGAAGGAGGTAGCAACTGGGAACCGGTGGCGACGAGTGACGTTACGAACCCGGAATATAGATAAAGATAATAGAAGAAGCTTTGCGGAGGCGCAAAAAATGTACGGCTAGAAATCCTCTAAAAAGTGTTTATCGTTTATGACGTGGCCGCTTTTTAGTGCCAGTCACAGGAATTTTGTCGAGCGGAAGTTCCCATTTTATTTAGAAATTTAAATAAAAAGAACGAGCGAAGTCGATTTGAGCAGCTGTGCGACGAATGTTCCGAACAGTGGCTTAGCGTTATGTTCGTGTGTCTTCTGCGCACGAGATTTAGAGACGGTTATCGCGCTCTTCTGATTGTATTCACCTACGCTCCCGGGCGGTTGCCGAAGAAGACAGACGGCGTCTCGGGAGAAGAGGACCAGCGGACAACCGCCGCGGGAATTTTAATACAGGAACAGTCTTTGCAGGGCGATAGTATACCCGGGGACGCAGGACGGCCAAAAGAGAGAGGTCGCGGGAGCTCGTCCGGGATATGTCGGACGAGCGTATAGGACCCGTGGTGACAGTCTGCGAGCAAGTCGAGAAACATGGTGCTAAATAAAGCGGAAGAAGATCGTAAGCCGCGCGCTAGTCGTCGATGAAGACAAGCGAGGAAAGAGGAGAAGCTCAGTGTGCGAATTTCTCCTACGGGAGCAGGCTTTGAGATCCACCCGGATCCGATACTTTGAGCATGACGCTCCTGTGACGAAATAGCGAGTTCGTGAATGAGAGCGCGCGTGCGTATATGTGTGTGTGGAGAGAGAGAGAGAGAGAGAGAGAGAGAGAGAGAGAGAGAGAGAGAGGGACTGCAAGGGAAACCCGAGGGGGAGGGGGGAGAGGTTTGTACCCGTGAGCGGACGTTGTCCATTGCGGCTTACGAACCAGGCCTTGTGCCGGAGGAACCTCCGATTTACCGGACAGCTGGGAACGGATGTCGATGAATTTTTTAAATCGATAAAGGACGATTGTCGATTTGCGATAAGAATTTGTTGCAATGTATGCCGCGCCTTCCAGATGGAATTCCGCTTGTATGGTTCCGCTCACAAAAGGCGCCTGGTCAAAGTTCGAACGCGATTTTCGAGAACGATTCGAGGCAGAAGATTATTAGTAAGCGCTTCGAGACCAGATTTATCGGTGAACCCAGAGGGAGCGTAAACTGGTCGCCGATTATATAGTCTGATTGTGCTGTTTGAGCAGCTTTCTCCGCCAAAGTCGTTAGAGGAGTAATTGAACCACACGCACCGGAACATACTCTTAAAGCTGCGAGTTACAATGAGAAGAGGGTAGTTCACGAATTTTCATGATTTTAAGCAATTAATGCGATCGGTCAAAAGAAGTTACGCGTTAAGGGAAAGATAAAAGGCGCCTCCAAATCCCTGCGTCCCGCGTTAACGTATCGTCCGTATCCCAGTTCAGCTAGGTCCACCGTGGTAATGATCACGCGGTCGGCGGATTTTAATAGTGACAAGAACATCTCGAGCGAGGCGGAGAGTAGCTGGAGCTCGTCGTGGAGAATGGAATTATAGGAAAGGTAGGAAAGACCCGAAAGGGGCGAGAAAAGGTGCGCGAGAGATTACAAGAATCGCGAGGGTGAACGAGGTCGCCGCAAGGCCAAAAGGCATTATCGAAGGAAAATTCGCCAAGAAGAAACCCTCGGCCCAAGCGAAGTCGTTGGTCGCGTTCAAGGGCAAGGCCTCCTCCGAGCGGACGCGGATCGCGGAGGGTACGGTCGTTGTCACGGAGACGGGAAGTAAGGCCGCCGAAAGAGCCAAGCCGTGAATCGAATCGAACATGAATGCCATTATGAGAGCGCGGAAGAGTGTCGTACGAAGGTTAGGGGTTGTAACGGCGCCAAAGAAGAGCTCGAGAAGATTCATGAGCGGCCACGAAATACGATCCACGAAGGAAGTCAGCGAAAGAGGGTATACGGAACCTGAGAGGAAAGAAAGTTAAGAACGAAACGCGGAGGAAAGCAAAAATAAAACCCCGAACAGTTACATCAGACGCAATGTTGGCAATGCGATCGGAGCAAAACGAGTGTACTGTTATTAGTGTGAGGAACCCGATCAGGTCATGAGGACGTGCGTGCGCTATGCGAGAAACGCTCAATGAGGATGCGTGAATGGTGCGAGTTTTGTCGCACCTTCGCCCAACTAAAGGACCCGTGGTAAGAGAGAATCCTTAGAATAGGAAGGTACATGTAGATTTCATAATGCCGTGGAACTACGGAGGCCAAGCTTTAAGTTATTTAGAGATGTGTCTAGAATCGCGTAGAATGAAGGGATTAATAGATACCGGCTCGACACGCATCCTCATCGGAAATAAAGTATTAGACTTTGCGCGTGAAGAGGGATGGTGGATGCATTTAGAGCGACCGTCGCAAGTCTGGTTAGCTAACGGCACAGTGGCAGCAATCAAAGGATCAGTAGAGGCCGAAATGGAATTATGCGGTAGTAACTATGCTGAGTGTTTTTGTTTTACCGGAGTTAGCGGTATTACTAATTCTGGGAATGGATTTCTTAACAGAGTACGGAATAGGGTTGAGTTTGCGAGAGAGGAAATGATATTTTTCGGACAACCCGCGAGTACGATATCCGTTTGCTGGAGAGCATAACCGGGAGACGATTTGTTTCGGAATCGTAAAGTTAACGCGAGTGGAAGAGAGCTAGCTCCGCGAATTCGTGCAACAATATGTGCCGTTCGCAGAAAAGAAACTCGCATGGAGTGACGGAACTAGCCTAACATAAAATAAACGTGAAAACTCACCCCATCAGACAGCGTTGCTACCTGGTATTACCCAAAGTACAGGAAGCATTCGGACGGAGGTCGATCACATACTTGAGGCTGATATAATAGAATCATCGCGGAGCGAATGATTGAGCGAATAGCTCTATTGCTATGGTAAGGAAGCCGAATGGTACATATAGATTTTGTTTGAACTTTCGCAAAGTAAATGAGGTATCGAAGCGGGACACGTACCCGCTCCCCAACATGACGGGAATTCTGGATAAGTTGAGAACGATTCGGTATATCTTCACCATAAACTTAAGTCAGGCTTACTATCAAATCCCACTTGAGCGAAACAGTCGCGAAATTATGGTGTTTTTTGTACTCTCTAAAGAACATTATCAGTTTAAAAGAGAACGTCATACAGGCTTACAGGCGCGCCGGTTACGTTCCAATGGTTGTTAGACCAAATAATAGATCCAGAAATAAAGCCACATGCTTTCGCCTACTTGGACAATATCGTCGTTATCACCGAAACGTTCCACGAGTACTTAGAATGGCTGAACCGGGTATTGAGAAAAATAAGAGTGGCGGGGTTCATGATTAACCGGGATAAGAGCGAATTTTGCCGTTTCGAAATCCGTTATCTGGGGTTTCTGGTTAATAAGGACGGAAATCAAAATCGATCCAAGCAAAGTACGACCCGTTTTAGAATATTCAATGCCTATGAGTTATGCTATTTCCTTGGGATGTCGTCCTGGTATCTTCGTGCCTAACTAACTTTGCTATCATGGGTAAACCATTGACGCGATTACTTCATAAGAAAGTGAAATGGAAGTAGCGAACAGAATAGGAAGCCGCGTTCAATGATCTCCGCCAAAATCTTATAACCACTCCAATATTAACTCGGCCGAATTTTGAGATAACATTTATGGTCTAAACCGACGCGAGTAAGATCGGATTGGAGGCCGTGTCATCGCAGGTGATCGATGAAAATGAGTGGGTTATAGCTTTCACTAGTCGAACTCTGACTGATGAGGAACGTAAATATAGCAGCACCGAACAGGAATATTTTGTGGTAGTTTAGGCGGTGAAAAAGTTCCGGCCGTACTTAGAACGGTACTCTTTTACAGTGATTATGGACCATAGCAATCTTAGATGGTTACATTACTTAAAAACATAGAAACCTCACAGGTAGACTGGTCAGGTAGGTCTTAGAACTACTCGAATACGACTATTGAGTTGAACATCGGAACAGAGCGCGATATCATGTCCTAAACGCTTTATCGCGCTTGCCGGAACAGACACCCGCTGCCGAGATAGTCGCGACCGCGCACAAGGTAGAGGACAAAGAGTTCGACGAGCCTGCGGAGCTGAGCAGAGATGCGTGGTATCAAAAACATATAGGGAAAACGCATAGGGAGATACTAAGGGAGGTATCAAGAAACGCTGACCGATTCCCGTCGGCGAGTACTGGACGGACAGTTTTATTATTGGCGCCCGCGTCCAGTCGTATCAGAATTTGTAGAGAATTTAGATAGATGGAAACTAGTGTTACCGCAAGAGCGGCGAGCTGGTACATTGCGGGAAGCGCATGACGACACCTAATCGGGGCATCTCAAGGTCGAAAAGATGTATGCTTGTCTAGCTATATTATTTTTGACCACAAATGTTCAGAAATATCGTAAAATATGTTAGACATTGCGATTCGTATCAAAGACATAAAGTAGAACAGCGTGCTCCTACGGGATTGATGCGGAATTAAGGCGCTGGGTGATAGAGTAACCGTAGAAAGTTGTTGTCGCAGATATTATGAGACCGCTTCCGCGTAGCTAGGGCGGATACGTATATCTCCTCGTTGTGTAGGAGTTGTTCACCAAGCAGGTGAAAATATAGTCGTTGCGTAAAGTGGACGGAAAACAGATCAGAAAGATACTAGAGGAGCTCGTGATAGCCAGGTGGAGAACACCGCGGTTCTTATCTGTAATTAAGAACAAAGAAATTGAAGCTTTCGCGAAAGAAAACGATATCGTCCATAGAATCACGCCCTCGTATCATCCCCGAACGAATTCTGTTGAGCGGGTAAACCGCGTATTAAAAACGATGATAACGACGTATTTGAAGGAAGTTCACCGAGAGTGGGATAAGCGAATTCATGACTTCAGGTTCACGTATAACACCGCGACTCATACGGCTTTGGAAACGTCTGCTTTCTTGAATCTGAGGCGGGAGCTAGTACCAGTTTCGTCGACGCGACGTAAAAGCGAGGAAGTGAGAATTGGAGCGTGAAGACCGCAAGGTCTAGGTCCGAGCGGATGCGACGATTCAAACCCATACGTGTAGATCCGCAAAAATCTCTTGCGAGCGCATGAGCGACATAAGCTACTCGATACAGCTTGCGTTGGCGGCAACAAAAATATAGGATCGGGGACAAAATATACGGTATCCTCCGTAACCCGAAATTTCAATGCTGGCTCCCAAATTTAAGGGCCATTTTTGATAGTACAGCGAAAAGGGTGGTGTACAGGCTTCGGTATAATGAAAAAAGAAACGAGGAGTAAGTCCATGTAGAGGACTTAAAACCGTACTTAAAACCGTACATATCCCTGTTGCTGGCTAACAAGGACAATATGGTGACGACGAAGGGTCACGCCCCGGGCGGAGATGCTTGCAAGGCGAACCTTCTTCGGGAACGAAGCGATATTAGTGGCAAGTGTGGCATCCGAGAAGAAACGAGAACGCAACCCGGATACTGCTCGCTGGCTAGCTGCATCCCGGCCTGAGTGAGCGGAAAAAGAGACTTGTTTAGGCGAAGAGACTTGGGCGGAAGTCGAATCTGCCGTGGCGGTCAAGGCCACCAAGAAGAGCGTCAAAGAGTTAGATCGCCAAGGACGACATCAAAGATATCGTCTCCTGTGGAGTCCGCTGAAATGCTATTGATACGGCGAAGATGGCCACAAGATGGCTCAATGCACCATGGCACTACGGGACGACATGTACCAACATTACAGGTGGCAAGGACCGTCCGCTAATATCCCCGCTGTCAGGGAATCTGGGTCGACATTGAAGTCCAAAAGGCAGCTTTAGTGGTGATAAGCAGAACGAAGGACCTCTTAGAATAATGGGGACGAAAACCATGATCAAGAGCGACAATTGTATTCGGCGCGTATAAAGGAAAGACGGCACTGAGCGGACTAGCTTCATTTTTTTTCGTTCGTTCTTCCTTCCTCCCTATCTTCGTTCTTTTTCTTTTGGTTTATTCTGTTTTTTGTTTATCTTGTCCTCCTCTTATTATTTTATTATTATTAGGTGGTTGCATATGAAACCGCCTGCTGGCAATAAATGGCGTTAGGTACACTATTCCTTCGTAGATATCGTAGGTACCTTCGTAGGTCGTTCTCCTTAGGTATTGAAAGTTGACAATACACATGATGACAGATCTACTCAGTTGAAACGCCATAAGTGATATTTGTGCGACGCGTTAATATCATCTATTTTGATCGTGTTGACAATGGCAGGTTTTGTTCCAAATAAGTCACATTTGCGGGAAGTTATGCTCCACTATTTCCTGGCAAAGAAATCGCCCGCGGAAACGCATCGTTTGCTAGAGGAACTATATACCGAACATGCTTCATCGAGTACAACGTGCAAAGAGTAGTTTCGCCGCTTCCAAAATGGTGATTTCTCTATGGACAACAAAAACCACGGAAAACGACCAAAAAAATTCGAGGATACAGAATTGGACACATTATTGGATGAAGACTCGAGTCAAACGATGGAGTTGGCCGAAGCTTTAAATGTAATGTAAATGGACAAATTAACAGTTTCCAGACAACTACAGACGCTGGGATGGGTGCACAAGCAAGGAAATTGGGTACATATTGAAGGAACGGGACATTGAACGCCGGAAAACCATTTGTGAACTGCTACTTGAACGACAACAACAAAAGGGTTTTCTCCATCGAATCATGACTGGAGATGAGAAATGGATTCGACAATTTGAAGCAAAAAACAGCATGGGTACGTCCCGGGAAACCAGATCCGTCGGTGCCAAAGAGAAACATCCACGCCTGTAAAGTCATACCTGTATCTGGTGGGATCAAAGGAGTGTATTACGAGCTGCTGAAATCATCGGAAACCATCAATGGGGATCGCTGTCGACTGCAACTGATCCATTTGAAGTGAGCTCTGCACGAGAAAAGGCCGGAATGGGAGAATTACCATGACAAGTTGACTTTGCAGCACGACAAGACCGCATGTTGCTCAACCAGTCAAGAAGTATTTAGAAGTGAACTGGGAAATCCTATCCCATCCGCCATATTCCCCAAACATCGCTCTCTCCGATTACCATTTGTTCCGGTCGATGCAGTCGGTCCCTACGACATAGCACTTCACCTCGAAAAAGTCAAAAAATGGCTGGATGGCTGCATTGCCTTCAAAGAACTTGAATTCTTTCTGCGTGGAAACCGATTGTTGGCCGAAAGATGGTTGGCCGAGGTTGTCTGTTCCGATGGGCAATACTTTAAATAAACCAGTTCGTCGATTTGTTACCTAACCACTATCTTTTCTTGCACTTAAAAATGGGCGGTTTCATATATAATCACCTAATATATATCTCATTTCATGTTGTAATGGCCGAACTCTGACGTCGGTCGTTGTTCATCTTACCGTCTGCGGATGTTGCTAGTCAGTCACCGGTTCGTTATTAAGAAACGTAAGCTTGATTATATTGCTGAATTTCAACCAAGTTTTATTTCAATGCTCTCCGAATATAATTCGATAATGCTGAGACTGTCGTGATTATAAACGCGTGCGATATTACAGTAGTTTTTGAGCAGTGCGTGTAAGGTGGACCATGTAAGAAAACGCACGATATTGACGGAAGGAGGGGGAAGGGGGGGGGGGTCGGCGCACGGCGAGATGACGTGTGTTAATCGCGGATTGATGTTTGGAAGCTCGAAGGCGGTGTTTGCGGGGCGACGGTAGAGGCCCTCGAGGTTCGGTGGATTTGCTGCAAGTTGCGTAATAATGGTGCGTTGAGACAAGACGGTTGTTTCGTGGCACGGACATATAACCATCGTGGTGATACGGACGCGAGAAGCGTAATCGGCCGCGGGTCGTGGCGCGGTAGGACAAAGACAGGTAGTAGCTTCCACCGTTAAGATAAGGACTCCTAGCGCGTGGTCAAGAACCTGCAATAGTAAGGCGCGATTATGCTGACCCCGAATCTCAATCAGTGCGGTTCGGCAGGAGAAGTCGAGTGCCTGCAAGAACACGACGGAGACCGCAATTACGTTGATTCCGTATGCTTGACTGGAAGGGAAGGAGTGATTTTCGGCGTCGGCAGCAGTCTGACAGAGGCGGCTCAAAAGCTCATCCTGGTTTCCGTATCATCACTCGGAGGCTGAGAAGGTAGTTCGCTACTTCGCTCGCTCGCTTACGCTCGCTTTGCTCGGAGACTCTGATCGCTCTGATTATTGTTGGAGTCGAGCGCGATTTTACACCGCTTTTGTACGTGTAATTGCTAGGCAATGGATCGTCATAACAACGGCCCATATGCTAGTCGCATGGTCGTTATTATTCGTGTTGTTTGTTATTTTTTGTGCGGCGATAAGCGTTTGATACGACCGAACACCCGTCGGACCGTTTTAATAACGGTGCGGTAACACATCGTTACAATGTTTTTGACTTTTCTTTCCTTTTTCCTTTGTCCTTCTAGGAAGCGGTAATTAACAGAGGAAAAAGAATCCTGTAAAGAAGAGACCTGGTTCCAATAAATGCAATCCCTTGAAACGTGTTTTCTTGTGAGCCCTGTCCTTATTTCAACGTATCTTAGATAATATCGCGTTCGTGAGGCTGTAGGATAGGAGCGAGTAGGCGATAGCGTGTGGGAATCACGGAGAAAGATAATTTGTAAATTAGTTTGTAGTATATATAGATAGAAGCCTCGGATAAGATACTCCTCCAAGCATAAGTTCGAGAAATAGGAAATACTGACCGGATTAGTCCACCACCACAGAAAGGAACGTGCCACAAAAACCAGTAAACGAGCTCGCCGTCGACGCCTGCTACGAGAAGCCTGAAAGGGGATGCAAGCGAGGACGGAGGCGAACATGGAACGTACTACTCCTCGGAAAGATAAAGTTAACCAGTTTTGATGCTGGAATTGCCAGAAGCCGAATCATTTCTACAGAGGATGTCCGTATTCCCGAGCGAACCGCTTTTGCTTCCGATACGGACGGATGAAAATGACCTTTAAAGACTGCATTAACTGTCAAGAGCGGTAAAGGACACTACGCCCTTATACACTCGATCTTGAACACGTGCTGAGAAATCTTTCGTTAGAGTATGCTCGTTCGGAGAAAGCACGACGAGTAGGCAACATTTCATTTTCTTGGAGTGGTCGAGTTATTATTTCTGGGATGATCGTCTAATATGTTGTAGACGGAGAGATACGAAGAATTCGTTAGAACAAGTAAAGCGGCGGTAAGTCGCGAGTCAACCGAGCCGAAGCGAGTGGTGGAGGAAAAGCGATCATCGGGTCCGTCGACCGAGGTTCTCGGTCTGCAGGAAGGAAGGAGTTGTGATGTGGCCGTTTCTCAGCGCCAGTCACAAGAATCCTGTCGAGTGGAAGTTGTAATTTTATTTAGAAATTTAAGTAAAGAGAGTGAGCGAAGTCGGTTAGACTGACTGTGCAACGAGTATTCCGAACAGTGGCTTAGCGTTGTGCCTGTCTTCTGCGCATGAAATTTAGAGGCGGTTATCGCGCCCTTCTAATTGTATTCCCCTACACTGTCGGATAGATCCTGAAGAAGACGGACAGCGTCTTAGAAGGAGAGGACGAGCGGACAGCCGCCACGGGAATTTGATAATAAAACAGTCCTCGCAGGGCGATAATATACCTGAGGACGAAGAGAGGGGAGCTGCGGAAGCTCGTCAGCGACACGGGAATTCAAGAAGAGCGTATGGGACCCGTGGTGATAGCCTGCGAGCAGTATGAGAAATATAGTGCTAAGTAATGCGAAAGAAGATCGTAAGCCGTGCATTAATCGCCGATAAGGGTGAGCGGGGAAAGAGAAGCGCAGCGTGCAAGTGTCTCCTACAGGAGCAGGCCTTAAGAGCTATTCTGACGCTTTGAACACGATGCTTCCGTTGCAAAGTAGCAAGTCCGTGAGTGAGTGAATTCGAGAAGACGATAATGAGCGACAAAGAAGGATAGAAGGATAGCGAAGGATCCGGCGGCGAGCGAAACCCAATGTGAGATCGCCTTTGTCCTCTTATTTATACGCCACCACTGCGGTCGGGATTTTGTTATATTAACATTCTGGCTTTATCCTGCGTATTGAAAACGGAACGACGATACCGAGTCCAGTAGCCGCGCGAGCGATTAGAGCGGAAGAAAATGTGAGTACTTACGGACAATATCTGTTGGTATCCGTAGTAGTAAAGATCGGAGTCTCGTGATGAGGACGAGCGCTATTTTATCACAAAGGGAGGGCCGTAGAGCCAAAAGGAGAGACCCTACTGGCGGAGACGAGAAGCTGGGGCGGCGTGAGAAATTGAAGGAGCAAGCGAGAGGAATAAGACAAGAACGCGGAATCTAATGTTTCACGATTCGAACAGCGTTATCGGTCTAAAGTGCGATTCGCGTGCGTTGCGTCATATTTTCGTCGAACGGACGGAGATGTTCGCGGCTGGACTCGGATGGTCGAACTGTATATGAGCGAACGTAAAGCGGTGTAGAATATAAGGCTTAATATCTATTAGAATATATTTTCATTTTAACCTAGTAGGTGTCTTCACATTCCTGACGACCGAGGTTACCCGCATGGGCAGATTTCTTAGAATCCACGGCTACTCGCCGACTTTAAAGAATCCCCGAGTTACTAGAGCCCGCTGTCGAATTGACAATTTCCGAAGAACATATATGATCTAATATGCGAACGAAAGTATCGGAAGGGTGGCCATTACTGTCTCTGACGCCCGACGATAAAAGAAAGCCCACCAGATTTTCGGAAGTCGTCGCACTGTCACGGAATTTCTGACGGAAGCAAATTTCCGTCGCACGTTTCACGTTGCTTTTGTTCATTTTATTAAAAATTTTCGTAAAATTGAAAGTGTTTGTTCACGTAAAAAAATTCGACCTTGTTTACAAACTAAAGAACCAGCAGAAATTGCTTTGGCCGCAGTGACACACAATCCACAGATTAGTTCTCGACAAATATAAAGATTTTGGTATTTCTAAGACTAGTATTTTACGCATTTTTAAATGCTCATTTCATTTATAATACATTTCATTGCATCGAGAACTTCATGGAAATGATAGTATTAATCGGGTAGAATTTTATCAGTATGCGCTACAGTTGGAGGTCGATGAATTTCACAGGCCGACAAAATTTGGCAAAAACATTTTACTAGAAACCGGAGTATACTATCCCAAAGGTTTTTGACTCGCTGAATTCAAATCTGGCCTCAGAAATGCTCATTTGGCTCAGGTTTCCGAAATATTATAACCTAAATGTGCAAAAAACGCGATTTTAACCTATATTTGAGGTCATGCAGCATGGAGAAAACTTTCTTTTTCAAAAAACTGTTCAAAGTATCTCAAAGTATAGGTCTCAATCTTTCAAATGCCGTTGAGTTTGCTCAAATATCTGTTTTTGTCAGCGATATATGCTATTTTAAAAATTTCAAATTGCATCAATTTAAATCAATTTAATTTAGATCAATTTAATTTAGATCAATTTAAATTGATGCAATTTGAAATTTTTTAAATAGCATATATCGCTGACAAAGACAGATATTTGAGCAAACTCAACGGCATTTGAAAGATTGAGACCTATACTTTGAGATACTTTGAACAGTTTTTTGAAAAAGAAAGTTTTCTCCATGCTGCATGACCTCAAATATAGGTTAAAATCGCGTTTTTTGCACATTTAGGTTATAATATTTCGGAAACCTGAGCCAAATGAGCATTTCTGAGGCCAGATTTGAATTCAGCGAGTCAAAAACCTTTGGGATAGNTGTTGTCGGCCTGTGTTATTCTTCAACAGGATATTGTTTATTGATGAATTTATTTTCACTAATTACACTAGTTCACAAATTTCGGTCAACTTTTGTATTGGAGCAGTTGATAATCTTTTTTAATGTAATTTTTTACGCTGAATTCAAATCCGGCTCCAGAATTTTTCTAGGTCGTCAAGCTTTCGAGATATCACCAGGTGGCAATACTGTCGTGTTGTTATGGTGACAATTCGTCTTAACAGCAAATTGTTCGAAGCAAGTTATTGTGCGCATGTTTTTCCAGCTTATTTCAATAACAAAAAATGTCGAATAGAGCGTATAAAACATGTGACC
This sequence comes from Dinoponera quadriceps, assembly GCF_001313825.1. Taxonomy (NCBI): domain Eukaryota; kingdom Metazoa; phylum Arthropoda; class Insecta; order Hymenoptera; family Formicidae; genus Dinoponera; species Dinoponera quadriceps. The sequence goes on from NW_014555900.1 coordinate 46,937, forward strand.
CGGCCTCCGTCGTTCGGTGGACGTTCGTCCCGTCCCGGCCGACGGAGTGGTCGTGCTGGTTTCTCTGGTCGACCGTGTTTCAGTTTCGGTAGCCCTGGCGTAGCTCGCCGGATGTCCAGGGGTCTTTGTAATGCGAGTGTGAGTGGATGCGTGAGCGAGTGAGTGAGTGAGCGGGTGATCGAATGCTCGAATGCGTGTAGAAATAATAATTGGTTTATTAAATTATCCTACGTCGTTTGCTACACGATAATCTTATCGATGGGCCGTGCTTTAATTTCGGTGTTTCAAACCAGCTATTATTCCGGTGACAATACTGGCGACGGAATCCCGTGTTTACAATATGACGTCGGCTTAGTCGGTGTTATCTTCCCGGAATCTATTGGGAGCAGACGCGACGCTCGGTCCGTGGAGCTCGCGGTGTTAGCGGCGAGCGGGCGCGGT
>NW_014555900.1:48541-57206 GCF_001313825.1 Dinoponera quadriceps
CCGGGGGGGGGGGTGCATCGTTACAAACAGATCCGAGTTTTTTTTTGCAACGTTTGAGGGGAGTATATAGTCGAGAAGAAGGGCTACACAATCACAGCGGCGCTCAAATTATTGTATTTGCACTACTTTGGCTTTGCAGGGAGCAATCTGGACAAGCCAAGAATATCGAGAATGTTTTATAATGCTTGCAGAACAAAGCTATATCGGTGCTCGATGGGCAAAAAAATCTATTTGCCAGTAAAGATCCAGTCATTTAGAGAGAGCCGAGTGATTACGTAACGGACTGTTACTTCTGTTTGACTAAAGCAACCAAAATATCTAAAAGAACTCGACAAAATGTGAAAAATGCGAATGTTGTATCGGTCACAAAGTCGGTTCCACGCAGTCTAAATGATTCATTATCGGTTTGTCCAGGTACGTCCAGCCCAGGATCTGAAAAAATCATACCAGCAGGAAGCAGCGGCAGCGAATTCACAATGAACGAAGTGTATTTGATTACACAAGCTGAATTAAACGATTTGGTTCGTGATTTGCATTTATCGAAGCAAGACTCTGAATTGCTGGCATCACGATTACAACAGTGGAAATATCTGTCATGCGAAACGAAAGTCATCTATTTCAGAAACAGGAATGTCGAACTCATTATATATTTCAACAAAATAGACCAGATTTGTTTTTGCACTGACATTCAAGGTTTATTTCAAAAGATGAACCAACCATACGATAAAAATGAGTGGCGAGTGTTTATTGATAGTTCTAAGTACAGTTTGAAGGTTGTATTTTTGCATAATGGAAATCAAGAGTCATCTATTCCAATCGCTCACGCAGTCAACATGAAGGAAATTTACGAGACAATGAATAAAATATCGCAAATGATCAAATACAATGACTATAAATAGAAAATATGCGGCGAGCTGAAGGTATTTGATCAAATCCAAGCTAGAAATGCAGGAATATATTCCTGCATTTCATGGCACATTACACTATTACAAGTTGCCGGTATGTTAACTGGTATGCAGGCTTTACAAAATACTATTGCTTCCTGTGTCTATGAAACAGTCGAGCAACAATGCACCATTACACCAGGACATCTTGGCCAGAGAGACAGCAATTTTCACCTGGTAAAGAAAACGTTTCAAATAAATTACTCATCGACCCACAAGACGTGTTACTCCTGCTGCTGCACATTAAACTTAGTCTAATGAAGAACTTCGTCAAAACACTCGACCGGGACAGACCCGCTTTCCAGTATTTGGTGACAAAGTTTCCAAAAATATCTTGTGTCAAAATCAAAGAGGGAATCTCTATAAGTCCGCAAATAAGAGAATTAATTAATGATCAGTTTTCGCAACATTTATCAGCCGCAGAAACCGCAGCATGGGCGTCCTTCAAAAGAGTTGTCCGTGAATTTCTCAGCAACCGAAAAAGCGACAACTATAGGCAAATAGTTACGGATCTGCTGGAAAATTATTATCGAATTGGTGCTTGTATGTCGCTCAAGCTCTATTTCTTACATTGCCAATTGGAATTTTTTCCAGAAACTTGGACGAAGTAAGCGATGAGCAAGGCAAGCGAATTACACCAGGAATATGCGAAGAATTGAGCCTAATTACCAAAGTTTTTAGGATAAGGGCATGCTCAGTGGTTACTGCTGATCCTTATTGCGTGAAACGGACCCAAAACAACACAAGAGACAAAGTTTAGCAGCCGTTCACTTCTAAATTTTTGAATAAAATGGGCCTTTCATATATTTCCAAAACCTAACAACCTACGAAAAAACAGAAAATTATCTTAGAAACTCATTTCAGTTGCTTCAGTACAAAATCGTGTATACCACTGTTATGGGCAAGTAGAAGAAACATATACTAACGGTCCGTTGAAAGCCCAAGCTGGCTTCAATAAGTAGAACGTCAACGTCCATGGAGCCTTAATGTATGATATGGTACTTTATAACATCGAATCATTGATCTTTTCTTTATTGATGTTACATTAGATGGCCAAAAATATGCTGATATTTTGTCCCAACAGATTATCAAAGTTATTAGAAAAAATGCTATTAGAAACTCGTTTACATCAGCATAATAATTGTCCGTCTCATAATATACGAGGGTGGTCCCTGAAGTACCCGACCTGACCTAGAGATGGCGGTAGTTGTTTGAAAAATATCACTGTATTAGAAAGTACAGAAAAATATCACAGTATTAGAAAGTAATCTATAAAGCATATGTTTCAAGTTTGAAGACGCTACGTTGTTTAGTATTTGTTTGGCAGCCATCAATAGTGAACGTTTTCAGTGAATTTGTGAAAATGGAGAAAATTGGTCATCGTTATGTGATACAATACTTTTATTTGAAAGGCCTCAGCCCAACCAATACAAAAGCTGAACTGGATTCTACTTTGGGTGAGTCTGTTCCTTCGTTTACAACAGTAAAATATTGAGTAGCAGAGTTTAAACGAGGCCGTACGAGCTGCCAAGACGAGCATCGCAGTGGTCGACCAAATGAGGTGACGACTCCAGAAATGGTGAAGAAAATCCACAAAACGGTACTGGATGATCGTCGACTGAAAGTGCGCGAGCTAGCAGACATAGTAGGCATTTCAAAAAGTGCGGTACATCGCATATTATCTGAAAATTTGGACATGAGAAAGCTGTATGCAAGATAGGTGCCGCGTTTGCTCACACTCGAGCAAAAATAGTGTCGTGAAGATGTTTCAATTGAGTGTCTGGTAAACCCTATTCGCCAGATTTAGCCCCCTCGGATTATTTTCTGTTCCCAAACTTGAAAAAATGGCTCAGAGGTCAAAGATTTTCCAACGATGAAGAAGTGATGTCGGCAGTTAATGGCAATTTTGAGGAGCAAGACAGTTCTTATTATAAAAAGGGTATAGAACTTATTGAATATCGCTGGGAAAAGTGTAGAGCTGAAAGGAGATTATGTTGAAAAATAAATACATTTTTTTCAAAAATTTTTGTGTTTTCTTTGTTGGGTCGGGTACTTCAGGGACCACCCTCGTATGTGTTACATGTGCAGTTTTACACAAAATATTTCCAAAACGCTGGATAAGAAGAAGAGGACACATTCGTTGACTTCCACGTTCTCCTAATTTAAATCCTCTAGATTTTTTTGTGGATAATGTTGGAAAACATGGTTTATAATGATATACCACCTATATAGGAGAACATGAGAAAGCACATATTTATGCATGTGTGAATATAAATTCAGAAATAATAGATAGAGAAAGAATATCATTTATATATAGTGTTCAAAAATATATAGAAGCCGTAAGACATAATTTTGAATATCTCCTTCAATAAATTTTTGTTTTTAAGAATATAAATGTTTGATTTTTCTGTTTTCCTCAAACACATGTAACTTTCCATGTTCAAGATCATTAAAAGTCAAATTGTGACACGTCGTTGAATTTCTCTCGATGTTGGCTATAAAATATCGCAAAGAAAAATCTGTACTTCTAAGGAAATATGAAAATAGGCCAATAAAATCAGACGCAGTTATTGATACGAATAAATTATTTTATATGAGAGGATAAATATGTTTTAGTGTTAGTGCACGCGCCAATTATTAGGTAAACCGGAAAGTTCCATCCATCTAGCGGCGAGTAGCTATAATTAGAACTGTCGGTGACTTTAATGTCTAAACCAAGTTAAATTTTTCAGTTTTACCATCTGTCAATAAAATTCAGTATATACAAATATACGTTCGCATCAATAATATTGTTTCTTACTGCATCGAAAATATCGAAATTTGAGCCAATAAACGTCATTTGCGCGAAGTGTTAATCTTTTGCTTCAAATGGAAAAAAACTGCAGCTGATCGAATGCTTGTAGAAGTTTATGGCGATAGTGTTACTTCCAATCAAATATGCAGAGAATGTTTTCAACGTTTTAAAAGTGGTGATTTTGACGTGGAGGACAAAGAGTGTTCTGGACGGCCAAGAGCATTCGAGGATGAAGAATTGCAGGCATTGGTAGATGAAGACCCTTGTCAAACGCAAAAACTTGCAGAAGCATTAAATTGTAATCAATCTCTCATTTCCGATCGTTTGAAAGCCTTGAGAAAGGTGTACAAGGAAGGAAAATGGGTCCCATATGAACTGAAGCCAAGAGACAATGAAAAGCGAAAAACTATCTGCAAAATACTGTATCCTAGGCAGCAAAGGAAAGGGTTTTAGCATCGTATCATCACTGGGGATGAAAAATGGATATATTTTGACAACCCCAAATTAAAAAACCATTTGCGACCCCGGCCAACCCTCAACATCGACGTTCAAAGCGGAATATCCACGAAAAGAAAACAATGCTCCGTATTTGGTGGGATCAGAAGGATGTAATTTACCGTGAGTTGCTGAAATCTCGCCAAACAGTCACAGGACATCTCTACCAAGAACAAATTATCCGTTTGAGACAAGCATTGCACGTAAAACGACCAGAATATGAAACGAGACAGCATCAAGTGATTTTGCTTCATGACAATGCTTGGCCTCACGTAACAAATCTTGTCAAGGAAACGTTTGAATCACTTCACTGGGAGGTGCTACCCCATGCGGCTTATTCACCATACTGTGCCCCTTCCGACTACCACTTGTTTCGGTCGATGGCACATGCACTTGCTGAGGAACGCTTCAATTCTTATGAAGACATCGAAAAATGAGTTTCTGACTGGATAGCCTCCAAAGACGAGTCATTCTTTCGCCGCGGAATTCGTTTACTGCCCGAAAGGTGGACAATATTTCGATTGATGTACTTTTTCATTTTGTTTTTTAAATAAATAAAATAAAACCATACTTTTTGCAAAAAAAACGGACGGAATTTTTCGATTTATATAATAGTTCATCAGAACTATTACATAATTTTCAAACGTACTCACTTTTCAAACGTACACGGAGAATCTTTTTTGCGTGTCAAACCGACACTGTATCCCATTACTAACAATTTTCGCATATAAAATAATTTATTCGCACAATTTAACTACAACTACATCGGATCTTATTAGCCGATTTTCATATTTCCATGACTGTATATCACGAAAAAACAATTTATATTGAATTGTTACTTATTCTATTTTAAAAAGTTATTTTTACATTCAAATTTCTGAAAAAAATGACCTTGAAGAAAACCTTTTTTGTTATAATAATTATCCTTTCGGTGCAACATTTTTCCTTAGACAATTTTTCGTATCATCAAAAACAAGTGAAACATTTAAGATGTTCGATTTAAGTGGATATAATCTGTGATTGATTTCTAATTGCATATATTTTTTTTTTCTTTAGTTTGATTGTATACTTACAATGTTATTGGTGCATCTTCTTAATTTGAATTGTTACAATTATGAAATTTTGGTGTGAAGATTTTTAACTCGCACGTATTAATGTCTTGAACACGTCAATTTTATATATAATAGAATGTTAGTTGCAAATAACTATACATTAGGTGTATTAATTAATTCGTACCGCCTAATTTTGTACAAAAATATAAATCATTTGAATTTAAATTATTATCGCCCCTTTTTGCTATTTTAAAATATTGATATTCAAGATTAAAACATGTCACGTAATATGACATTTAAGCAACATAACCTTAAAAATTAGTTGTAAACATCATGGTCTATGATAAAGAGTATATTCGATACTACGTGCGTTTTGCATTTAAACTCAATAGAAACGCTTCTGAGGCAGCTGAAATTATTTGTTTCGCTTACAAAGAAAGTGCAGTCGTTTATGAGACAGTAACTTCAGTGTTGACGATTAACCACGTGCTCGGCAGCCTCGCAAGTTTGAAAATCATGAACTACAGACGCAACTCGATAAGAACGTGACTCAAACACAAAAAAACTTGCCGAACAAATTGGAGTGACGCAACAAACGCTTTCGGTTCGATTGCACCAGCTGGAAAAATTCACAAAAAAGGAAGGTGGATTCCATACAAACTAACTGCTGACAACAAACATCGTTGGTTGACTACGTGCATTTCTTCGTTCGTCAGAATACGAAAAAGGATTTTTTATATAAAATTGTAACTGGCGATGAAAAATGGATTATGATAATCTTAAACGCAAAAAATCATGAATGGATCCTAGTCAATCGGCAATATCAACAGCAAAATCTAAACGTTTCAGCAAGAAGGATCTTCTTTGCATACACGGTAACCCATTTTAATCGACAAACGGAGATATCTCCAAAACTACACAATCTACGAAAAAAATGTTCGGATAAAAGTTGTCGAGGACAGTGGGGGTCATCTACTTGTGCTAATGACCTTGAGGTCAGTTTTCAAGGTCATTTCAAGGTCAAGGTCACTTTTAAAAATGGAACCTCCTATTTTAATGTCGGATTCAGAAAGAGCGGGAAATTTTACATCCAGATGTGTATCAAAGTATAAGGTTAACGTGACTTCCATAGGTCAAATGAAGGTCAAGAAACCACCCCTACCAAACCCCAAGCAGGCTAAACCACCTAACTCTGGGAACAGCGAGTTTAATCGTTTTTTTTTTCTTTAAAATAAATTGAATTCCAATCCACAAGTAGACTGACTCACAAGCTCGTGCATTATCTTCGTTGTATTCATGATGTCGACGTTGTCGAACCAGATTTCTATCACGAGCTTATTGAGGTAGGTTTCGAACTGCTCAGTTGTTAGGATGTCTTTCATCTGGAAAACATTTAGTAAAAATGTAGCAAGGTAGTTGTTATGGCAAACTACTATCATATCACTAATTTTATTTGCAAGGTAGCCTGCCATACTGAGAAAGTGGCTTTAAAGAGTTTAATTCGTTCAAAAAATTTGTAATTAAATTGTACGGGGCAACATTTAAAACTATTAATTCATCAAATCTGAAGTGACGAAATATCTTTCTTACGTTTGCTGCACCTGCTTGGAGTTTGGTAGGGTTGGTTTCTTGACCTTCATTTGACCTATGGAGGTCACGTTAACCTTCTACTTTGATACATATTTGGATGTAAAATTTCCCACTCTTTCTGAATTCGGCATTAATAATAGGGGGTTCCATTTAAAAAAGTGACCTTGATCTTGAAATGACCTTGAAAACTGACCTCAAGGTCAATGTCATTAGCACAAGTAGATTACCCCCACTGTCCTCGACAACTTTTATCCGAACATTTTTTTCGTAGATTGCGTAGTTTCGGAGTTTGTCTCCGTTTGTCGTTGATTAAAATAGGTCACCGTATATGTGGGACCAGAAAGGTGCGCTGTCCGGTGGTTGGGAGTCTGATGTGATCAACCACGTAGTCTCTGACTCTGGAAATGATGTTAGTACCTGGCCTCTGCAGCGTACTACGAGTAACTGTAAGTCCTGGCTTTGAACAAGCAAAGATCTCAGGAAACAGTAACTGCCGAAGAACCGATCTTCTCAGGGCTTTTGATCATATGAACTCTGAAACTCCTGATCATGACTCGCATTGCGTGCGAGTTGGAGATTACAAGATGCGGGTCTGGCAGTGGCCGTTGCAATCGGACGTGTCCCCGGGTGGATAGGGAAACGCCTACTAGATATGGCGGGTTCCGGCAAATAATCCTTCGAAGGAATAAGCCAGCGCGGACCAATGGCGGTGGGAATCTGGAAGCTAAGTGGTTCCACCCTGTGGGAGGGGTTGCGCCACAAATTCTCAATCAAGGAAAGATTCTCGCGACAGGCGAGTGGGGGCCGCCTCTAAAGCCCCTATTCCCCGCGCCGGGTTCAACAAGCTTGGTTATCACCGACCTAGAAATTGGGGAGCCGCCGAACAAAGGGGGAACCCTCCTCTCGACAGAAAAGGGTAAAAACACTCATCATGCAGGAGTCTTCATAGAAGGAACACGCCGGTTCTTTCGGAGGGGTCAACATTGGCAAGAGGGGGGAAGATAACGTCCCTTCCTTCTCGTTATCTGACGACGGACGGGTGGCGGAGTTGCCGGTAAAGCTGGCGTTCAAATTTAAAAAAACTAAAAATGCTTCATATAGTTCGATTCTATTCCGTTTGCACCACTTATGTTTTCGTTTGAGAAATACATATTCATTTTCGAGAAATGCTGTATCTCCCAACCTTTTGAGGTACAAACGAAAACAAAAGAGGTATAAACGGTGCTCTTTCGAACGCTGTTGACCGCTTTTCAATATCTCTAAAAATAGCCAAGTTCTCCATAGTGGGCTATGAAAACTGAAAAATGCTGCCCTGACGGTTACAAACCGGGGAGGAGAATGAGGGGCCTGGGGTTCCCCTTTCTTCTTTGGGATATCGCTTCTCCTACGGATCTGGACCAAAGACAAGGGGGAAGTGGGAGCCGCTCTTGGTGTGCCCCCTCTCTCTACCCGTCGAGGTGGTAGATAGGGGAGTCAGCTGCCGAAGGATACGCACCCTGAGTGAGACTTTGCCCTCCTGGACCGTTTCCTTTTAGACCGGCTGGCCCCACCGGGCGTCCCGCCAAGCACCTCAGTGTTGCGCGGGTCATCTTTAAGTATGGGCCTTTCTCTGGGGGACGGGAACGTGGGACCTGCGGGCGAATATGCACTTCTCCAAGCTTGCCTGTGAAGATGCGTGCGGCCATAATGAGAGGCCTCTCAGGCTTCTCACTCTGAAGAGAACTCTGGGGGAAGAGGGCGGGGGACGAGAGGTAGTGGAGCCTCTGCCCCTCGGTCCACTCCCCCCCCCC
>NW_014555900.1:57494-67493 GCF_001313825.1 Dinoponera quadriceps
CCCCCCCCTGAAGACGCGCAAAAAGGTAACGGAGAAGAGTTTTTTAGTCAGTAGAAATCTGACATACACTCACTTCGACTCAATTTAAGACGTTTGAAACTTCGTCGATGACTTAATCGCTTTAAAGCTATCAAGTTTCTATCGTGATGGAATCCGAAAGTTGCTTGATAGGTGATGTAAGGTCATCGATGTTAACGGAGAATATTTCAGTGATTAATTAACGTATTCATTTTATTGAAAAATAAAGTAGAAGTTTGCGAAAAAAGCCGACATGAATTAATTTATACACTTAATATATAATAATGTCATAAAAAATAAAATATTAGGAATACTTCTTTTCGTCTGTTTCTTCTACGATCAATATATTTTCTATCATTAGTAATAACATATATTGTCGATTCGAATTGTGTGAATTACTCTTACAAATATAAGCAATACAATACAATAGTACACTTACAAATATAAACAGCAATTTTATAATTAACACTTTCGCTGCGGCGTACTCCAATCAAAAATGCTCGCTGCATACTACACGATATTCAATTGTGTGACACTGAGACGGAATAATATAATAAAAAAATGTTAACCAAAAAATTCAAACAAAGTGCCATACGTACACAACGTTCGCAAATGCGAGCGATTTTCGATGACATATATGCATATCGTATGCAATTAAGAAGATATTTTTCGGGAACGTATATATACAGCGTGTACAGCGAAAGGGTTAAATAATATTATAATATAATTTTGTAAAATATTAAATATAAAAAATATACCTTAATATATTTGTCTGGAACATTTCTTTTCTTAAGTAATTCAATTAAACCATTAATATCATTGTTTGCATGTTTTTCATAATGAAGTGCATAAAGCATCACAAGTCTAACAGTATCAATATCTCGTATTTTTTGATTATTGATGAGTGTTTTTATTTTCTGTAACTATAAAAGAAATAATTAATAACAAACGACAAAGATAAGATAGAACGGTAAGTATATAAATAATGCCCTTACAGAAAAGTATTATTTGTTCGTGAGTAATAAATTATTATATCTCACAAAAAAACCTTAATTGGAACATGCAGATCTGAACCAACTTTAAGTTTGTAAGGCGGGGGCTCCCAAAAATATAAATGTAAAATATTGTTGATGGCCAGCCGTTCGAAAGTTATTAATGAAAAAAAATTTCAGTGTTGCACATATGCCAGTGTAGCAAGACGGAATCTCGAAACAGAGCGTGTCAACGCGATAGGTGCCTGCGAAATCGTCGGTCCGCGTTCGATCCCTTGTATTTTCTCCCGTTCTCCCGTTCTTTTTCCAAGTCCTTTTTTTCTTTTTTTCTAATTAAATAATATTTCTTTGATTCTTTTTAGAGCGAAAAAGCATTAAAAAAATAAGTAAATTTGGAATAGTCAGCATTTATTGATTTTTTATATAGTGTAAAGTTACGAGTTTGATGAAGAAATTTTATTAATTATGGTAATTAATTTCCTCTTATATAAATATATTTATTAAAAACGAATGTGATTTGTCGAGATAATATTTATATCTTTATATATGACTCGTGCTCTCGACATAATCTATATAATTGGCGAAGTCTCATCTATATGTAAAAAACAAACGTTCTTGTTCTCGTATTTTTTATTTCTTATAATCTATATTGTTTTTTATGTTATCTTCTTATGTCTTCTATATTTCTTAAACCTTCTTATCTTCTTATGTTATCACGTATATATACGAGGGTAAGTAATTTGACAAATTTGGTAAATTTCCATAAGATAGCGCTACAATTCATAAAGTGACATTATTACAGGCAAGTATTATTCCTCAAGCGACCTCTGTTAAAATTTCAGCCAAACGCATAGTTAATATTTGCATTACCAGTGTTGAAGACTGTTTATTTTTGGATAAATGTACTGAGGATGAATTGCACTCCGGACGCCCAATTGAGGTTACGACAAAGAAATAATTGAAAAAAATCTATGATATCGTAATGGAAGACCGTCAAGTGCATATGCGCGAGATTGCTGAAGCTGTAGGCACATCTAAATCGACTACTTTCGCATTTGCCGCAACAATGGAAAAAAATGAGTTTCGTGTGGTCATAAAAGATTTTTATTTAAAGAAGTTAACGGCCACGTAGGTCAAAACTGAGTTGGATGAAATTCATGGGGACTCGGTACCAGTGTTGAAGACTGTTTATTTTTGGATAAATGCACTGAGGATGAATTGCACTCCGGACGCCCAATTGAGGTTACGACAAAGAAATAATTGAAAAAAATCTATGATATCGTAATGGAAGACCGTCAAGTGCATATGCGCGAGATTGCTGAAGCTGTAGGCACCTTAACTGAACGGATGCACAATATCCTATATGAAAAAATGAATATAAAAAAGCTGTCTGTGCGATGAGTGCCGTGATTATTAACTGTTGACTAAAAACGCACTCGGATATTTCAATGCAGTGTTTGGCAATATTCAATCACAATCTAAAAGACTTTTTGCGTCAATTCGTCACTGTGGACGAAACTTGGATCCACCACTTCACAACAAAGTTCAAACCAGCGATTGAAGCTAGTATAAAAAAATATTATTTTCATTTCTGATATTTTTCGATATTATATAACAACCGAAAAAAACCGATTTGTGTAAATACTGGTATAATAAAAATTTCGGTATAATGCCGGTATTCGACGTCCAATACCGTTATCAATACCGTTGTAAAAAATTTTGTATAATACTGGTATTATAGCGGTATTATTATTATGTTATTGAACGTAAATGAAATCAATAAGATTCATAATGTAATCATGATACATATTTTACAAAAGGATATAACAAAGAAAATAACATGCATTGTCATGGTAATCGCGACGTCTGGAATTATAAGATATCCGACTATAGTAGAAATTGTGGCTCCGTAAAGGTCCACAACGGAGTGCTCTGCATTGACCGTTTCGGTTCTTGATGGGATAAATTAGGCTAAAGGCCCAAAAGGAATGTCGCAAAAAGGAATGAATTGCACTGATATGGCTAATCTACGGAAATGAGGCCTCTCACCACTCGTTCCCAATCTTCTTGCTTCATCTTCTAGAAGTGGTATTGACCTCTATTGGAGAGCGAGTACATATCTTCGGTAGAAAACAGAGGAACGAACGAGGCAAGATAATCTAGTCCTCCTAGAGGGAATTGGGCGTCGGGCTAATAATGTGACACACAAAAGTCAATTGTTAGGAAACGCAAGGGAATTCAAAGCCGGATGGAATCTATCGTTGACAATCTTTGCAAGAAAAAGGCTTATGATTAAAAACTCGGCTCCTGGAACGTAAAAACAATTTATCGGACATGTGTAATAAGGGAACTAGAAATAGTACTCCTGAAGTATGGAATAGATATCACGGCATTACAAGAAATCCGATGGCTGGGAAGCGGAACGATTCGTAGAAAAAGTTGCGATGCGTATTACAGTTGCTATAAATATAAACACGCTTTGAGTGTAGTGTCATAGACTGTAACTGTGACTGACCAATAAATAAAAGACTATGCCATATAAAAATCAGAACTAGATTTTATAACCTAAGCCTGATAAGTACACCTGCTCCAATTAAAGACGCTGAGAAGAATATAAACGATACTTTCTACGAACAGTTAGAAGCACTACATAGGAGGTGTCCAAACCATGATACTAAAATCGTAATTGGAGATTTCAATGTAAAGATTGGTAAAGAGGATATTTATACGGATGAAGTTGATAAATATAGTCTGCACGATGAAACTTACAAAAATGGCACCAAGTTAATAGATTTTGCAATAGCAAAGAATATGATAATAAATAGCACCCGATTCCCAAACGCCAATGTGCACTAACCACTTTCACCACATCATCAGGTAGCCAACTAAATAGACCATATATTGATTGATGCGCGGCATGCTTCTAATATACTGGGTGTGAGATCATGTCGAGGAGCAACATCGATTCTGATCATTGCATAATCCCCCAGGGGCCGTAGCGCTGTGCCTACTCTTCTGCGGGCACGCCTACGGTACGGGAATGACGACCCCAGGGTACCCAGTCAGATGCTGACTTGTGTTGCTACGCAATGCAGCGGCTTTTGAGGTTCTGAATCCCTTCGGGGACATTGAATGATGACAGAATCCTCTAAATATGAGAGGGCTACGGCCCTCCGGGATTAGTACTTTGTCTACGTTGTTGGCATGAGGAGACTACGGTCTCTGATGATTAGTGAACACCCACTCTCGAACGACTTTCTGTCTCAAAGCCTGAAGGCATGCGGGGGTTTTCTCTCTCTCTTTCGCTCCCCTTGCGTAAAGGAATGACGACAAAACCTTGAACATATATGAGAGAAGCATAGCCTCTCAATGATTAAAAATTGCCCGTTGAACATTACCTTGTCGTCGGCATAAAGAAGCTGCTGACGGCTTCTCATGATGCGATAGTCGTCGACATGGTGGGCATGAGGAGGCCGCACTCTGCCGGCCTCCGATGATTAAACGTCCAAAGGGTGTTCACCCGCCAACGAGTCTCGTATTATGAGGATGCTTCGGCGGCCCATGATTACACGAGACATTATGCAGAGACGAGGGAAAAGCTCTGTCATTTCGGAGCAATCCGAAAGGCATCCTGCGCTGCATCAATGGCGCATTCGCACGTAACCCGTTGGAAAACTATAACGGTTAGTGGGCAACACCCTTAATTCGATTACCCGGCTAAGACGGGCAACTAACCTTTTAACGGGAATGAAGTTCGGCTTACGCGCAAGCATAAGCTCGGATGAGAGTCAAACGTCCAACGGAAAAAGATTGGTAGACCTCGGGGTCGGAGCGCAAGCCAATCTTCCCCTGCCGGAAGATGCTCCGGCGTATGCGATAGGAGGTGAATCGGTTCGCCTAAGCGGGACTGGGTTCACCTCGGCCCCAGTGGTCGACAGGTCATTGCGGTGGAGTTAGAGGCCCCGCGACCTGCGCCACTGGCGTCGTCAAGGCTGGCAGCTGGTGCTCACTGTGTGTCTTCGGGCCAATGGGTGTCACCAACGGTTTCGATAGGCAAGGACCTACGAGCCGTAACGGTGACCTAGATTGTGGATGGCGCTAGTCGCGTGTAGTCTATTGGCTGAGGTCGCATGCCGCGGCACGCTACGCGTGCTGTCAGCTCACATTAGTCTGATCATTGCATAATAAGAGCTAAATACAGAGCAGGAATATACTCCGACAAAACCTGTCGAAACTAAATAAATAAACGGTTTAATGCCCACATTTTAAAAAGCAAGGAATTGATTGCGAAGTAAACTGAAAAAATTATTTTAAAATTAAATGAATTGACATCAAACTCAGTCACTCAGCCAGAAGAACGTTTGGCAAGGTATTCAGATTATATCAGCAGTCGAGCAAACTTTAGGCACGGTAAAAAGACCAGTGTATGACAATTGGTTTGATAAGTGTGTGCGAGTAATTAAAGAGAAAAATTCTGTATAGCTGACAATAAAACAGAAACGCAATACCAGAGCGGCAAGGGAACAGTATAGAAAGGAAAGAAGTGCTAATAAAATCATATATCGTGAAAAGCAAGAACTCCAAGACAACTGGCTAAAAGTAATGAAAAAAGAGAACAAGAAAAAAGAAGTGCATAAATTTTACCAAAAAGCTAGCCTACATGGGCTACAAATGGGTAACTTCATCACAAACTTAGAGGACATTAAAAAGCTCTGGATGGAGCATTTTAAGAAATCCTCTTGGCGAAAGCAATAGCACGAAGCTAAACAAGGAGAGACTAATTGGACAAGAGGAGAATGAAGAAGATATTGTCACTGCTCCAATTTAAATGAGACACGGAATGCTATACAGAACTTAAAGAATAACAAAGTTCCTGGATCGGATAATATTTCGCCGGAAATGATAAAATATGGCGACGGAAAGCTACAGAGGAAAATATACAATCTGCTGGTCGAGATCTGGGGGAAAGAAATAAAACCTAAGCCTGATATGTCCTATCACCACAAAAAAAATGATAAATTGGAGTGCGGTAATTATAGAGGTATAAACCTTCTAAATATTGGCTATAAGATTTGCCATGCATACTGTGTAAACACCTGAAGCTATTCATAAATGACATTATTGAATCGTACCAGTGTAGTTTTATGCCTGGGAGATCGACAACTGATCAGATTTTTGCAATAAGGCAAATTTTTGAAAAGACCAGTGAGTTCCAGATGGAGATACCATCTGTTCATCGATTTCAGGGCCATATATGACTATATAAACAGAAACAGTCTATATAATGGAATGAAAAAGTTCTGTATCCCGCAAAAACTAGCAAGGCTGTGTAGGTTGACAATGGACGACGTTGTATGTGCTATAAAGTTTGGAAGCGAAATTACAGAAACATTCAGAACAAAAGTTCAGAACAAAAGTGAGTTTTCGACGAAGTGACGGGCTGTCGGGGTGTGGTTTCTTTAATCTATGTTAAGAAAATATAATAAGAGATATTGGCTTTAATATTATATTTCAGACATTATATACGAGGTCTGTTCAAAAAGTATCGCGAATTTTGAATTTCCGCGGGTTACGTATATTCGATTTTTGATTTTTTTGTGGCGTTGGTACTCATGTCCCTCACTTATGCCGACAAGTTCGGCCATTTTGAATATTCAGTTTATCTTTGACAGCTGTTTTGCTTGGACGTGTTTTGGCTCGTCTTCGATTTTTGCCTATTCCAAAAAATGGATCAAAGAATCTGTATCAAATTTTGTGTGAAAAACAAAATTAAGTGCGCGGACGCATTCCGAATGTTGACTGTGGCATATGGTGAAGCTACCTTGGACCGTTTATCGGTGGTACAAAATGTTCTCAGAGAGCCGAGAAGATGTGAACGACGAAGAGCGTGCCGGACGCCCGAGCACGTCAACAACAGACGAAAACATTGATGAAGTGAAGAAAATAGTATTGGCCAATCGTCGAATCACCGTTAGAGAAGTTGCTGAGGACCTAAACATATCGATTGGCTCGTGCCATTCGATTTTTACTAATGATTTGGGCATGAGACGGGTCGCCGCGAAATTCGTACCAAAATTGCTTGTGCGCGAATTTTTGGCCAAAAACAACACACTAATGATGCCGCAGCCACCGTATTCCCCAGACCTGGCCCCCTGTGACTTTTTCTTGTTCCCGAAACTGAAGAAGCACATGAAAGGACGACGCTACGCTACGATTGAGGAGATAAAGACGGCATCGAAGGAGGAGCTGAACAAGATCACAAAAAATTATTTTTTGAAGTGCTTCGAAAATTGGAAAAAACGTTGGCACAAGTGTATAATATCTGATGGGGATTACTTTGAAGGAGACAAAATAGATATTCATGAATAAATAAATAATTTTTGAAAAAACACAAAATTCGCGATACTTTTTGAACAGACCTACTACATACATATATACATACATACATACATACATACATACATACATATCAGGTCGTTCCATAAGTTCGTGCCGCGTTGTATTAATATTTCTCGCGTTACGTTTTATAATTATAGAACAATACAAGAACTTGGGTAACTAAGCTTTTATACTTCAGTTTAGTCTGTAGAAGGCATTCGAGAACCACAGTGAAGTTATAAGAATTTTATATTTAATACTCAATAAAATAATGAGTGAAATACATGTCCATTTTCAGCATCTCATGCTATTTGAGTTCCGAAAAAGAAATACGGCAACAAGTGTAGCAAATAACATTTGTGCCGTTTATAGGAAAGGTGTTTTATTAGCTCGTACATGCAGAAAGTGGTTTGATCGATTTCGGAAGGGAAATTTTAATTTGAAAGGTGAACCACGTGCCGGACGTTTAGTCGAGGCGGACGAAGACAGAATTCGTAATCTGGTGAACAAAACAAGGAGTTTGTCAGTATGAGAAATGTCGCAAATGCTAAACATGTCAAAATCGTGTGTATATAGACATTTAAAGGAAATGGGAATAGTGCAAAAGCTGGACGCGTGGATGCCGCATCGATTTACAGAACGTAATCACCTTGATCGCGTGGCAACGTGCATATCACGTGCTTGCACGTAACGAAACGGAAACCCTTTCTGAAACGCGTAGTAATTAAAGACGAAAAGTGGATCATGTAAATCCCCAAGGGAAACGAATTTGGACTGAAATAGAAAATTCAGCAAAACGAGTTGCAAAACTTGGTTTACACCCTTGCAAAGTTATTCTTTCTATATGGTGGGACTATGCATGTCTAGTCCAAGAACTTCTGGCCTCTCAATAGTCCCGAACTCTCTTGACAACTGTGTAGGACGTATTCGAGAGGATTACCAACAAGTTCAGGCACTCCAACATGGCCTCCCTCCGGGCCGCCATCGAGGCGGTATTTGCGGCTATAGATCGGGCCCAGTTGAAGACTCGCGCTTTAGATCGAGCAGTGATCGAGGCGCAGGGCGAGTACATCGAGTGAGAGGACTCATGAAGGATCCCTTAAGTTGAATATTAAAACACTTCTTTGCATTTTTAATATTGGCTCTAATAAATGACTTTTCCGATAAAATATTTTCATGTTCGGATTCTAACAACGCAATCTGCATATTTATATAAGAGAAAATTAATTACCAATATCCTCCTCTATTAACTCGTAACAATATGAAAAATCAATAAATTTTGAGTATTTCAAAATTTATTAATTTTTTTAATGCCTCTTCGTTCTCAAAACAATTAAAAAAGTATTATTTTTTTGAAAAAAATAGAACTTGAAAAAATGACAATACAAGGGATCGAGCGTAAATCTATAAGTTCGCAGGTAATCTAAAAATTCGCAGCGTAAATCTAAAAATTCGCAGGTTCACCTTATTGCGTTACTACGTGATTCGAGATGCGGTCTTGTTGCACTAGAATACGTATAATGTTGAAAAATTTTTTCGTTAATAATTTTTGAATGGCTGGAAATCTACGCCTAATATTTTACATTTGTACTTGGAGCTCTCTACCGTACAACTTTAAAATTTAGTTCAAATCTTGTCCTAATTCATGAGATCTTCTTGTCAGTAATTTTATTACTAGTGATTAATGATTTTGAGTACTTAAATTAAAAAAATTCTAATAATATAAAGTGATCAAGTGATAATGACCACAATGATAATCACTGATCTATTACAGAGTTCTAGTAATGAATATCTGGTACGAAGTATTTCTCAGGAATTAATTACTCATGTGAAGTATTATACTAATAATTAAAACCTGCACTAGCATTTGAGCCCAGTACTTCAGTATGTTTGATATGAATCATTAATATTTAATAAAATTAATTAATAACGGAATTTATTACTCCATTTATGAAGAGCAAAGGGAGTAAATTTGTAAAAAGAAGACACAGACACATTTGTTAACTTTTATTTGTTTTAATTCATGTATATCTTTTAAATAGAAAAGAAGAAAATTGTTGTTTATAGTTTAATTTAAATATATATAACTTTCATACGGAATCTTTGAGATTAATTATAATTCTTTAAAAAAACTATATAAATTAACATGAAAAATACAACGGTCATTCTTACAAGTAAGGAATTATGGAACCAATAAGAGCAAACTGCATATAATAATAAGCATACATTTTCTCACGATTAGTATGAATTATTTATAACTTATGATTTTTAAAGTAACTTATTGCCTTTGCTTTAAGATTTACTCTAATCTATATTTAAGAATCCAAAAGCAATTGTAGTATAACAGGTTCACCAATATAAATTACATTAATTTCCTTTACATATCGACTGTTCTTGTGTTTTTCCATATTATGCTATTATAATGTTTTTTGATATATAGGAAACTGGGGCATAAAAGAAACTATGAGGCATAATGGGATATGGTCGATAATTTTTACTACAGAGATGATGATGTGTAATTAAATGTTTTGCAATAATTATTGTTATAATTACTATTAGATGTCTTTTACCATGTGCTGTTATCAGTTGTCATATTATTTTTAGAAAGTTG
>NW_014555901.1:0-15845 GCF_001313825.1 Dinoponera quadriceps
CAGATCGGACCGCTGCGGGGGAGGGTGGATGGGTGCGGACCTTCGCGCGCGACTACCGCGGGTCGTCGCGATCAGGGGGGGGCCGAGGGTCTACCGACTGTCGGAGGAGGGGGTACCGACCGCTTAAGGGCCCTATTCGGTCGGTAAAAAAAAAGAACAACGCCTACCGGCCGCTGCTATTCGGTCGGTAAAAAAAAAAACAGCCCCAACTGCGCCAACTGGCCTTCCTACTCGGTCGGTAAAACAGATCTAAGTGAGCCAGAAACGGCTATTCTCATCTACTGTTAGATTGATGTCTCGCACGGACGATCGAACCCGTAGCGAGCCGAGATACGCGAAAAAATTAGAACCGAACAGCTTGTTCTAATTCCGATCAGAAAAGTCTCTCTCTCTCTCTCTGAGAGTTCGCTCAACGTTACTTCAACGGTCTCTTAGTGCTCTCAAGGCACCCAGTTTATATACCGATATCACGTTTTTTTTTTCAAAGCGGAACTAATAGATTGATCGACCTTCGATTGAACAAAGTCTTTTCGATCATGTTCAACTGTCTCAATGTTTTTTGATACAATATGACAATTAGGTGTTCTTATACCCGAACACGTGATGAGACACGCGTGTTCCATATTTACTTGTGTTGTTGTTGGTTAGCAATCCGCATGTTATTGTTTTCGAGATCGTTTCCCGCATCATGCTCAGCTTACATGATGAGCATAATAACATTAACGATTTCCGTTTGAATTCAATTAGAATTTTGAACAAAATGTTTCATTCGATCACGATTAAATTTTTGATATTCCTTCTTTAAGTATATTTGTTATTGACATTATTGAATATACACTTGGACTTGTTGTTATACAATTAATCATGAATGAGACAAGAATCATCATATTCTGTTTTTAGAACTATTCAATAATCATAGGAAACATTTAATTTAATTGTTTGTATTGTAGAACATTATGTTAATGTGCGATTTCATCATTTAGAAAAAGTGTATGACAAAGAAAAAGAGAAAGACAGAAAATAACTAAATTAATATTATTCAAACATGAATAGAGAAACAAAGAGTATAACTTTGTATTCTTATTTCTATGTATGTATCCTTTTGAATTATTATATGTCAACAAAATTATATTTTTAAGCATCTTTCGATTCTATACAAAATATGTAAACAATGTTTCATGTATTTGGAGTACAAATTAGTTCGGTCCGTTTTTTTGTGGTAAAAAATGCATTTATTTCAGAACAAAATGAATGAATAGATTAATCAAAGTATTGTCCATCGCTGGCTACTACTTTTTCCCACCTCTCAGGCAAGTTTCGAATTCCATCTCGAAGAAATATCTCGTCTTTTGAGGCGATCCAAGTTAGGAGCCAATTTTCGGTTTTTGCAAAAGAAGTGAACCGGTGACCTGCCAAATCGTGCTGCATCCGTCGGAACAACCAATAATCAGAAGCAACAATGTCCGGCGAATACGGCGGGTGCCGTAAAATATTCCACTTGAGCGTTTCCAAATAATTTTTTACGACTTTTGCGACATGAGGCCGAGCGTTATCATGCAGAAGATTAACTTTGTCACGTCTTTGCTGCTCGTATTCCGGCCGTTTTTCTCGTAATGCACGGCTCAATCGAATCAGTTGTAGCCTATACCGATGCTCCTCTTGCGTTTGACTCGGATCGTCATCGAGTAATGTCTCCAATTCTTTGTCTTCGAATTTTTTTGGCTGTCCAGAGCGAGGCTCGTCTTCAACGCTGAAATCACCATTCTTGAAACGTCGAAACCATTCCCTACATGATTTATCATTTGGAGCATTGTCACCATAAACTTCTACAAGCATTCGATACACTTCAGCTAAACTTTTCTTCCAATTAAAGCAGAAAACTAAAACCTCCTGCAAATGCTGCTTAGTTAACACAAAATTTGACATATTCAACACAGTAAAAAACAGGGGTTTTGTATGAAACTCAAAGTGATATAAACTGAATATTATTGACAGATGTCTAATCTCTCTAAAACCACCGAAATCAGCTGTCACTATGAAACATTCATAACAGCCAGAGCTATCTTTTGAAAACGGACCGAACTAATTTGTACTCCCAATAAATAACATAAGTGAAGAATGCTCTGAAATTTATGAAAGCTAACAATCTGAAAGTGAAGATGAGTTGAATGATTCTTTCGAAAGTGACCACGAATTCGACAGCGATTATGAAAATTACTCGTTAACACGTTCCGTGCCATGTGGGGCGTATACGACCACTGCTGCACTTTCCGTTCAGGCCATTTGCAATTCTCATTGAAAAACAAAGAATTCTTAAAAAATTTATTGTAGAGTCAAATATAGACAACTTCACATCACGTATACAGCGTTTACGACTTTTTTAAATCTTTAAAGTGTGGGTCGTATACGCCCCACGCGGCCGGAATAGAAAATCTTCAAAAATTGCCGTGGCACGGAACGTGTTAGGCACCAATGAAGAGGAAGATAATTCGAATGCAAGTAGAGGACAAAAGAGAATGAGATTGTTGACGAATTCTGAAGACGATAGTGAAGAAAGCAATGAAAGGCAAAATATTGAAATTGCTATTGATGGAACAGTTTGGAAAAAGATGGAAACAAGTTCCTCTCCTGGCCCTCTTCATACCATTTTCAAAGATGTATCTGGTCCAACTGGTCACACCAAACGAAACATTATGATGGGCAAAGTAAGCACCGCATTTTATTTATTAGGTGTACAACTTTGCTCTCGCCGTTTTTTTTTTAATTTGAGGCTTTATTGTAAAAAAATGGAGATAAAGTTATGACTCAAAGTATTGTCCATCACTGGCCACTACTTTCTCCCATCTTTTGGGCAATGCACGAATCTCGCGTCGAAAAAACTGCTCATCTTTTGAGGTAATCCACGAATCTATCCATTTTCCGACTTCTTCATAAGACTGGAAGTGTTGGTCAGCCAGGCCGTGTGCCATTGATCGGAACAAGAGATAATCCGAAAGTACAACGTCTGGAGAGTACGGCGGGTGGGGTAGGACTTCCCATTTCAACGTTTCCAAGTATGTCTTGACCACTTTTGCAACATGGGGTCGAGCATTGTCATGCTGCAAAATCACTTTCTCGTGTCTCTCGGCGTAGTGCGGCCGCTTGTCTTTCAATGCTCGGCTCAAACGCATCAATTGAGTTCGATACCGATCGCCTGTGATCGTTTCAGTTGGTTTTAATAGCTCGTAATACACTACGCCGAGCTGATCCCACCAAATACAGAGCATTACCTTGGAGCCATGAATGTTCGGTTTGGCCGTCGATGTGGAAGCATGGCCGGGAACTCCCCATGATTTTCTGCGCTTGGGGTTATTGTAATGAACCCATTTTTCATCTCCAGTCACAATGCGATGCAGAAATCCTTTTCGTCTTTGCCTTTCAAGCAGCTGTTCACAAGCAAACAAACGCCGTTCAACATCTCTTGGCTTCAACTCGTACGGCACCCAATACCCTTGCTTTTGAATCATTCCCATGACTTTGAGGCGCTTCGAAATGGCTTGTTGAGTCACTTCCAATGATTGTGCCAGTTCTTTCTGAGTTTGACACGAGTCTTCATCAAGTAATGCCTCCAATTCAGCATCTTCAAAAATCTTTCCTCTTTCACCGCTATGCCGGTTTTCGACGTGAAAATCACCGTTCATGAAACGTTGAAACCACTCACGACACGTTCTTTCACTAATAGCGATCTCACCATAGGTATTTGAGAGCATTTGATAAGCCTCAGCCGCAGATTTCTTCATATTGAAGCAGAAAAGTAAAACCTCCCGCAAATGACGAGAATTCGGCTCGTAAACTGACATCTTCAATCGACGATAACTTTATGGTACAGATACAAATCGACTAATGTAACTATTAGGTTATGTTGACAGATGCCCAAGTTGATTGTATGACGTATATGATCTATTTACTTTGACCACTAAGTTCCACTAAAGCCATCTATAGGGAAACGGCGGGAGCAAAGTTGTACACCTAATACTATTTGACAATAATATTATGGAATACATTATAAAATGTACGGAAATGGAAGCACAAAGAGTTCTAGGAAAAGAATGGAGTTTAATTGGAGGCTCGAGATAAATTGGAGGCATTTATAGGTATTTTATATGTACGCGGTGCATATGAAAAAAAAAACGTTAACGCATCGTCTTTATGGAATAAAAAATGGGGTTCTTCATTTTTTTCGAGTGTCATGAGCCGAAATTGCTTCATGGAAATGTTACGATTTTTGCGTTTTGATAATAAAAACGAGCGGAGCCAACGTTTAAGGAAGGATAAATTTGCTTTGGTATCAAGAGTATGGAACACATTCATTGAAAACAATCAAAACTGTTTTAAGCCAGCCGAAAATATCACAGTGGATAAACAGGTTTTCCCAACGAAAACTAGATGTAGGTTCACAATACATGCCGAATAAGCCAGATAAATTTGACATACGAGATCTGTTCAAAAAGTATCGCGAATTTTGAATTTCCGCGGGTTACGTATATTCGATTTTCGATTTTTTTGTGGCGTTATGTTGGTACTCATGTCCCTCACTTATGCCGACAAGTTCGGCCATTTTGAATATTCAGTTTATCTTTGACAGCTGTTTTGCTTGGACGTGTTTTAGCTCGTCTTCGATTTTTGCCTATTCCAAAAAATGGATCAAAGAATCTAACAAAATTAAGTGCACGGACGCATTCCGAATGTTGACTGTGACATATGGTGAAGCTACCTTGGACCGAAGCAACGTTTATCGGTGGTACAAAATGTTCTCAAAGGGCCGAGAAGATGTGAACGACGAAGAGCGTGCCGAATGCCCGAGCACGTCAACAACAGACGAAACATTGATGAAGTGAAGAAAATAGTATTGGCCAATTGTCGAATCACCGTTAGAGAAGTTGCTGAGGACCTAAACATATCGATTGGCTCGTGCCATTCGATTTTTACTAATGATTTGGGCATGAGACGGGTCGCCGCGAAACGGCGATGCTCACACATCGTTGCTTGTGCGCGAATTTTTGGCCAAAAACAACACACGAATGATGTCGCAGCCACCGTATTCCCCAGACCTGGCCCCCTGTGACTTTTTCTTGTTCCCGAAACTGAAGAGGCATATGAAAGGACGACGCTACGCTACGATTGAGGAAATAAAGATGGCATCGAAGGAGGAGCTGAACAAGATCACAAAAAATGATTTTTTGAAGTGCTTCGAGGATTGGAAAAAACGTTGGCACAAGTGTATAATATCTGATGGGGATTACTTTGAAGGAGACAAAATAGGTATTCATAAATAAATAAATAATTTTCAAAAAAATACAAAATTCGCGATACTTTTTGAACAGACCTCGTAAAATTTTGGTTGACATCTGATGTGAAAAACAAATATGTTGTGAATGAGTTTCCGTACTTAGGGAAAGATGAAATGAGACCGATATCAATTTCATGGGGTGAGTCCGTTGTTTTGAAGCTGATTTAACCATTTACTGGTGGCAGCGGCAGAACCGTTACTACCGACAATTTTTTCACAAGTTTTTCCCTGGCAACAAAACTTTTGCAAAAAGAACTTCTTTTCTCTTCTAGTTGGAACTATCCGTCAAAATAAGAGAGAACTGCCAAAATCTACAAAAATACAAAAAGATAAAATGAAACGCTTTACAACGCAGTTTTATGTATCGAATAACTGTACTTTAACAATCTATAAAAGCAAACCGAACAAAAAAATACTTCTGCTTAGTTCAAGATATAAATTTGTAACAGTGGAAAAAAACAATAAACAATAAGTTGTTTGAAAATGATATAAAATATTTTATTCAAAATAATGTCCATTGCTATTTATACATTTTTCCCATCTCTCCGGCAGTTTATGAATGCAACGCCAAAAAAACATTTCTTCTTTCGAAGCGAACCAGCTATCGAGCCATTTTCGTACATTTTCATACGAATTGAAGCGTTGTTCAGCGAGAGCGTGTCCCATTGATGCGAATAGATGATAATCGGACGGAGCCGAGTCTGGAGAATAAGCCGCATGCGTTAGTATTTCCCAACTGAACGCCTCGATCGTTTCCCTGACCCGTTTTGCTGTGTGTGATGGGGCATTATCATGGAGCAAAATGACTTTCTGTTGCCTTTTTCCATATTTCGGTCGTTTTTCACGCAATGCTCGATTTAAATCGATCATTTGCTGTTGGTAGCGATCAGTATTAACGGTTTTACCAGGTTTTAGCAGCTCATAATAGATTACACCCTTCTGATCCCACCAGACACAGAGCATTGTCTTCTTTCCAAAGCGATTGCAGTGGATGTCGATGGTTCACATGAATTCACCCATGATTTCTGACGGTTAGAATTCTCAAAATATATCCATTTTCATCACCTGTCATGATACGGTGGACTTTCTTTCGTATCTGTCGAGCAGCATTTCACAAGTGGTTTTTCGATTTTCTTGCTGTCTTTCATTCAGTTCATGCGGAACCCATTTTCCCACTTTCTGAATCCTTCCCATGGCTTTCAAACGAATTGAGACAGCTTTCTGCGTCACATTCAATTCATCCGCGAGTTCTTGTTGAGTTTGAGTATCATCTTCATCCAATAAGGCTTGCAATTCGTTGTCTGCGAACTTTTTCGGTGGTTTCCCACGCTCTTCGTTTCTCACGTAAAAATAACCACTTTTGAATTTTTTCAACCACTCGAAACATTGTGTTTTACCAAGAGCATGTTCACTGTAAGCTTCGACAAGCATGCGATGCGCAGCAGTTTTCTTCAAATGATAACAAAAAACCAATGCTGTTCGCAAATCATAGTTCGTAGGCACAAAATTCGACATGTTTAAGGTTATAGAAAAATATACCGGTGTATGGAACTTGGGTTGTTGTGTGTTGAAAATCTTCGTCAGCTGTTAGAGGGAGATGATGGCGCTGCAGAAGCTGTCTTACGGTCCCTAAACTGATGGCTAGCACCATCTATAGGGAAATCCCGGTTTCATACTTCTACACCTGGTAAGCTACATTTTCCATTATTTAACTTTAGTTAACTGTTTTATCTTTTAAATATTGTATTTTCACAATGACTTTTCTCATCAATTTATCACTATTGTTAATCTATATATGGAGCAGATTATGTAATTAGTATAATTAATAAACTCCTTTATTCAAAATATCTTAAATTTAACTAAGTTTGTTATTTATTAACTTCTTTCAATTATTATTTCAATTAGAAATCCCCTTTCAACATTCTCATATGATCCTACCCCTGATAAAGAGATTAATTTCTCTTTGACCTAAATAAAGGACCATAAAACGTACGTTCTGCAGTCGAAGTAAATGGACCCTTCCGGACATTAACCTGATCTACAGATCTGCGAGTACATTTAGACCTCACGAGTACACGAGTATGCAGTGTCTAATGCGTACACCTCTTCCAGAACGTAAGAATATTCTAAAGAAACTTCTTTGTAATATACCATAATTACAAGACATTTCAAAAGAGCTTACATGAGGATTTGGGCAACTGTAGCTAATATCAGTATAATTTTATTAGTTTTTACGTTTTTAGCAGTTGCTCTATGCTTCCTTTTTTCTGGTTGTATTAGTTCCATTAATATTAGGTGATAAACTTAATTTTTGCTGCTCGCTAATAGAGAGTGCCGGCTAATACGCTGGCAAGTTTCGACGGTGAAGTCACATGTCTCGTGTAGTTTAGGCATTGCTGAAAGCGATTCAGTCCTCACAGGTTAAATTTCTCAACGTTAAAAAATTTCCCAATCGATTGAAAATGAATCGCAATAAACTGTTTTTCCAACATGTGCTGCTTCACTACTTCGACCTTAAAAAAACCGCGGCTGAAACACATCGCTTATTATCCGAAGTGTATAGTGATAAAACTCCATCGGAAAGAACATCTAGAGTTTGGTTCGAATTTTTTCGAAAGGGTGATTTTGACATGAGAGACAAAGAACATCCCGGACAGCCGAAGAAATGTAAAAATGTCGAACTGCATGAATTGCTTAATGAAAATCCAGCTCAAATGTTTTTAGAGTTGTCGAAAGCGTTAAATGTTACTTCAACGGCTGTCTCAAAACGCTTGCATGTCATGGGAAAAATTCATAAGGAAGGAATATGGCTACCGCATGAGTTGTCAGAAAACACCATTTTGAATCGTTTGTCTATTATTGTCTGACTTCTTTGCTTGCCAGGCAAAGAAAAAAGAATTTCTTGTAGCGTATCGTTACTGGCGATGAAAAATGGATTTATTTTGATAATCCCAAGTGGAGGAAACTATGAGTGTACCCCGGCTACCATTCACTTCCACGCCGAAGAGGAATATTCATGGGCATAAGACCTTGGTCTGCATTTGATGGGACCAGAACGATGTGCTGTACGAGCTCTTGCGTCCAAATGAAACCATTACAGCTTATCGTTACCAACAGCAATTATGCCGATTGAGTGACGAATTGATGCAAAAAAGCCTTAGCCATCCTTAGCCAACAATCGACGCAAAGTCATATTTTTGTATGATAACACTTGACGCATATTGCGAAAAGCGTGAAGCTGACACTTCAACAACTTAAATGAAAAGTCCTTCCGTATTCAGCGTACTCTTTAGACATGGCATTGTTGGATTACCATCTTTTCCGGCCGATGCAGCACGCATTTACAAAGACACACTCCTCCAGTTACGAAAAAGTCTAAAAATGAGTGGATAAATGGAAAACGCCTCGAAAAACACCGCGATTTCCCTGATGCCGGAGAGATGATAAAAAATAGTAGAAAATTGAGGAAATTATGTTGATTAAGGCATTCGTTTATCTTCTCTTGGAAACAAATAAATATTAGAGGCGAAAAAATAGCATGAATTAAGTTTAGCACATAATAGTAAACTATATAAAGTAGTGATACTAGGCGGGTTATAACCCAGGTCTGCTAAGGGGAGCGCAAAGCAGGGAGGCTCATCCGTGATGCGGGGACTGACGTAACGCGGAGGGAGGGGAGAAATTGTAGGCGTGCGGGGGCTGACGTCAAGTGGAGGAAGGGGAATTTGTAGACGCGGGGACTGACATCACGAGGGAGGCTGACGTTACGCGCGCAGGAATTGATGTTATGTACTGTATTACCGACAGTATGTCAATATTATCACCGTTATCCCTTCAGCGGTGGATATTCCATCCAGCGAACGATATTCCTCCTCCATCGGTCGGTAAACGAATCCCACCGGCGACCCATGTTCGATCGCCCGCGGCGGTCCGCCGCTTAATCGCAACCGTTTTTGCGTTCGCTCACAGCGATCACACTCACCCATTCGCGTTCGCCTGCCCGATTCGCAACAATCCACTCCCAACGCTCTCGCGCAAATAAACGAGGTCCCGCACGGTAAAACGACTGACAAACTTAAAAAGCGGCAAATAAACGACTGACAAACGGTAAAGAACGGCGAACAAATGGTTGACGAACGGTAGAGAACGACAAAGGAACGGTTGACGAAAGTTGTTTAACGTTTTACGTACGTTGATAATACAGTTTACGAAACGTATTAAGTTTATATAATTTTGCGTATAACGTATCTTTTCGAACATATGCTTGGTAAGAATAGGAAAAATGACCGGAAAGAAAGAAAGGGACAAAAGAACTCGAACCTTATCGTTTATCTGCTGTCACAGCTATACATGCTGCTCTTGTGATACGGCTGTTTCTATTAAGATGGTTACATTATGATTTTTTCGATGCATTTATATATGTATATATATATATATGGTAAGGAGGAAGGATAAGTATAAGAGAAATATTTAATTTCTTTTGTATTTATAACAGTTTATTTTTGCCAAATTTTATTAATTTACAATAGCATCGTACTTTACACAATATCTTTCAAAGCATACGCCAATAGTTAGTTCTTGAATCCCTGTTTATTACAGTACTATTTTCTCGGGACATTTACGTATACATTGTTTACGTAATTGACAGAATAGATTTCTACTTTCCATGCGAGGATTCTCACTAATATGTGAAACACCTACATAGAACATTACTTCCAGGTCAAGATCGATATCGTAATCATATTTATTATAAATCCGAGAATATGAAAGAACATTACCACAAAGTAACAGCTCTGTAAATATTTCATAGCCTGCAAGAATTTTAATATAAATATATGAGCGACGATTAATTTTTTCACGAATTATTGATGCCACAAATGGTATATTTTTTCCTTGTGGGCTATAATTCCGCCAGGATAAACGTTATTATGTACTGTGCGAAATATTTCATAGTAGTCCCAATCTATATTATGATACGCATTTTATTTATTAATTTTTTTGCAAATGTCTCCCATTTGCATATAAAATTTCTGTTTCAGACGATAGGACCAACATCGAGGATTATAAATATACTGTTACATTCTGCGTACCTCGTGAAAAACGAATTCTTTTCTTTGTTTGGGAAACTGACGGATTTGGGCAAGCGCTATCGTGATACAGCTAAAGAGGCCAATTTAAAATTGGGCTATCGATAAAACTTAGATTCAAAGGTTAATTATAAGATTACGATAGCGCGCTATCAAATGTGTCATGTGTTTCCCAACGCGCCTATTACACGAATAGCATGAAAACAAAAGCGATCTCCTTTTCCGTCTTCACGTGAGGAACATAGTCGTCTAAGTGGTCAACCTCGGGTACAAGCTCTTCAATAGGATTTAGATCTTAAGATTATTTATGAAATCCCGATAATGTCAATAGTTTACCAAATACCAAACCATCCGTTTCACAAACTGTATTAGGAATCTTCCCAATCTCTCACATCTTTTTCACACGAAAATTGCCTTTATTGGCGATCGTCACCTATCACTCCCAAAATTTCACCTATAAAAACCTTACTTTCTTGCCGCCAATATTACTTCCCTTCTTCTTCTTCTGCTGCTGAGTAACTCGCTGTGCTAGTCAGGATCTCTTAAGTGCACGATTTCTCTCAGTATTTCGGTGAATAAGTTTGACGAAGTATAAAAATTTCTTTCGGCTTAACATTTCGCCACAGTATTCCGATTCAACCATCGTGAGTGCCTCTGCCATCCAGCCGATTCGTCCACAAACCGAGTCACGAGAGGACTGCCAGAGTTAGCCTTCAGGGTCTCAAGAAGGTTTTGGATAAATTACTTTATCTCAAGAAGGTCAATACAACTCAATTAACGAATAAGTACCCAGCATAATTTACATTCGTTTTAATTTACTTCGTATCTTTTCTTTTATTAACTCCTCTCCGTACCGTAGTGAATACTCTACGTGGAGAAGACAGGCGTCAGGCCCTTGCGTTGGCCGCTAGAGGCTAGCGACGATACGCTAGCAGCACAGCTTAGGTGCATTTCAGAATTATTATCATCATCAGAGAATACACTATCACCGACTCACCGTTCCCCTCTGGCCCCTTCTAATTAACCCGAACCTCTCCCTTTTTCCCCTTATCCACCAAGTCCTTCAACCTCGGCACTAAATTCTCCCTATTGTTCTCTCCTACGGTCTCCGTGGAATACACCACCCATTTCCCCCGAATCACCGTGGTACCTCGTCATACCTTCGTGTTCCCCGTCATCTGGACCACGCACTACAGACTCATTTTCAGTTCCATTCGTCTCTTCCACCCCCTTATCTGACCCACCAACTAACTCCTTACCTTTTTCTTAAGGTTCCACACGCCCGCTACACATACATATCTTATTAAGTACCGACAAATTTTATATTTTTGTAAATTAACCGTACGCTTCATTTTGTATTGTAAATTCACCTCTACGCTATTATTATTTTAATAAATTCCGAAATTGTCAGTTTAACATTTAATTTCATGTTAAAACCTTCGCGCACTCACCACTCTTTACCCAATTATTTCGCTCGCGGTCCTATCCTAATGTTTACAGTAACCTGACCTAAAATAGAACCACCCTGCGTACGTCTGCGTCGGAGTAAAGTGGCTCTTTCGGTCTCTGACCTATATCGCCGGCATACAGGTATGTTTGGGACTCGCATTTGCGAGTACGGTCGTTACGTTCTCTTCCAGGACGTAACAGTACATAACGTCTTGTTTGTTAAATTGTTTGTTGGTTCCTCGTAGACCAAGTTCTCGATTTCGCAGAAACTGCACTGGTGATATGCGCTGCATATGCGCGGATTCTTCTCGCTGATTTGGTTTCTCTCCGAGGATACAAATTGTATCACTCTCATCCATGATTTTAATATATTTTTATGAATAAACAGACGAATTTTTCATGGTCTTTTATCGAAATAAATTCTACGCATGCGCAAACAAAACACAAATTACACGACATTATCTGATACGGTGTCGTTGCAATTTGTATAATTGACTGCTCGAAACACGTTATGCCTATCGATCGTGTGTTCTCGCACTGTTGTAAATACGAGCAATTCTCCCCACCCACTGCATTTTTTCAACATAATTTATCCAAAACCTTCTTTTCCTTATCCCTATCTGAAAATTGGTTTTAGGAAACGTCTATATGGCAAATAAACGGTTGACGAACGGTAAAGAACGGCAAAGGA
The DNA here is from genome assembly GCF_001313825.1 of Dinoponera quadriceps. Taxonomy (NCBI): domain Eukaryota; kingdom Metazoa; phylum Arthropoda; class Insecta; order Hymenoptera; family Formicidae; genus Dinoponera; species Dinoponera quadriceps. The sequence goes on from NW_014555901.1 coordinate 12,557, forward strand.
ACGGTTGACCAACGGTAAAGAACGGCGAAGGAACGATTGACAAACGTTAAAGAACGGTAACTATGTTTTTGAACGTTGTTTGACGTTTCACGTACGTTTATAATACAGTTTACGAAACGTTTTACGTTTATATAATTCTGCATATAACATCTTTTCGAATGTATGTGAGGTAAAAATAGGAAAAATGACCTGAAAGAAAAAAGGGACAAAAGTGGCTCGAACTTTAGATTTTTTGTTTACCTGCTGTCCTAGCTATATATGCTTTTGTGATACGGCTGTTTCTATTAAAATGGTTACATTAAGATTTTTCGATGTGTTTGCGTATATATGGTAAGAGAAAAGGTAAATATAAGAGAAATATTCTTTTTTTAAATTATAACAATTAATTTTTTACCAAATTTTATTAATTTGCTATAGCATCGTGCACAATGTTTTTCAAAGCATATGCTAACAGTCCGTAGTGGACAAGAGACTCGCTGTCGAAATTATCGCTTTCGCGTATCTTTTTAGTCGCGTAATACAATTAAAGATTCTTAAGGGAGTCATCCCGTGTGACGGCTTAAAAAAATCGATTTCTTTTTTTGCATAAATCTAATCTAGAGCATGCATAGAATATACTGGCAAAGTAATTTTGGCAAAGAATTTTTTAACTGGTGCCCATGATTTTTCGAAAACGGTTCAATGGATTTAAATAAAGTTTTAATGATAGATTCAGCACATATGTAGCTATCGTGGGAACTAGAATTTTTTAAAAATATTGAACCGTTTTCTGTTCGCATAAAAATTAGTCGCAAAAAATCATGCTATTTTGAGTTATAATTTTTAAAATCATGCGAAAAATTGAATTTTTAATATTTTCAAAAAATCCTAGTTCCCACGATAGCCATTCACCTATAGATTAAAATGCAATTTGATTTTTTGATTTCCGATAAACCAGTCTGCCGGAATCGTGGGCACCGTTTGTCTGCCTTTTTTTACATAGGTGCCATTCCAGTGATGTAACTCGCCATTGACGTCATATTTTTAAATAAAAAAATTTACACATATAGTTTAAGATGTAATAAATATATAGTAAAAATTTGGAAGCTCTGTATTTTTTCATTTCACCGCAAAAAAATGCAAAAAAAACCTTAAAAAACGGTCGTCACACGGGATGACCCCCTTAAACTCTTAACCCCTAACATATATCGTTGATATTATTCTATTGCAAGACGATTACAAATTTTTTAAATTTCATATCAACAGGATGCGTATTTTCACATAACCATGAATATATATGATCTATGCAATGCTCGCGATTAAGTAACGTATTCATTGTTTGCGATTTTACGTACATAATCTTATTTAACAAAGTAAACTTTATAATTTTATTATCGTCCATCTTACAAAATTCCAACGCTAGTTCTCGAATCCGTATCGGTGAAGAATGAGTTTCCGTTAACTCTATATGTCGCTCAATGTCTGCACGTTTTTGAATCAGCATTCTCCACATTGAAGAAGGCAAAATCAGATGATTGCCACGATTATTACCAAGGTTCCTTGTCGTAATTTTCTTCTATCGTATCTAATAAGGCTGTCTTTATCAGACGCGTAGCCTCATACGGTACATATTAATCCGTCCATAATAATCCATAATGATTAGTGGTCAACCACGAAACTTGAAATTTTTCAAAACTTGTGAGATGATTCCGGGGAAAAGATGGTCGAAAGATATAATGAGAGAACTTTTTTCAATATCGCTACTTTACGATACATGCCTTTCGGACAATGAATCCTTGCAAGTCCACTAACGTTGACGCGGCCATGGGTGAAATATTTTTTAATCTAAACTGTCCTGAGCTGTCCTGAGCTGTTTAAATATAGGCAATTCCCCATTTATTGTGTTTTTCTCAATACGTACTATCTATAAACTCCTTTTCTTTCAATATGCGTTAAAAGACATGTCAGAACATGTTTCAAATAGACGAAGACACATGAGACGTAATGAGAGTGAAAGACCAGGGTGTGGATTACCTTATTCCTATCTAAGACTCGGTTTTGGAAAGGTACATTTGAGTACATATGGCAAGATAACGTGTTTCCTATCGGCTTCGTATCCATAAACCTTTTTCTTTCGATAAGTGCTAGAAGACATGTCAGAATATGTTTCAAATAGAAGAAGACACATGAGACGCACATGAGAGTGAGAGTGATGTTTGTCGGCTTCTAACGAAGAAGACCAAGGTAGGGATTTCATCTTTCGTTTTACCTGTTGTCCCGGCTGTACATACTTTTGTGACACCACTGTTTCTACTAAGATTTCATTATAATTTTCAATGCGTTTTACGTATGCTATACTCGATAGAGGAAAGGAAATGAAAAAGGAAATGAAAATTTAGTATTTTACACATAATGTTTATTAATGCATAATAGTATAATGATATTAATACAATTATATCTTCTGTCGCTTTAACCACCAGTTGAATGTTCTTAATACATTTTTATAACGAGCAGTGTTTTCGATGTTTTTTACATCGATATGTATTACTTAAATCTATTTCTTTTAAAGAAATGCGTTTTACGTATGCTATACTCGATATGTATTACTTAAATCTATTTCTTTTAAAGCAATGCGTTTTACGTATGCTATACTCGATAGAGGAAAGGAAATGAAAAAGGAAATGAAAATTTAGTATTTTACACATAATGTTTATTAATGCATAATAGTATAATGATATTAATACAATTATATCTTCTGTCGCTTTAACCACCAGTTGAATGTTCTTAATACATTTTTATAACGAGCAGTGTTTTCGATGTTTTTTACATCGATATGTATTACTTAAATCTATTTCTTTTAAAGAGTGGATATCTTTGTATTCTGCGTCTAATGTCTCGGTGATTGAATTTCTTTATATGTCATCGCTGAGAATATCCTGCAACCACCGCTGTTTATCAACTCTTTGACGTATACTTGTAGGGATTTCTCGTCACCAGTTTTTTAACGTTTTACAAACGTTTATATTGTTACGCACGTTTATATTGTTCTGCATATAAACCGCTAACGTCTTCTCAAACATATGTCTCATGTGAGGTAAAAATAGGAAAAATTACCTGAAAGAGAATAAGGCTCGAATCCTAGATCTTTCGTTTACCAATTATCCCAGACTAGCTATTCGTGTTTTTTTATTGAGTGATACCGCTGTTTCTATTAAAATGGTTTCAACATAATTTTCAATACATGAACGTTTTACGCACGTTTATAATATTAGGTCTAGTAAAAAGTAATCCATTATTTTTCCAATAGAGG
>NW_014555902.1:0-3222 GCF_001313825.1 Dinoponera quadriceps
TGGGGATCGGCACGAGTTGGGGTGGTGCGTTCGCCGCCTCTGTGGAGTGTTCTCCATCTCGGCCCCTCCACTCTGGCCGTTGGGCTCTGCGCCTCCGGGGCATGCGAACGCCCCGGAATTTCGTTTCGCGTACCGCGCCGCAAGTATAGAGACAACGCGTGTCTCTCCGTCCGCACCTCACCGGAGGTACCACCGACCGCCGCGAACCGCGAATTTACCGCCGCCGGCTGCACGTTGGCCAGGCTTGCCCGGCCGACTCCACCGTTCCTGTAAGGAGGCACGATACCGCGTGCCCTCCGCTCCGGGAGTCGACCGACGCGGGCACTCCGCGTGCAGCAACCACCGCGAACCGCGTACCGCGACGCCGAGTCAAGCAGGTGCATTCCGCCGTTGCACTCCGATGCGAGACCGTCGAATTTAAACATCGCGAACCGTCAACACAAAGCCGCGACGAAACATTAATACCGCGCCCGCTCGCCGCTAACACCGCGAGCTCCACGGGCCGAGCGTTGCGTCTGCTCCCAATAGATTCCGGGAAGATAACACCGACTAAGCCGACGTCATAATGTAAACACGGGATTCCGTCGTCAGTATTGTCATCAAATTCTTACTTGAAATTAAAGCACGGCCCATCGATAAGATTATCGTGTAGCAAACGACGTGGGATAATTTAATAAACAGATTATTATTTCTACGCGCATTCGAGCATTCGTTCACTCACTCACTCACTCACTCATCTACTCACACGCTCGCACACTCGCCCTACAAAGACCCCTGGACATCCGGCGAGCTACGCCAGGGCTACCGACACCGAAACACGGTCGACCAGAGAAACCGAAACGACCACCCCGTCGGCCGGGACGGGACGAACGTCCACCGATCGACGGAGGCCGGGTCACACGAAGCAATAAATGTCAATGGGTTTAATCTGTATTACGAAAGTCTGAGTAACATGTGTAATCTCATAAATCTCAAATGGCTTAGCATCAAGAATTGTAAAAATATCGACGACTGGGGCTTAGATGAAATATCGGCAGAATTTTCGGAGTAATTTAACATCTCAGGCTGTGAGAAAGTCGCTGAAAGAAGATTGAAAGCACTGTATAGAATATTGAATGTGAAGAAGAAATTGATTGTTACAAATCACAACAAATTGTGTGAGCGAACTGATGTGACGTTAGAAGATGGTATGCTTTGCTTGACTTGTGAGAACCCTTGGAAATATCAAAAAAGTAATGTTAATTGAGAGTCACCTGTAGTGGGATTACAGTTTGTAGTAAACGTTCATACAGAAATATTCATCTCTATATATATGTATTACATATTATTTGTATAACTTCTTGCGACGATAAATGGAAGAATTGTACAAAGATACTGGCGACTAATCTTAAGTTCTTAGTATTGTATTAGAGCCGTAATCAGTACGTGTATAATTATAATGTGATATAACATAGCAATTATATGTAAATTCACTGCAATCTCAGGCAGAGCAGAAAGTAAAGATGACGTGAGAATGACGTCAAAATAATGTAAAAATGAATGCGGTATAAAAGTATTCAGGAGGTCGAATCTAGTCAATCGAAGAATCGATCACCTCCGTCAAGCGAAATCGAATTCACACACATCTATCGTAATCCACGTGGTAAATTATTATCTTTTCGTTAAGTCCGCTTTAGATCAACTTAAAGTGCACGGCAGGATTTAAGAAATTATACTTCATACCGACAAGGTATTGCAAGAACTAGCGACCTGGGATAACGTTTCCGGATAATGGTCGGACACCCGACTGGCCGGGCCAGTTACAACCGACATTACCGATTATTTTCTCCTGCTGGATCGTCATTCTTTTTTAAGATTTCACGAGTAATGTCATCTGAATAAGATTTAGATTTCATCGTAGACATTAATATCGATCATCAACACGCACGAGAAAATTCCGTTTATCTCAAGATGTACAGAGTGCAACATTGTTTCTTAAATTTTACCGCTCTTTTCACTTCGACTCTTAGTTTCAGGTAATAACGCTCCGTTTATCGTACCTCGAGCAGACCCTGGTTGCTAGGTTTTTTACGTAAATTCAGAAACACTACGCTAGATTCACACACCGAAGACATGCAGAGGCGCCATCTGTTGCGGCCTCCGCGTATTAATATGTCGGTATCGACAAACCTTTTTCACGACGGCCGGATTTGAATTCTCCGCTGTTGCGACCCGACGAAGATACTGCGCTGTGTTGACATTCCCGATGACGGCCCTCACGTGAGATAAACCTTTTCGGTGCAGAACATGACGAACGTACGACACTTGTCCGACAGTCCCGACCGACGCACTTTCCGCGCTTATTATTTACCACGATGGCACTCACCGCGCGAGACGAATGTGAGGCCCACATTCGACGTTGTCATCGGACGCGATAATTCGCAGAGGAAGTTCGCACTTTCGGCCCGAAAACGACGCGAAACACGAGACGAGCGGTCAGCGTCGCGCCTCTCGCGATAGCCATCTTTTAACTGACTACTCGTAACGAACAGATTACGATTCTCGAAGTACGAATATGAGCGAACTTCACTCGATACCGCCGACCAGTGGTTCCGCAAAACATTTGATTTTGACAGTATTTTCGACGGTATTTCGCTACGACAAGTACGCGAGACTTAATTCCTGTACCTGCGATGGCATTTCGCATGAAAAACCTCCCCTCCGGAGGGTCGGAACTTTCTATCGCTATAACGGTCTGATCGCGACATTGTTCGGCTGACACACTTCGTCCCGCGATTTCGGGCATTTACCCGCTTCTCGGGACTGTTTTACTACGATACTTTGCTACGACAAATGTACGTACCTTCCATTCGGCACTTTCAGCAGCGGTAACTGATTTTCAGACCGGCTAAAATCGCGTGAAACACAGGACGAGGTTTCGAACGCCGTTTCTGTTGCAATCGTCCCGGCATAAGTGACCAACGTAACTGACGTTTACGGTAATAGCAAATCTCGATGTATCGAAGCACCCGATGTTTGACAGCCAATCACGGTTCGTTCACATATTTATTGAAACGTAACGCCCTTGACACAGAATAAATTTCTAAATGATGTCCAGAAAAGACGTTTATTTATTTTTTTTATATATCTTTCAGACATCTTTAGAAAGTTTTTTAGAAATTTCTTCCACCTAAGATAATCCAAAATGTATGCAAGATGACTCGATTCCAACATTTGAAAGTA
>NW_014555903.1:0-486 GCF_001313825.1 Dinoponera quadriceps
AGTTTTAAGACTTCGTCAGCACGGTTAACGTTACTTTGCATGAGACCTGTGACCATCGTCTGCCCTCGGGTTTCGACGGCTCCGCGAATAAACGTGGTACCTAAGTCCTCGTAAATTCCGGTGTCTGAGTTAGCTAAGTGTTGTGTGTGTAATGTGAGCAAGGGACCAGAGACTGTCGGGTTAACAGTACCACAGGGGGACTCCGTGCCTCGGCCGGGTCCGTCCGGTGTATCCAATGTGTGTGTGTCAAGAGCAAGGGGAGGAGGGGGCGGGTCTCCGCAAGATTCTTCCGTACCTCGGTCGGAATTCACTTCGGAGCTGAGGGGGGTATATTCGAGAAGCTCCACCGAGGGGACAAAAATATCATATTCCTTCTCGGTTGTATTAAACAGCCGTAGGTGGGCCTTCCCCTTGTTATTAGTAACGACGGCGTTTCCAGCGAACACGCCTCGCGGTGTTTCAAGTGTAGGAATGTATCCCTGTTGT
>NW_014555904.1:0-293 GCF_001313825.1 Dinoponera quadriceps
CGCATGGACATAACGTAATAAAGCTGAATATTTCAATCATACTCGCCAGATAGCATCCGTTCACGATTTAACGTAAAGAAACGCAAGATTCATTGGACATTCACATTACTTTGCCTATTACACCCAAACACGCAAGTTTCGTCTGCTGATGGATTTCTTATACCTTTCTCATGGAACTAGCGTATTTAGACGAAAAGTCTCAAGCCGAAACGTGAATTTGTATATGTTCACGTTTTCTGATGTAGAATCGAAAGAAACGCTCGCCGCCTTAAATCTGCGAGGCTGCCGCATGG
>NW_014555904.1:464-671 GCF_001313825.1 Dinoponera quadriceps
TATTTAGTCGAAAAGATTCAAGCCGAAACGTGAATTTCCATTAGTTCACGTTTTCTGATGTAGAATCGAAAGAAACGCTCGCCGCCTGAAATCTGCGAGGCTGCCGCATGGAAATAGCATAATAAAGCTGAATATTTCAATCACACTCACCAGCTACCATCCCTTCACGATTTAACGTAAAGAAACGCAAGATTCACTGGACATTCA
>NW_014555904.1:832-1829 GCF_001313825.1 Dinoponera quadriceps
TTAGTGCACGTTTTCTGATGTAGAATCGAAAGAAACGTTCGCCGCCTGAAATCTGCGAGGCTGCCGCATGGAAATAACGTAATAAAGCTGAATTTTTAAATGACACTCGCCAGCTTGCATCCTTTCACGAATTAACGTATTAAACGCAAGATTCACTCGACATTCACGTTACTCCGCCTATTACACGCAAACTCGCAAGTGTTTCAAGCGTATTGTTTTGCTTTACCTTTTCTCATGGAACTTGCGTATTTGGTCGAAAAGATTCGAGCGGAACTGAGAATTCCCAACAAATCGCGCTTTCTGATGTAAAATCGAAATAAACGTTCGCCGGCTGAAATCCTCGAGGTTGCCGCACGGAAATAACGTAATAAAGCTGAATATTTCAATGACACTAGCCAGTTTGCATCCGTTCACGATTTGACCAACGAAACCCAATATTCACACGATATTCACGTTAATCCGGCTATTACACGCAAATCCGCAAGTTTCGCCCGAAGATTGATTTCTATTACCTTTTCTCATAGAACTAGCGTATTTGGTCGAAAGGATTCAAGCGGAACCGAGAATTCTCAACAGTTCACTTTTTCTGATGTAGAATCGAAATAAACGCTCGCCGGTTTAAATCCTCGAGGATGCCGCATGGAAATAACGTATTAAAGCGGAATATGTCAATCACACTCGCCAGTTTGCATCCGTTCACGATTTAACATAAAGAAACGCAAGTTTCAATCGACATTCACGTTACTTCACCTATTACACGCACACTCGAAAGTTTCTCCAGCTGTTGGATTTCTTTTACCTTTTCTTGTAGAACTAGCGTGTTTGGTCGAAAAGATTCAAGTCGAAATGTAAATTTTCATTATTTCACCTTATCTCATGTAGAATCGAAAGTAACGCTCGCCGGCTGAAATCTTCGAGGCTGCCGCACGGAAATAACGTAATAAAGTTGAATATTTCAATCACACTAGCCAGTTTGCATCCGTTCACGATTTAACAT
>NW_014555905.1:0-1308 GCF_001313825.1 Dinoponera quadriceps
TTTAACTATTTTCCCGTGGGCGAGGGAATTTCTCTTCGTTTGATTATTGCACGCGATTCCGATATTACTGAGCACCGATACTCTCGTAGAAAACGTGCGGTATCGGTAGCCGTGATATTCGATATTGAATGCAGTGAAGATATCAATGTGCACCATCAAATCTAACAACGAACTCGCGTGTACAGCTAGGTGGAGGATTTTACGACGACGAGGTGGTCTCTCGCGGAGCTAATAAAACGAGTTCGCGAAATAAAGCCGGGAGTATTATCAACTGTCGGAGTTAACAGTATTCTGTCGTCTGGGCGGCGGAAGGCACTTGCGTCAGAACGAAATATTTGACTTGCGCGGGAAAATTCTGGCCTCGCTCTTCATAAAAGTCACAATTGTCGCGATATCTCAAAAACGATTTCGGTAAAAGCGGGAAAAACGTCGAGGAAGGATCGCGAAACGCGAAATGAAATATTTCCGATGATCCTGAGGGTGACGGATATACGCGGCATTTAGCGGTCTTGTAACAGTGTAATACTCATCAGCGTAAAAATTCACGAAACCCCCGTTATTTATCACCGTTATTATCGTCATCAACGTCAGTTGAACGATAGTAAAATTTTTCAACAATACACGCCATTCGCGAATGCGGAATTGGTCAAGTTGTTATGGTCTACCTGAATAAATATCTAACTAAGTAGATGTTAATAGCCGCTTATGGCTCACTTGGATCTGTTTTACCGACCGAGAAGGAAGGCCAGTTGGCGCAGGTGGCGCTGTTTTACTGACCGAATAGCAGCGGCTGGTAGGCGTTGTTTTTTTTTTCAACGACCGAGTAGGGCCCTTCAGCGGTCGGTACCCACTCCTCCGACAGTCGGTATACCCTCGGCACCCTCCCCCCNGTAGTCGCCCGTGAATGTCAACACCCACCCACCCTCCCCCGCAGCGGTCCGATCTGTGCCCCCTCCAGCGGCCCGTTCGCGGCGACTCAAGTTCACCCACACTCTCCAGCGCACTCGCTCCTATATCGCGTTCATTTATATCTAAAGGGAAAAGGTAAGGGGGAGGATATTAAGTTAAAAAAATAATTTACGATCTAAAATATTTTATTATTTATCAAGAGCATTTTGACCACTAGTTGAAAATTTTAAATACATTTTGCAACGCGCAGTGTTTTCAATGTTTTTCGCATCGGTATGTATTACTTGAATCAAGTTTTGTAAAAAAGTGATATCCTCATACTCTGCATCTATTGTTTTAATGATTAAATTTCTCCGCATGTCATCGCTGAGAATATCCCGCAACCATCGCCGTTTTTCA
>NW_014555906.1:0-317 GCF_001313825.1 Dinoponera quadriceps
TGCGGGACTTCTTCGCTCCCGCATTCGCGCGGCAGCGGACCCACCTCAGTTAGCTCAGTTTTATTTCGCTAAAAAGCGAGTCGCCTCCGTCGCTATTCCTCGTGGTAGAGCGTCGTGGTTTTCAACGTTCTTCTTTGATTCCGCAGACTCGTCGGGGAGAAGCCGGGAAAGGTAATAAATTCGAGACCGGGTTAACAGTAACAATAACAACACTTTAATTCGATTCATCTCAAATTTCCGACAATTAATCAATTCCACAATTAATAAACCGAAGTTGATATCGAAATAACGATTCTTGAATTAGCCTGAGTTCTTTC
>NW_014555906.1:342-614 GCF_001313825.1 Dinoponera quadriceps
GGAGATTCCGTAACGCGATCAAAAGAGAGCGATCTCTCGCCTGAGATGTTCCGCGAGATGCTTTATGCGGCGGATCGGAGCCGCTCGATGGCAGCTATCCTAACGCGCGTCGTTTCAACGAAAAAGTTCTCTTGCCCGGCGTCGTTATGCGAATCTCGCCAGGTTTTTCATTGGGCGCCAGCCGGGTCTTTTCCGACAGTATTCACTGCTTCCGACCGATCACGTACAGTCCGATCCAGCTCTTCGCCAGAAACAGTTTCCACAAACAAACA
>NW_014555907.1:0-372 GCF_001313825.1 Dinoponera quadriceps
TGCGTCAGTATCAAGAATAAGTTCCCCATGTTCCAAGGGAAAAGACAATATCGTAGAAGTAATCAAAGATTGTTTTAATTTTTCAAAAGCTTCTTGACATAGCGAAGACCAAATAAATTTCGATTGATTCTTAGTAAGAACAAATAAAGACTTTACAATTAAAGAAAAACCTTTTACAAATTTCCTGTAATAAAAACAAAATCCAAGAAAACTACGAAGTTGTTTTTTAGTTTGAGGTATCGGCCAATCCGAAACAGCAGAAATTTTTTCTGGATCTTTCGAAATCCCTTCATTAGAAACAATATGGCCCAAAAACTTAACGGAATTTCCAAGAAGAACGCATTTCTTAGGATTCAATTTTAAATGAGCAGA
>NW_014555907.1:554-5700 GCF_001313825.1 Dinoponera quadriceps
TTTCCCTTTCTTCAGGACGTAACTTAACTTGCCAATAACCACTTTTCAAATCCAAAGTTGAGAACCAAGAATTCCCCGACAATTGATCGATCATGTCATCAATACGCGGAATAGGAAATGAGTCTTTTATTGTAACTGAATTTAATTTCCTAAAATCAACACAAAAGCGAGTCGAACCATCTTTCTTTCTCACCAAAACTGCAGGAGATACCCAAGGACTTTGAGATTCTTCAATAACTCCCTTCTCTTTCATTTCATTAATAATCCTGTCCACATCAGACCGCAAATGAAAAGGAACTCGGCGAGGAACTTGCTTATTAGGCCGAGGATCGTCAAGTTTAATTTCATGTTCCAAAACATCACAATTTCCAGCCACAATCTCTTCAGAGAAAATATCCTGAAATTCAAACAATAATTCAGCGAAAGACTCCTTTTGAGAAGAATTCAAATTTATTGAATCTCGTTCAAATAACTCCAATAAAAACGAAGGAACAACATTTCTCTTCTTAATTTGAGCACACACAAAATCATTTTTATCATTGCCACACTGAGGAACTTCTAAAGCTGAACGAAGACAACATTCCAAATTAACAAATGACAAGAAATCTCCTCCCAAAAGACAATCCTCTTTCATGTCAACAATAAACAAAAACAAATCTATAGAACACTTTCCCAGATTCACTCTCATATTTGTTCCGAACTGTACCGGAACCATTTCTCCAGTTGGATAAATTAAACGACGATTTCCAATTGGAAAAACTTCTTTCGAAGTTTCCACAAATTTGCTACTAACAACAAAAACGTCTGAGCCCGTATCAATCTTAAAATTACAAAGCTTATCATCAAGCTTTCCTTCAAAGCAGAAAGCATTCCTAAAAACACAATTTAACTTATAATAAACCGGGGACTCTTCCCTTTTTGCCAAAATTCTCTTCCTGAATAACTTTAACAGCCTTAGCTCTCTCAATCGCTGAAACCAGAGAAGTTACTCCCTCCAATTGTAATGTTCTCCTAACAAAACCGTTCGAAATCGCTGAAACAAATTGCGCGCAAGAAATTTTGTTTCGAACCGGAAAGGGGCATTCAAAATAGGCCAAACGGGCTAACCTTTCGAGTTCCATTCCGAAGGAAGCGAAACCTTCACCAATTTTCTGTTTCCGATTTGTAAATAACATATAAAAATTGTGTGATATCCCCTCCCCGAAACGTAATTCTAATTTAAACTTTAATTCATCAAGAGTCAAATTTTCCACATTTTCAACTGCTTCTAACACCGAACGCGCTCTTCCCCTAAGACACGAAGCAAGCGCTACAGTCTTTGACGCCTCATTCCAAGAATTCGCGCGCGCGATCAAATCAAATTGCGAAAAATATTCCCTCAAAGAATTCGTACCGTCGTAAGCATCTAATTTTAATTTAAAACCCAACTCGACGTGTGAATCAATCTCCCTGCCGACACCCGTACTCGCAACAGCGATGCTTGGTCCCGCAACAACGACGTTCGGTTCCGCGACCCGACAAAAATTATTATTGGAGGAACTTAGCTGGACTTCTCGTCGTTGTTGGCATCCCTCGTCGCAACGCTGGAGTACCTCGGTAAACTCTCCGCGTAAGCGTGCCTGCTCCTCCCGCATCTCTTTTAGTTCGCACAACAAAGTCCGAAGGTCTTGCTCAATCGTCTCTGGAGAAAGCCCTGTCTACGCACTCGTATCCTCCCGCTCTATAGCACGCGACGCTCCCTCATTTGACGCCAACACCACCACTTGACTCCGTGTCCTCATCGGAGAATGCACCGTTGCCATTCCACTTAATTCTCACCCTTCACTTTTCACACGTGGTCAGGTATCTCAAATTTTCCGTCTCGCGGATCTCGGACGATCGTTTTCCGACGGCTTTGTTTTACAGATTCCGGACGTTTTTTTTTTTGTCCCGGATGAGCCCCCAAAATGTTACGCTCGCGCGGGGAAATAAAACGAGACAATGTTAAAAAGAAAACAACTTCAACTATATTTACTATTTACAAGGAAGCACACGTAACTCGCAGGCTCAAGCTCTCTCTTTCGTTAAAGACCGTCGCGCACGTCACGACGACTCAATCGCCCCAGAGAGAATCTTTCTAACCCGTTGTTTATTCGTCAACGCTGATCATCAGTTGTTTACGACTCGTTGCCGAGATAATCAGCTGTATGTTCAGGGTGCTAAAAGTGCGGGCATCAAGACACGGGCGCAACAATATAATAATATTACTAGTGATATTAACATCGATATTTCTTGTAACGAGTCACTACCATCATCATCATCTTTATCAACATGTGTCGAAAATAATCAGTCAATTGACTATCATTGTGCAAATGATGAAGATGATTCAAATTGGAATCTAGCAACGTACAGTCTACGACCAAAAATTCGACGCGAAATAACACGCGAACAGATGTGGATTAAAATAGCAGTGGTTTGCAGTTATAGAGCCACATATTACATACGTAAAATAACACGGAGCGACAATTACAGTAACATTGTTCGACGAGTTAAATTTCCCATTCCCATAGACAATCAAAATTCAACTATATGGTTAACAAATCAAAAAAGTGCTATCACGAATGTCGCATCTACTAGTACGTCTCATTTGAACGAGTAGATGACCCAAATTTTAAATAACGTAAATGAATATGAATGCGGAAGAAGATGAGACTCGGAATTTACTTGAAATTGCTATTGGTATTATATTGGCTCGATGCTTATCGCGCTTGGGTACGACGATACGAGCGTTGTTTGGAATATCTGCGCGCCAAATACCGAGATAGACACCGACGAATCTCCACTGGTAGACGACATTTTTTAATCGCTTAAATAGCACAACTAGAAAGTACGAGATACGCTCTAAATCAACGATTCGTACGGTCAGGTGCGGTTCACGTCGAACCCGCGGGATAATCATGGGTTGAAATTGAAGCGGCTTTTAACAACCGTGTGCTAACCGGCGCGGTGATAAATTCACGCTACATCGAACTTCGACAATTTCTCGAAGACGCACGATTATTGGTACTCGCTCGGGTGCGCGATTATCTTAAAAGATACACGTGTTTGAAGATAAATACTATATTTAATGGTGAATTTGTTACACAAACCAACATCACTGTCAAAGGAATTCCTACGAAGAATCAAAAACTCTTTCGTTTATCCGATCTCGACGATTGGTATACCAAATACGTGACGACGACACAATTTTAACGTCTTTAGAAGAATTTCAAGAACACGACAGCGGTTGGGCGTTGTCACGGGCGTTGACAGTGTTATTTATCATATCACAAACACGACAGATCCATACGAAAATATACGGCGCGACCTGACGCGATTCGTCACGAGCGACTATCCGATGATAAACGCATACAATATGCCGCGCGCGAACAAGCACGCGCCCGGTCTAATGAAGGACGAAAATTCCGTCGCAATTATGAACGAATTCATAGGATTACGAGCGAAGATGTACGCCTATCGGGTGGACGTTCGCGAAGACACAAAAATAATAAAAGGGGTGCACAGACAAATTGTCACGCGACAAACATTTGACGATTACAAGCAATGTTTGCGCAACACAACGGAACATACGACGCGTTAATCGTAAGATCACGATTGCACGAGGTATACACCGTATCGGAGAGAAAACTCGCTCTCAGCCCGCACGACGACAAGAGTTACGTAATACCCAATTCCACAAACAGCGCGACTCTTACATGGGGACATTACAAAATACTGCGTGATACTACGGCTCTAGATTAACACACAATAAATAAACACAATTTTTTCTTGTATCCCATTCTCTTTTTTATTTTATCAAACCCGAAAATAACGCGTTTTATCAATATATTTGTGAATCACGAGAGAGATAAAAATTGCACATTACCGCGCTACCGCTCGCATCCGCGGATAAACCGCCGCTCACCGCCGCCTTCTCCTCAGTCGCGACGCGCTCGCCCGTACACGAGACTCGCGTCATCGTCGAGGAGTGTGTGTGTGTGAGACCATCGCAACGACATCTCACGGAGCGATACCGAACTCACTATGGCGTCGGGCGGAGTGCGGGGAGTGGGGAGGACGATCGCTCTTCCTTGGCCCAGTACAACTACTGGCGTCAATGCGCATTATCGACAGAGTCGCCATATTCTCTATGTAATGCAGACCGCTGTCGCACACCACCGTGCCCGATGAGCACAAATTGTTTATATACGCTATATGCGCTCGCATGAAAGCACCGTATGTGGACGTGTTGGAGTAAAATAACCTGCCGTTCGAAGAGGTGTTCGACTAGCTGAACAGTCTCACGATCATTTGCGTTATCGCCGTGCACGATTACATTGGGATCGGTAACATGTCGTCTCCCGCGTTGTAGAACAGATTGATCTGCGCGGGGTGCTTGACCAAAAGCCACGAGTGATGTTCGTTCCAAAGATTTCAATGTAATAGAACCTGATTGTTGATCAACTGATCGTGTCTCGTTTGAGTGAGAGGTTGCGGTGTGTGCCGACGGCGAATGCAAAGTTATCAATTTGTACAAGAAGTTTACGTGCGTTGCGTAAACGCGTTCCCAATTTGAGTGCCGCAGTGTCGCAAGTATCGCGAAAAATTATATAATTTTATTTCCTCCGGTCGCGGCTTTCTGTCGAGAAGTTCGAAGATCGGAAATACGGCTGTGATACGATCGTCTATGGGTTGCGGCTCCGCCACGACCATGAAGTCCTGTTGCAGCACGATCGACCGATCGTCGATACCGACGGAACCGTACGCGGCAGCCGCCGCCATTTCGTCCCTCCGATCCACCGTGGTTCTGCGCTGATACGTGGCGACGGTCTGGTATACGAGATTGAACACCGCCCTCAAGTGAAACGCGCAAAATCCGTTCGTCACGTCCAAAAGCCCAAGGGATAAAAGAGGCAGCAGTTGCGACCGCGGCGCACATTCTTCTGGCAGACGTCCGTCGTGCTCCACGCGACCATTCTGATCGATCTCAGCCAAGCGGAATGATCGCTCTGGCCGGCGAGCGTGCTTCGGACGACGTCATTCGGGTCAGGTGGCTCGACCTGCTTCCGGTAGGCGTTCAAAGACTCCTCCGTATCTTCAAGGCGCCGAGCCTTGAAGAGCTCGCGGC
>NW_014555907.1:8705-29837 GCF_001313825.1 Dinoponera quadriceps
TTTTTGTTTCAGATAGTTTACAAGCAGAGCCGCAGGAGTTCCTAGGAAAGTTCCGGAAGCTCATTCGCGCCGTGAGACCGGTTCCGGCATCTGACCATTCCAAACGACACCCGTTCCAACTTAAGGACCTGCAGACGTGCACTCACGTTTTCAGGAGAGTGGACTCCTTCCGCAAACCTCTGGAGCCGTCATATACGAGTCCACACGAAATTATCAAGAGGCTGAACAAAAGAACTTTCGTCATTCGCATCAACGATAAAGAAAAAACCGTCTCTACTGATGGGCTAAAGCCAGCTTTCATAGAAACGGATGACAAGCAGCCGTCTTCGTCAAAATCAACCAATTCCGCACCTCGAACAACCACCTCACTCAAGAAAAGGGTGTCGTTCCCTTCGTCAGAGACGAAGCTCTCTGAGGAGGGAGTGATTGTGGCGGTTGAAACAAACGGCGGCGATTATATTTTGTAATCAAGGCAACGGCTTGTTTTCGCACACATATTTGTTCCTTCTTGTTTTGTTTTACTTATTATTTTATTCTTTGCTCTGCGGCTCCACTCACTCTCGTTTGAAATCCCAAACATCGCGGACGCGCGCTCCCGTCGGCCTTTTCGCCATCGACGTCGTCGTTCCCCTTCGTGCGCGAATTTACTCTGTTAAACCCATTAAAGTTTCTACATTTATTTCAAACACCCCAGCATTATTGTGTACAAGTTTTTTCTTAAATAGCGGTAAACGCTAAATATTATTATATTTCGGATGGAATACTTAATTCTTTCACAATAACTCACAAACTCTTCACAAACTGCATCAACTGCCTCAAATTTTTTCCGCGAGCCATTTACTATATTCCACCCGAAAATGACTCTTGTATGTTTATAGTTGATGACTCTCACATGTTGTTAGTTAATAGTGAAATAGGGCATTTCACACGATTTTTCCCAAAAGTTTTCGAATATGCTTCGTACGGACGGTATTAGTGGCGCCATTTTTATGAATAATGTTGCACCATCTGTATTGAAGTTTCGTTCACAAAGTGTGTAAATTGAATCGAGGACTAACCTCTAACGGTTATTTTACCACAAGTATAATATCAATATAATCTTTGTTACATTTGTCGTGAAATCAAGATGGAGGAATGAGTAAATACCGAATTTTGTGTGAAATTGGGTAAAACGTTTACAGAAAAATTAGCAATGTTATGGGAGGCTTAAGGGTACAAAGCATTTATCCCGTACATAAGTTTCCGAGTCGTTCCTGAAGTTTCAGCACGGTGAAAGAACCACTGAAAGATGACGAGAGTAGCGGGAGACCGTTGACCATGGGATTATCCATAAGGAGTCTGTTCTACAAGACAAGACTGTTAATGAAGAATATTATATTGGCGTTATGAAGCGTTTACTGGCAAATATTGGTCGTGTTCGTTCTTAATACTAAGTGCAGAGCAGCTAGTCGCTTCTGCATGACAATGCCTCAGCTTACAAGTACGTCGCCGTGCATAAATTTCTTGCTTCCAAATCGGCCCTTGATCATCTCCCATATTCAGCAGATTTGACACTATGTGATTATTTTTTGTTCCCGAAATTAAAAATGAAGCTGCATGTAGGCAGTTCGACACTATTGCGGACAACCAAAAGGCTTCGACCGAGACCATTTCAAGCTCAAAAGAAGACTTTCAGCGGAGTTTTCTAAAGCTACAGACCATTGTAAAGGTAATATTTCTTTAGAAGGGTTGTATTTTGTTTGCAAGTGCTCTTGAGTGTCTCGGGAGCGAAAGGGCATTCAAATTAACAGGGACGAATTAACAATAACTCAAATGAATGTTCAGATTATCCCCTTTTTCAAGGGGCACACGCGTGGGGGTTCCGCGACGCACCCACCCTGAGAAATGTTACACAAGAGCCAAAAGTATCAAAGCAATTACACTAATACTCGGGGGAACTTTCGTAAGTACCGCACGCAGTTATCGCGTAAGAAAAGTAAGGCAATAGTCAGAAAGGCAACTGGCTACGAGCAATCGCCAACGAGCAGCACAAACAAGAATACGACCTGTCACCGTGCTAGGCAGAATCGTACTACTGCCCGGGACCAGCAGCTCCTGAGAACGTTTCGCTTTTCTGTTGTCTCGCATTACTAAAATATGAAGGAAACATGACCATATAAGGCTATAACGCGCGTGCCTAGCGATCGCTGTTGTCGGCTGATCGGAGATAATCGCCTTTCGCGAGCAACAACACGTGATTCGCACGCATCACAGTTACGCCGTGTGACTCGCGGTATGCCGCCCGCCTCGTTGGTATTTTCAACGAAAAACACTCTTCTGGTCATTAATTCGTGCAGCCATCTGTTCGCCAGGCTCATGAGAAAGAAGTATCCTTGGCCATCGATAGGTTGAGCGAATAGAACAGGTGGTTCTCATGTCGGATTCCGAAGATGAGGTTTCAGTACTTGAAGAAGTGCTGCTTACGTTTTGCCAGCCCCGGGCAAAGGGACGACCTTGACCATAGGTCTCACTAGCTCTCCTGAAGACGTGCGTACAGTGACCACTCTAGTTTGACCATCAGAGCCCCGATGAATGCGCAAAATGCGAGCCAGTGGTCACCGTGCTGGTAAGGCGACCTCAGAGCGTACTAGACAAAGCTGTCCAACTTTTAGAGGCGGGCTAGGTGTCTTCCATTTAACGCGGGGCAATAAAGATGTCAAGTACTCATCTGACCACTGTTGCCACACGTGGTCACGCATCTTTTGTAGTAGCCTTCAGCATGAAACCCGCGATACAGGTTCCTCGGTCAGAAGGGACTTAGGCACGGACAACAAGGGGGCCCCAATCAAAAAATGACCTGGCGTGAGTGGTGATAGGTCCTCAGGATTATCCGACATTGCCGCAAGAGGTCTCGAGTTCACGCAGGTCTCCACTTCAGGTAGGAGCATAGCCATCTCCTCATAAGTGAACGTAGTCTCCCCGATGACTCCGCGAATATGATACTTCATATTCTTTTCACGGCAGCTTCCCACATACCTCCAAAGTGTGGAGCTGAGGGCGGATTAAATCGCCACGGTTCCTTTTCTCAGCCAGGTGCTCCACTACCCTCTTCGACTCGCGACTCGATGCACGAAAGAGTGCTCGAAGCTTTGCATCCGCGCTAACGAAGTTGGTGCCGCAATCCGATATTACCTCACCGTACAAGCCTCGTCGCGAGACGAACCTCCGGAATGCCGCAAGGAAGGCGTCCGTCGTGTAGTCAGTGACAGCCTCTAGGTAAACCGCTCTTGTCGCCAAGCAAACGAACACGCAGATATATCCCTTGCAGGCTCAATGTCCTCTGCCCCTGGCCGTCCGAAAGAGAATGGGCCCCGCAAAATCGATTCCGGTTACCGTGAATGGGCGCGGGAGAGTGTCACTCATGCCCGCGGCAGATTACCTATAAGGGGTTGTGGAGAGACCGCCCGCCACCGCATACACGGCAGACAGTTGTGTAGCAGTTGTCTCACCAGTCGCCTGCCCCCCGGGATCCAAAATTGACGCCGAAGAGTTGCTAACGTCAGTTGCACCCCGCCATGCAGCGCTCCAATGGGTGGCAATTACCAGAAGTCTAGTGAGGTGAGATTTCAGCGGTAGTATCATCGAGTGGCGACTGTTCCAGTCCAATTCAGCAAGACGTAATCTGCCCCCACATCAAAGTAAACGGACCTCGTCTAGGTATGGCTTCAGGCCCACAAGTGAGTTGCGATTGCGGATGGCGTGCCTTTAGACAAAGCAGACACTTTATCGCCATATGCCACCCATTGCTCCAATCTGATCCAGAGTCTCCTTGCTGCAAAAATCTCCTCGGGAACCAAAGGGCCCTTTACGCGCTTCGCATGACCGTGCCTCCACCGTAAAATTCACGCTGTCGTTTGTAGTAATCGGCGAAGAGTAGAGAAACGAGCCAGCAACTCGTTTGCCTCTAACCTGGTTACTCCATGCACTATCCGACGCCGCTCCGGTAGGTCACTCTCAATCGGCACGTCCACGTCGTCACTGACCAACAGCTCAGGGGTCCTTAGAAAGTCCGGGCCGCTCCACCAAAGCGGGTGCCGAGAGAAGTCCGTGGGAGCCCCCCCCCCCCCCCNCCGCGGAACGCGTAGTCAGCCGGGTTGCTTTCACTCCTCACATGGCACCAGCGTGCCTCAGGCAAGGTGCGATGAATCTCAGCAACCCTGTTTGCAACAAACGTTGTCCATCTAGCAAGGTGGCCGCGAATCCATGCAAAAGTGACAGTGGAGTAACACCACAGATGAATCGGTACTTACGACGTCTCCAACTGTTCCCTCAAATGAGCTGCTAGCCGTACAAGCAACACGGCCGCACAAAGCTCCAAACGAGGCAGAGATATGGGTTTGAGGGAAATCACCCTGGTTTTGGCAAGCGCCAACGAGACCTTTATTGGTCCTCCGTCCTGTGAAACACCCCTGATGTACAACACAGCAGCAGGGCCTTTTGGATGTGTCGGCGAACCCATAGGCGAACCCATAGGCGAGCTCTAAGGCAGATGGGTTTGATGCCATCACCCCCAACTATAGCCCGACTGTGAGCTGCTCCAGTGTAGGAAGCTCGCGCTCGAAGTCTCGCCACTTCGACGCTTCTCTTTGAGGAAGAGGGTCGTTCCAGAAAAGCTTCTATAGCCAGGTCATCTGGATGAATATTTTGGCGTGGACGATGACGGGCGCCAGCCAGCCGAGAGAGTCGAAGAGTCCAGCCACTCTGGACAGTATGGTGCGTCTGGTTATCCGTCCATCCATCGGCCCGCGAACTCTGAAAACAAAGGAATCGGTCTCGGGATGCCAGTAAAGGCTCAGGGTAGTTAGGACTAAGGACTTAGATCCCCCAGCTGGCTTTCCGATTAGCCCGGTAACCCTTCGGAACGGCATTGAAAATCGCCTGGTGATTGCTGGCCCACTTCCGCAAGGGAAACCCGCCCGTCAAGCAGAGCCGGATTAGTTGGTCTCGTAGCTCACCAACTTCCTTCAGCGAATCGGATCCAACAAGCACATCATCAACATAAGTGCTATGTCGAAGCCGCTCCAAAAGGGAGGAGATGACCCTCATCCTCTGTCAGCTGACGCAGCGTGTGCATGGCAAGGAATGGTGCACGTGCTAATCTGTAAGTCACCGTGTTCAACCGGAACTCTGCTACCCTGTCCTTTTGGTCTTCTCTTCACAAGATCCTCTGAAGATTCCGATCTTCTTCTCAAACCAGAATTTGCCGGTACATTTTTTGGATGTCAGCCACAATGACGTAACGGTGACGCCTCCAACGGAGCAGCACGTCTGCGAGGAGTGGCACCAGGTTTGGGCCCACCAACAAGTGTTGGTTGAGTGTGTCACCAGAAGGTAGCCGAGATGAACGATTAAAAACTACTCGCATCTTAGAGTCCGGCACAGTAGCCTTGAGAACGCCATGATGAGGCAGGTAGCACAATCGATTGGGAGGCTCCTGGGCAGGATTCATCACGGACATGTGACCCATCTGCAGGTACTCCTGCATAAATGTAATGTTCAAGCTGCAGCTCATGGTTCGATCCGAATCAACGTTCCTGCGCCGTTAAGGACCCAACGGCAGCACGGCGAGAATCGCGAAGATCTGGTAAATCAGGTGATACTGGCAATTTCACAATGTACCTGCCATCAGTGACTCTTGTCACTGAGCGTGAGTATAGATCTTCACACTCCTGCTCCACAGAAGTCAGCGGCTTCGGTTGAGGTGGGAGCTCACTCATATTTTCAAAAAGCTCTCACCTGATCGAGCAGAGGATCATCAGCACAGCACACATGTATTGCAACATCGTGCTCTTCTGCTGCCGATCCGAGGCCTCCGGTGAGGATTCATCCCAGTAATGTGGCCTGTGCCACTGGTGCCGCAGGACTCGCTCGACGCAATCCGGGACGGAGAATAGACGCGTAAACGTCTGCTCCTAACAGAATCTCGATCGTTTGGTCACAGTCGTCATCTAGGTCAGCCAAAACCAGTCCATGAAAGTATGATCATTGTCCTCCAGCAATGCTCATGTGTTGATTATAGACCGTCACGTCAGGCAGCACCAGAGCATCCATGGTGAAACTCGCATAGCGAATGCGTGACATAATGAACAGTTAGTATGAGCCGACAGCACGCGTAGCGTGCCGCGGCCTGCGACCTCAGCCATTAGGCTATACGCGACCAACGTCTATCACTGTCTAGGTCACCGTTACAGCTCGTGAGTCCTTGCCTATCGAAGCTGTTGGTGACGCCAACCGGCCCGAAGACACACAGTGAGCACCGGCTGCCAGCCACGACGACGCCAGTGGCATGGCATTGGTGGCCCTAAAGACCACCGTACTTCGTCCTACTGGGGTCGAGATGAACCCAGTCCCGTCCAAGCAAACCGATTCACCTCCTATCGCAAAGGGGCATCTACCGGTAGGGGAAGATGGGCTTGTGCCTCGACCCCGTGGTCTACCAATCTTTTTCGGTGGATGTTTGTTTCATTCTAGCTTATGCTTGCGCATATGCCGGACTTCACTTTCGTTAATGGGTTAGCCGCCCCATTTAGCCAGGTCAATTAAATGTTTTCGCTAACCGTTACGGGTTTCCAATGGATGTCAGTGCGAATGCGCATTTAGTGCAGTGTAGGATGCCTTTCGGATTGCTCCGAAATGACAGGGCTTTTTCTTTGTCTCTATATGATGTCTCGTGTAATCATGGATCGCCAAAGCGTCCTCATAATACGTGACAGTCGTTGACGGGTGAATACCCTTGGACGTTTAATCATCGGAGGCCGAAGATGCGGCCTCCTCATGCCCACCATCTCGTCGACAATCGCATCGTCATGAGAAGCCGCCAGCAGCTTCTTCATGCCGACGACAAGGTAATGTTCAACGGGCATTTTTAATCATTGAGAGCCTGGCCTCTCTCATATCTGTTGAAGGTTCTGTCGTCATTCCTTTACGCAAGGGGAGTAGTGCCCCCGCATGCTTTCAGGCTTTGAGACAGAATGTCGTTCGAAAGTGGGTGTTCACTAATCATCAGAAACCGAAGTTTCCTCATGCCATGACATAGACGAAGTACTAATCCCGGAGTGCCGTAGCCCTCTCATATTTAGAGGATTCTGTCATCATTCTAATGTCCTCGGAGGGACACAGAACATCAAAAGCCGCTGTATTGCGTAGCAACACTAGTCGGCATCTGACTGGGTACCCCGGGGTCGTCATTCCTGTACCGTAAGCGTGCCCTCAAAAGAGCAGGCACAGCACTACGGCCCCTGGGGGTGACATAATGAGCAGACTAGTATCTGTCCTGACACAGGTAACGTGCCACGACATGCGACCTCAGTCATTAGGCTAAATGCTACCAATCATTTATTCTATTTTTCTAGCTTTGGCAACGGCTGACAAGAGAGCGGGCGATGGAAAAATCCAGTAGCTCCTGCGGGCATACTTCGCAGTATGGGCAGTTCGGCCGTGACCGTACGCGCCTCCAAATCCTCCAACCGCGCGCAGGGTGTGCGATTAACCGCTAGTCCTCACGCGGCCTGCGCACGTGCCACGCCCACGGGGACCACGGGGAGGCCTGCCCATTTGTGTCCCGATCCTGGAGACACGCTCTGTCTCTATTGACTCTATTGATACTTTGGACGGGTAATAGCATTAGTTGTTCTAAATGAAATGGGATATGACTGAATGCCAGGATACAACGTCCTGCTCGCCAGCCATTGGATAACGGGTGGGATCCTGCCTAGTTTGGAAGCTAAACCCTATCTAGGAACCCAGCTAAGAACGCCTACACAACCCGGGTATGTGGTGATCTCGCGAAGATTACGAGGCCACACCCCCATAACCGAGGCCACACCCCCATCTCCGCCATCCCTCGGCCTAGTTGTTCCAGAAATCTACCAACAACCTCCTTTTATCCAAAGGGTCACCCTGCAGAAGTCGGCAAAGACAGAGAAAGCCTCTGGAGATGACACTAAGAAGGATGATGCCGCCATTCCCAGGCCCCGACTGGAATGAATTTCCGCAGAGCCTCTCTCGTATATCTCCGAAGGAGAGAGAGACTTTCCTATCACGGAAGTAGTAAACTAGCACTTTGAAGATATTAAGAGGGCAGTTCTTATCACTGAATCCTGATAATACGAGGGGTCACCACGCTTTGTCAAACGCTCCCAAGATGTCGAAGAGCAGCGCAATGACGCATCTCTGTTCAGAGTCAGAGATCATCCGTCGCAGCTCCACGACAGCGTCCTCCGTCGACCTTCCGGGTGTGAAGCCGAACTGTCGATCGGAGATCTTTTCCGGCGAGAATGACGTTTGGTTGAGTCGCTTCAGAAGAAGTTTCTCGAAGAGTTTCCCTATTACGGAGAGGAGACAGATCGGCCTATAGGATTTGGGGTCCTCCACGTCCTTGCCCTTGTCCTTCAGGAAGGCTCTGAGCAAACCCTCTTTCCAGATCGAGGGGAAGACGCCCCACTGAAGGCACACATTGAAAAGCCTAATGAACTGACCGGGGATTGCCTTGTAAGCGGCCTTCAGTACCGAGACCTCGATGAGATCCAGGCCTGGCGCCTTGTCGTTAGTGAGAGATCTGACTGCTGCTGCGATTTCTGCACCCGTGAAGAGAGGGACATTGGCAGTGTCAGGCACATGGTGTGCGCTATCTCTGACTTCGCGCTGCTGCAGCGTGTCCTCGTTCACCCGGTCATCCGGCACGTGCACGTCGAGCAGGCGAGCAGCGATCTCCTCTAGGGTGACGGTCGAGGAGTTTCCGCCACGGAGAATGCTCAGCACTTTGTCAACCCGAAGCATATCGGCCTGAAGCTTATAAATAAATCCCCAGGGCTTCGAGTTCCTCGGTGACAAATTTCCGCCAGCTCTCGAGTTCTGCCTTTCTCACGTCCCTGGTGTACTCCCACAAAGAAGAGCGGTAGACACGCAGTATGGCGGAGCGGGTCGGCTCAACACTTTCCTGCTGGTATGCCTGTCTGTTCTTATAGACGATTTTCTTTTTTATCGTAAGATTTTTCGTCCACCACTGGTTGGACTTTCTATATTGCCTTTTCCTTGGTATTGCCTTCTCACAGGCGTCCATAAGGGAGCCCGCAAGAGCATCCGCGAACTTAACCACGTCCTCTGCAGACGTCAAACCGAGGTCCTCAAGTCTCGATACGGATAGATCGACGAGGTTCTCAGCGAACTTCTCCCAGTCGACCCGATTGGTATCGAACCGAACATTCGTAGTTCGCTGCTCCCTGCCTCTGACGTTTGGCACCCTCAGCTTAATAACCAAAGAGTTAAGGTCACTGGTTGTCCAGTCGCAACGTACCTTCCACTCGCCGACGAACTGGCTCATGGATGGGGACGACAGGGTCACGTCGATGTGCGACGATCTCCATGACGTCCAGTAGGTGGGCGGCTGCCCGACGACGTTAAGGACTTTGTATCCGCGAATCCGGATAAAGTCCTGGAGCATCGCTCCCCTATCGTCCAATTTACGGTCACCCAGAGAGGGGATCGCGCATTGGCATCCATTCCCACTAACACTCTCTGCCCCCTCAGTGAACGAAGCACCTTTTCGAGGTGCCTGAGGTGCTCCTCGATCTTGTCGCTGAATTGAAAATAGCACGATGCGACGTAGAAGGAGAAGCCGGGTGCTAGCACTTCCGCACATGCGCATTGCGTCGTACTGAGCTGCGAGACAAACATTATCTGGAATTCGGGGTTACAAGCGACTACTGCCGTCCAAAGACGGCTGTAACGGCGCAAACGTTGCGCGCACACAGCAGCCACCTTTATTCCAGTCCCTAACCTGACGAAGGCGTATTCACTGCCTTGTTTCCGGACGTGCAGCTCCTGCAAGAGCAGGATGTCGAGTCGCTTTTGGACTGAGTTGACGAACCTCCCCTGTCACCACAGCCGAACGCCTCATGTTCAGCTGCAGCACCCTAATTCCCGTGGATCTAAGCAACGCGGACAGTGAAGTGCTCCTGGCCGGCACCAGAGGCACGAAAGAGTCGACTACCTCTACTGGGGATTGGGACGAGTTCGCGATCGCGGCATCTACGTTTATCGCGGAGCTATTGCCAGAGCCTATCCTGATTTGCTTTATCCGGTTGAAGATTGCCGGTGTGAGCAGCATATCACATCTCTCTAAGCTAACACTGACAGCACGAAGGCTGAAAACCTGGGACCGTGCACCGAGTTGCTCTAAGCCGCAGATGTGCGCGGGCACGATTGGTCGATGCGCCCTTCTGGAAGTAGGGGCCCCAACCAAGCGCGTGACCGAGCGTACACGCGACAGAGCATCAGAGGATCCCCCCGCTTCCAAAGTTGCGGCCCTGTCTGGTTGGAAGCGTTCAGCCAGACGGACACTCCTCCTCAATACATCTTTGAAAAATTTACCCATAATAAGTTGTATTTGGGGGTCGGAATGGAGGTCGAGCAACGCAGAGCCGCCTTACGTTGCCAAACCTAGAGAACCCGCGGGGTTGGCAAGTACCCCGGGGTTGTATCGTTAGCGACTGTGCATCTTTTCCGTCCTCGCAGTTATTCATACCCTCAACACGATACTTCCACCTTGGTATTAGGATTGTAAAGGCAGGCTGGCCCGCGCTGAAAATAAAAAGGAGAACTCTGGTTCCGTCGTCGCTGCGAACAAAGCCACAAAGACGTAGGGCCCGATAGTTTTAATTTAAGGGCAGTTCCCGCGCGCCTACCACGCACCGCAGTGCGTAGAAGGAGGGCGGAAGTTAGCTGTCCCGGGGATGAGGTTAGGGTGGTTGGAGTTTTTTGGTGAGTAAGGCTTTTACTGCATTTAAACCAATTACGTGTTCGCGGTAGTGCTCGGATGGGATGTGGGAGTGGTTTGCGGAGAGGAAATGTGGAGAGGAGTGGAGATGTGTGCAATGCGGTCGGGTGGCGCTACCTCAGCTCCAGAGTGCTCAGCGACTGTCAATGCAGGTTTCATACCGCTCGAGACGCTGGCCATCCTTCGGCGTCTCACTGTTTCGTCGTCACCCATTCCGCTACCGCAACGAACTAGAGAACCTGAAAAAAAAAGTATATTAATCCTCCGGTTCCGTCGCCGCTGGGGCAGAGCCACAGAAGCACAGGGCCCGGTAGGTCTGTATAATGCAGCCTCTACTCGGCTTCCTCGCATCGCCAGGGTTGCGAGGAGGTGGACGGTTGGAACACAGGCCGCGGCAAGAAGAGGGATACTAGGGCTTTACCGCATAGGGGTAGTTCAACTGTCCGCGACAGCGCGTTGATTTTCTCGATGGGAATGCAGAGGCGTCTTTAAAGTTGTACCGCTTAAGAACTATTTATGCGTTCGCGGTAGTACAAGGCCTCTCAGGAAAGGTGGGAGGGGTAATTTTGTGCATACCGCGTGAGAACAGATTTCCTGTTCGCGGTAATGCTTGTGAGGGTGGAAGAGATGGGGAGATTTGGTTTTTAATCGCGTGGAAACAGATTATCTGTTCGCGGTAATGTTATGTTAATAAAGGGCGGGATCAAAGAGAAGAGGAAGGAGGTGGGAGAATTCGCCAGCAACCCCAAGGCTCCAGCACACCAGCTTGCTGTCTCAACGGATTTCATACCGTTCGAGCCGCTGGCTTACCTTCTGCGCTTCGGCACAAAGCCGCCGGCAGTTTGTCCCACGAGGGACCCGCTGAGCCCCCCACCTCACTCAGGGGGGAAGGTAGCGTAAGTCAAAGCCAAAGCCCCGTCAGCCGCCAGGAGGAGTGATTGTTGCGATCTCCTCCAGCGTTTCCGACTCACACCACGAGAAGGTGGGGTTGGCACGTGGGAGATGCTGAGAACCAACATCTTCCTTCTGAGATTCTGAGATAATGAGCAGATGCACTGATCTCCGCGCTGCGCCGGAACGCGTTCCCGCAATATCGTTGACTACTGCCGTGTTGCGCTTGCGACGCAACCGGAGGTGCTGTACCAACGATTCAGCCACCAACAACGTCTCCGAGCCAGGGTCCACCAGAGCGTGAGCAAAATGCAGGACGCCAAACTCGGCAACGACTAAGATTCGTGCCGTCGCTAAAAGCACCACGCTCGATGAAGCAGGCGCTACGTGCAATATGAACGACTGCAACATCATCATTTATATTCTATCCAGCCGCATTACAAGTCTCGTGGATCGTTGTATGGTGCTTTGCGCCACTGGTTGAGCACATCTTGGTGGAAGCGCACGACGCCAAGCTATACCGTCCCAGGCAACTGAGATACAACTCGAAAGCTTTCACACTTGTCCGACGCTCGCGAGACTGCTTCCTTCTATACACGTCGCAAAATAGGAGGAAGTGATTTCCGGCAGAAAGAGAACAACGTCCCGATTTGCTGGTTTGCTGCATATAATGGAACCGAGTAGCGCGCACTGCACTTCCGTTCAACTTGGTCGAGGGGACATTTGAAGGAGATAGGCTCAATACTGCGAAAGTCTGCAATTGAGCCTCTGAGAACCCGCGCAGCGAATCGTACGCCGAAGGCTCCAACGTTCCACTCTCTGCTGACTCCCACTCGCGGCGCGTACGTGGGTCAAGCAAACTCACTATTATGTGCACGAACAGATCAGGAGAGCTGAAGATCGGCCGACCGATGCCTTCCAGTGATCCGACAGCAGCGGTCATGCCATGAAATATCCGACGAAGATCTTCAACCGATTCACTCTTCATTCGTGGCAAACTCAGAAACGCACTGTAATAAGAATTCACTAACAGCCGTCGATTCTGATAATGTCCTGAGAGGGTGTCCCATGCTCGTTGAAAATTTTCTGTAGTAGTCGATAAACACAGAATAAGCGAATCCGCATCTCCTTGATCGTTGGTTTTCAAATACCAGGTGTATGCATAAGTTTTTTCCGGTTTTTTGGTAAAAAAAAAACACGTAATTTTCAAGGGAAATAAATTTTTTTTTATTCAAAATATTGGCCATCGGCTTCTACAAATTTCGCCCATCTTTCAGGTAATTTATGAATACCATGCCAGAAAAACTGCTTGTCTTTTGCGGCAAACTATTCGTCGAGCCATTTTCCAACTTCCTCGAAATTGCTGAAGTGCTGCTCTGCGAGCGCGTGCCCCATTGATGCGAAGAGGTGATAGTCAGATGACGCCAGGTCTGGGGAGTACGGCGGGTGCGGAAGGATGTCCCATCCAAGCAATTTCAAGGTGTCTTTCACTGGTTTTGCTGTGTGAGACGGCGTATTGTCGTGTAACAAAATCACTTTGCCATGTCTTCTGGCCCATTCCGGTCGTCTTTCGATTAATGCGTGGTTTAAATTAATCATTTGTTGGCGATAGCGTTGTGTATTAACGGTTTCGCCGGGCTTCAAGAGTTCATAATACACAATACCGCTCTGGTCCCACCAGACACAGAGCATGGTCTTCTTGCCGAAGCGATTTGGCCTTGGTGTTGATGGACCGGCTTCGCCAGGTGAAAGCCACGATTTTTTCCGCTTCGGGTTTTCAAAATAAATCCATTTTTCGTCACCCGTCACAATTCGATACAAAAATGATTTCCTTTCGTGGCGTTGAAGCAGCATTTCACAAGTGACTTTGCGATTTTCCATTTGACGTTCATTCAAATTGTGTGGGACCCATTTACCGAGTTTATTGATCTTTCCCATTGCTCGTAAACGTCTGCTGATTGTTTCTTGTGATACATGTAATGCTTCTGCTAATTGCCGTTGAGTTTGAGTTGGGTCATCATCCAATAACTCCTGCAATTGCTCGTCTTCGCATTTTTGTGGTCTACCAGAGCGCTCACTGTCTTTCACATTGAAATCACCATTTTTAAATTGTCGAAACCATGTCTCACATGTTCTAATCGATGGAGCGTGTTCACCATATGTTTCTACCAGCAAACGATGACTTTCAACAGCCTTTTTCTTTTGATTAAATAAGAAAAGCAATGCGTGCCGCAAATGTTCTTTTTCAGGCACAAAACTCGACATGATCACTGAACGATAAAACAAAGACGCTAATTTTTGGCGGACTCAACTTGTGTGTGTTTGTAGTTTTAAATGTCAGACGAATAAAATGACGTATGTGTCAAATTAATACGCTGCGTACTTTTTCCTGGCGCCATCTCTTAGTTAAACCGGAAAAAAACTTATACATACACCTGGTAAAGAAGACGCTCCACGGCTGAAAGCGTCCGATCTTTAATGATCATAGACGTGGAAAGATCACGGAACGGCGGCCAATCCTCAAAACGTCTTGAGAAAGTAGGCAACTGAATTCGGAGCAACGTCGCCCTCAGCGCGGTCGCCTCCACTGCAGAGGCCCTCATACTGCTCGTATTGTCAGAGGGAGCTTTAATAGATTACAGAAGATCGACAAATACGGCACGCACCTGCAAATAGATTTCCTCCGTGCCGCTGGCGACATCGGAGACGCAGTACTCGTGCTATTTCATTCTCTCTCAATGCTCACTCTTCAAGGCTTCATCATTATTTGCAAATTTGGCCCAGTATTGGTCGAGAAGCTGCGCACGCGATTCAACCGCTCCACATGTGATCTTCGTTGCACACAGCTTCTTCAAATTATCATATGCAAGGGACATCCTACCGTGCAGCTCGGCTTGTGCACAAATGAGACCCTCCGCTTTTTTACTCATCTTCCACTGATCTTGAGCTCACCTTCCACGTGGAAAACATTCACGTAGCACTCACCACACAACAGATCGCCAAGTAGTAAAAGATCCGGCTCGAAGAACCAAAAAATGTTCGCGAGTGCTCTTGAGTGTCTCGGGAGCGGAAGGGCATTAAAATTAACAGAGGCGAATTAACAATAACACAAATGAATGTTCAGTTTATTCCTCTTTTCAAAGGGCGCAGCTCATGCGTGGGGGTTCCGCGACGTACCCACCCTGAGAAATGTTACACAAGAGCCGAAAGTATCAAAGCAATTACACTATTACTAGGGAATCTTTCGTAAGTACACGCAGTTATCGCATAAGAAAAATAAGGCAATAGTCAGAAAGGCAACTGACGACGAGCAATCGCCAACGAGCAGCATAAGCAAGAATACGACCTGTCACCATGCTAGGCAGAATCGTACTACTGCCCGGAACCAGCAGCTCCTGAGAACGTTTCGCTTTTCTGTTGTCTCGCGTTACTAAAATATGAAGGAAACATGACCATATAAGGCTATAACGCGCGTGCCTAGCGATCGCTGTTGTCGGCTGATCGGAGATAATCGCCTTTCGCGAGCAACAACACGTGATTCGCATGCATCACAGCTACGCCGTGTGACTAGCGACATATTTCGAATGATTATACATAAATATTTATAATTATTACATTATGGAGTAAGTTTTAACGAAAGTTCAAAAATTTTTCATATCGGCCGTGTATATTCAATCATAATATCTACGTAAATTAAAAAAACTAAATATTTTCATGTCTCAAAAATCACGAAAACATGTTTTGTTTAATCACGTCGAACCTATTGATAAAAACTTTTTTATTCGTTTTTATGTTTTACCTGACAATACATGCTGTTCAACCGGAAAATTACGCTTGGTACGACCTGTCAATGCTAATTTTAAAAATATTCCAATATTTTACAATTACTATGAATATACTTTCAAATCCTACTGCAGAAAATCTTAGAATTACTTGGCTTTATATCTATCTAATTTATATTTAATGTATATATAATTTATATTATTATTTGGTTTTATCTCTATCTAATTTATATATATATGTATATGTATTGTATTTATTAGGTTGTTACAAAAGTTCTGAAAGTTTTTTAATCGCAAATTTGAGACCAAGACCACCAAAGACTAATAGAAAATCAACTGAATTGAGCGGGATTACCGTAAGAACGAGATTAAAATGGGAATATTTGGATTTGGATTGCTGCAGGACAAATTTGCCGATGTGGTGATAGATCTGGCATCTTCGGTCATAGGGTCCGACAGTCGACTGTCCTGTTTGTACGTGGCGTGCTTTGAGGTTACTCCAATTGTTGTTCGGACTGTGTGAAACTGTACCAACGAAAATGAATTCGCGCGTGTTTCCTTGCAATCTCGCGGCTATGAAAGCTGTGCGTTGTCTTCAAAAGAATCCGCCGTTGGCTCTCTGTTACACTTTGGACAACCGATCACCTCGCGTCAAACGGCAAACTCAGATACAACGGATGATGGACGCGCGGTCGGCCATACACCGAATGGTGAGTTTGCGCAACGGGGAAGACGGTGGTGGAGTCGGCAGTAACGATCATTAACGGACGTGCATTAAGATATTGCAAGTGATCTATTTGGTTCGTCGAGTCGTTATGTAAAAAGAATTCGTTCTCGTCAGGCACAATGCCGACTTTACCTGTGGTTGCGAAGACAAATCGTCGCATGAATCGTGTCTGCTGGTGAGTGTAACCCGTTGCAGCGCTGGCGGCGACGATACCTCGCGATGAATGATACACACCATAGGTGTCGTGGAGTTCGATTACAACGAGGGCGAAGAAGAGATAAAAGCGTTGAACTGGTTTAGCGAATTCATAAACGTGGATCGTTTGGTGATAACGCAGCGATGTATTCGTATACGTTTCATCGAAACAATCCTCGTCGCGAGATCGTCGTTATTTGGTCTACCAT
Source organism: Dinoponera quadriceps (assembly GCF_001313825.1). Taxonomy (NCBI): domain Eukaryota; kingdom Metazoa; phylum Arthropoda; class Insecta; order Hymenoptera; family Formicidae; genus Dinoponera; species Dinoponera quadriceps. The sequence goes on from NW_014555907.1 coordinate 25,326, forward strand.
GAGAGCAGCCACAGCGTGTTGCGCTGTTGGGCGCCATGGGCCGACAGGTACGATCGATGCCGTTTCTATTGTGGCTGTCTGTATGCTTCGGGAATGATTTCGTCCACGGTCTATTGGGTCGTTCTGTAGAATACGTGAATAGATGTTACTCTTCGTTAGAAAAAGTGTTCCACAGGTACGACACGTCGCCGCCGCCGCTGTCGAGTAGTCTGGATGACGAGGAAGATAAATTTGATATCTGAGGCGATCGTTTGATTGCAACAAGTGCTCAAATTCGGTGCCGTCGGAGATCGCGATGAAATCGTCTCGCGACGCGCGGCGACGATAGCGGCGGCCGACGGTGGTGACGCCGCGGTAGAAAAATTACGTCGCGCTCGTAAACGATTAAAAAAACATTTATTTAACTTTTCGTTACAACACATCAAAATTCTTCAAAATAGGCTCCTCCTGCGTTGAAACATCGGCTCCAGCGAGTTTTCCAGGCATCAAATGCGCCACGGTAGGCCTCCTCCGGAATGTCCTTTAAAGCCGCGGTGCAAGCTGCTTGGATCCCCTCAGTCTCGAAATGCTTTCCTTTCATGGGTCCTTTCAGGTGTGGAAATAGAAAGAAGTCGGGGGGAGCGACGTCCGGACTGTACGTAGGCTGGGGAATCGTTGGCATCCCTGCTTTGGCTAGGTAGTTGGTAACGAGGAAGGAGCTGTGGTCCAACGTTGTCGTGATGCAACTTCCAGTCCTTTGCGATGTCCGGCCAGACGCGTTGAACTCTGCGTTTCAGTCTCTTCAGCACTCCGACGTAAAATTTAGCGTTCACAGTTGTACCAGGTGGTACAAATTCTTGATGGACCAGTCCTTTGATATCAAAAAACACAATGAGCGTCGTCTTGATTTTGGATCTGCTCATACTGGCTTTCTTGGGGTGAGGGGACGACGACCTATGCCATTCTGATGATTGTCTTTTCGTCTCCGGGTCGTACTCAAATACCCAAGATTCGTCATCGGTAATGACGTTGTTCAAAAACTCGTGATCACTTTCGCACATGTCCAGATTTTCTTGGCACGTTTCAACGCGGCACAATTTTTGGTAGTCGGTGAGCACTTTTGGGACCATCTTTGCGCACACCTTCCGCATGTTCAAATTGTTTCTAATGATCTCATGAACGATAGTTTTCGGAATGTCTAATAACTGTGACAGTAAACGGACATTCAATCGTCGGTCTGTGTTCAAAAGTTCTTTCACTCGCGTCACATTGTCGTCCGTGGTGCTCGTCGATGCCCGTCCGGCGCGGGCTTCGTCGTCAACCTCTTCCCGGCCTTCCAAAAAAACCTTGTGCCACCGGAACACTTGCCGATCCGACAGGGCATCTTCTTTAAAAGCTATCTTGATTGGAAGAGTTTCTGCCGCGGTCTTGCCAAGTTTAACGCAAAACTTGATCGCCATCCTTTGTTCTAACGAGCGCTGCATTTTTACTTGCACGAGGGCACAAAACGACTTTCACGGAAACGCATGTCTTTACTATACGGCTGGCAGAAGAAAATTGAGTGACTCAACATTCGTTAGCTGACTTCCCTCTCTACCATTCCCAACCGATCCGAGCGCGCTCTGACGGTCAGTCGTGTCAAAAGAAAAATCACTAACATTATTTTCCGGACAAACCCTGTATGCTGAAAGCTCCGTTTTTAATTAACTTTTGAAAAGTTACATTTTTCAACGTGAACGTCTGTTCGTCAAAGTCACAGTATTGTAGCTTCGCACGATGACGAAAGTGAGCTCGGACGATGTGTGCGCAACCTCGCCGCAAGTGTGATCTTTTCGGTTTTTAAAAAACACGTCCAAGTATTGGGTGCATTTAGCAAACAAACACTATCGATTCTAACGATCGCCTCAAACACTTTGCTTGCGGTGAAGATTTCACTGTCTCGAACGTAGACGATAATGTCGTGCTCTCTTATCGGTTGCGACAAAATGTTCGAAAGTTCACGCTTCTGTCTAAAAATCGGTAAATACTTCATTAGTTTTAAGATTGTCTCGAAAAAATCACGCGCGTTTTCGTCGTTAATGTTCAATATGATATACGAGGTCTGTTAAAAAAGTATCGCGAATTTTGTGTTTTTTTAAAAATTATTTATTTATTCATNGCGGCTTATAACAAATGACGATGTTGGCCCAGAACGAATGATCGACAACGACGGTATTATTGATCGTGCAGATATCGAACGCAGATTTATATATAGATGGAAACTTTGATCTATTAAAGAACCCGAAAACGAACGATACCGTTTTCACGTCCGGTGTAATAACCAACGGTCAACTTCTTCATCATTACGTTTGAAAGTTTGTCCTCGACACTATCAGCATTTTTTTCCAATAATCTCAATAAGGCCGACGGTGTGGTCGTTGTCGGTGTGTCGTATGCGATTATCTTTTCGAGTGTAGCCGCCGATACTTAACACATCTGGAGATGACAGATCGACGTTTTCGGACTCATGTATATTGTCGATTTGATGATCTAACAAGCTATCCACAAATTGAGTCACGCAATCATTGCTGCTGATTGTTCTAACGGCTTCGACGCATTTGGTCCGCCAATGTAGTCGTAATGGTTGTCGTATATTTGTTGTTAGTAACCTTGGCGGTTGGTAGATATGACTCGAACTGCAAAGATAAAAATATGAGAATCAAAAATTACGGTTTGAAATAGATCGTATAAAAACGCATTAGTGTTTTGCTCTGCTACTCACATCATTTAATTCCAATTGATCCTATGATTACCGAAGTTCGTCGAAACTTTTGATAATATCTGTATCGTTCCTTCGTCATCGGCATGATGATCAGTGTCCTTTGCAGTGGTTGTAGAATTGTCTAACACCTCCGATATCGCAACTGTTACGGAAGAGATGCTCGATGATGGAGATGCAGTAGAAGCCACCACATGAAGCGAAGCAACGCTGTTAACTGCAATCGAAGCTAAAGGGCAGAGACAGCAACAGTGATAGAAGGGGACGGCGTGGTCGAATGACGTTTGAAATCGTAGTTACGGCCGAGATGGTTCTTTCGATGGCGCTCGCGAGAGATTTCTCGACGTAGGACGACATTGTTATCTCGCCCAATGGTGCTCTTTTTGGCGGAGAATGAACAAGAGCTCTCATAATAATTGATGGTGGTGCGAATGTTCGTACGGTGGCACGTGAAACGACGATGGTAGTGTCGTCGTCGCTACTGCTGTCACTGTTGCCGCTTTCGTCCTTCTTCTCACTGTCGCTGTTCTCGGTAATTTCAGACTACAAGACCACTTCTAGATTTTTCGCGACAGTTTCTTGCAATTTATTAATAGTATCTTGGAATTTATCTAATATGTTTTTTCTTATTCCATTTGCGATGCTCCGGTTGCACATCTTTACATGTTTCCGTATCATTCTTCCATCATCCACGTCGGAGGAGCGTCTCGCTCTTTTGGTACGCGATGTAAAAGAAGACATAGCGCAGCAGCAACGAAATGATAGTCGGTCAGGCTTTACTGAATTTCGATCATTCGGATCGACGATTTTATATTCTTTTCGTTATTTAGATCTAGATAGATTGCGCGATCGATAATACATGCACGTGATTTTCACAATGATAAAAATCAGATGCTGATCGATCGGCCGAAAAAAAAACACTTCGAACAGCACGTATCGATAAGGGCGTTGGATTGAAGTGGAAAAAAACACGCGCGTCAGAAGCGAGAACGCTCGACTACTCGTTAAAATTAGACGATTAGGTTTTTTCCGATATTTATACAAGTTGTGATCTTATGGTGTTTCGAATGGTCGAAGAGAGAGAAACCCGGAATTAACCAATCCTGAAATTTCTCCCGCAAATTGATGGCTTTCCGTCAAATGCGATTGCGTCGTTCTTCCCCGCGTGAATGCTGATATCATGTTACAATGAGCGTGAACTCGATCCCTAGATTTTACGACCACGAGAATAAGAAGGTCGAAACCATGGCGACACTTGCTCTGCGGCAATTTATTTACAACGCCAGTGTGGCCTTCGGTTCGGGAAAGACGTTCGCCGTCGCGACGCGTCGATGGAACGAGGCTATCGGTGCTCTAGCAAGATTGACTCGTTCTCTGGCTAAGAAATTTTTGGCCTTACCGGTTCGTTTGGCCGATGGAGCTACCGACGTCATAAATATCGGCCGTATGAACGCTGGGCGTTTTGCAAGGTGGTTGCGCAGAGGTAGATCCGGGCCGTGTATGAAGAAACCACCGGTACCGTGGTGTCGGATGTTTCAAAACAAGCTTTCCTTCGACTGGATGACATAGCGGAGCGGCATTTTCCAGACGTACAAGTCGCAAAGCGAGATAATTACGTTGAAAAATTCCGAGAGCGGTTGATCAACGAGAGAGCCTAGCACCGTGGAGTCCGCGTTACAGACGTGGATACTTTAGAAATGATCGTTAGATCGAATCCGTATACGTTGAAAGTAGAGGGGTAAGGCCGGTTCTGGCTCAATTGGATCTGTTTTACC
>NW_014555908.1:0-3883 GCF_001313825.1 Dinoponera quadriceps
TGACCTGCGGAAGGGACATGGGATGGCGAACCGTAGGGTTGGTGCTCCGTGGGGGTACCACTCTTCTTTACAAATTTCGCGGAAAGGGCAGGAGATGGCGAACCGTAGTGTTGGTGCTCCGCGGGGATAGCACTCTTTCCTTTGAAATTTGCAGAAAGGGCAGAAGATGGCGAACCGTAAGGTTGGTGCTCCGCGGGGGTAGCACTCTTCCCTCCGAAATTCGCAGAAAGGGCAGGAGATGGCGAACCGTAGGGTTGGTGCTCCGCGGGGGTAGCACTCTTCCCTAGAACCACTCCGGGNTGGCGAACCGTAAGGTTGGTGCTCCGCGGGGGTAGCACTCTTCCCTCCGAAATTCGCAGAAAGGGCAGGAGATGGCGAACCGTAGGGTTGGTGCTCCGCGGGGGTAGCACTCTTCCCTAGAACCACTCCGGGAGAGGATGAGGAGATAGGGGGATAAAGGAGGAGAGAATACCGGGACTTCCGGAGCTCGGTGCGTCCCCTGACTCGTCCGGCCTTGGTTTGGCAAGCAACTTCCCCGAGGGTGTCCTGGGGTTAAGGAGCGGTAGAAGGGGTAGCGGCGATCGTACGGCAGCTGGCGGGTCGATCCTCGGAAGTGTCGGCGACGGGGACCCCGGTGTAGTTGGTGGAGCCGCTGATCCGATGATGTCGTCGAGAAATTCCAACTAAGTATCCGCCTCTGTAGGAGAGAGAGGCCCGATATCGGACGGAAGGAGCGTAAATTCCGAGTCTAGAGCGTCCATTAATCACGATTTATTCACTGTGAACTCCACGGAACCGAAGAGGAGACAATGGTTATAGAATAAATCTCGTTGTCTGCGCTTGATGGAAGGAAATCTTAATAAATGGAAGCCGAGTCGTCGTAAGATAGGTTGTAGTCGAAAATCGTATTTTCAGATATTCTGTCAGCATAGAGAAAGTTCGTCAGAAATAGCCAAAGTCATATATAAATGCGTGTGATCGTGTTTTGAGATTAAGTCCAAAAGTTGAAGAAGTTTAAGAAAAATCCGTAGGAAATAGCCGAAGTCGTATATAAGTGCGTGTAGTCGGGGTTGGAGACTAAGTCCGAAAGTTGAGAAAGTTTAGAAAAATCCGTAGGAAATAGCCAAAGTCGTGTTAGAAATATAGATCAGGATTTCGGAATGCGCAGACTGAAATAACTGAATAACTATTCAAGAAATGAGCACTGCTGTCCGCCACGGTCTCGGCTATATCGACTAGCGCGGACCATAGAGAGATCTAGCACGGACCATGGAGAGAGCTAGCACGGATCATGGAGAGAGCTGGCCGCGGTTCTCATTTCGCGACTCTCATTTCCCGACCGCAGCATCAATTCTCAATCATCGGCTCCGTTTCATACGCTTAGATACAAATAACAATTTACAATGCAACAATTGTTGCCATGTGTTAATATATAAAACTGTTAGTAGTTCAATTGTTGAACAACTACAAGATTAACAGCCGAGCCGATTCTTAATTTCCAAACAAATTCTAAATTGTTAATCAAACGTAAAATTCTGATATTAATCAAAATTATAAATTTCCCTTAATTAACAAATGCATCGCTGAATAAATATTGTAAGATAAAAGCATTACAGCGATTTATGATTTGTCAGTTAAGCGAAAAGACCGAAATCAGTATCAAGAATCAACTCAGTTAACAAATGAAATAATTTAACAATTAAGCATGATAAAATTACCAGACCGATTTTGTAATTAGTTAATTAAACCTAAAGTTTCGATATAACCCTGAATAGGGTTTGGCCTTAATTAACAAATGCATAATAAAGCATGCTAGAGACATAGGAACGCTTTGTAATTTGTTAATTAGGTCTAAAGCTTCGATAATAACTCAAATCAGGATTCGCCTTAATTAACAAATGCATATTTTGATAACAAAGCATGATAGAAACATCGGACCGATTTGTAATTTGTTAATTAGGTCTAAAGCTTCGATATTTCCCGAAATCAGGATTCGCCTTAATTAACAAATGTATATTTCGATAACAAAGCATGATAGAGACATCGGACCAGTCTGGTAAATTTGTTATTTAAGCCTAAATGAAAGGAAAATTTTTTCCTGCGCGGGACACGTGACGACGTGACAATATAGACTTGTGTGGAATTGGCCGCTCTGATGTTTAAATTGCATTTTCCAGAGTCCAAAAGTGAGACAGATGTGACGTTGAGGTGATGACCTCCGCAATCATAACCGATCAGCGCAAAGGTTGAAGTTGTTAGCAGTAACAGAAGGATGATAGGAATCATCTGTAAGTCGGAAAGTAACTTAATCTAAGTACCTAATAACATAATGTTGATATTACAGTGTTTGTTTGTTGTATTGTATAACCTTGTATACATTTTTTTGTTATTATTATATATTATTATTATTTATATATTTTTTATTATTTCTTTTACACTTAGAGTATAGTTATAACGTTAGGTTACGCATGCAGAATAGAAGGTAAGTAAAGCATAATATTGCTCGGTCGCTTATATAAGATATGTAAATATTCGTTATAAATGTATTCTAATAATACGTTTTTTGTTGATTTTTATATATTATATATAAAAACGTTTTTTGTTGATTTAAATATATTATATATAAAAATTATATATAAAAAAAATATATTTTATATATTTTTTTTTATTTTTTTTTTATTTTCGGTATTTCCATTACGAAACAAGATTATACAGTTGTTATATTCGTGCGTATATTCCGGATAGGGTTTTACATTAGTTTGAACTTATTTCAGGTTTCTTAATATTAACTGTGGACCCCTCGTCGGCGGGGACTATGACGAGTGTATTGCGGCTACATTTCATGTATATATTTATCAAAGTCGGAATATTTTATTACATAGATTGAAAATTATCTTAGAGTAAGTATCTTCATTCTAAATTTTCTACATCACTAATTAATCTTTCTTCGTTGGTTTTTGCTGCTTTTAAAATTACAATCTCATCTGCATTGTGGCAGTATAATAGTTCGTGTATGCGGTTAATATCAACGTTTGTTTTGCGCAAGTTACTGATAGTAGTATAGTAAGCAGGAAGGCAATCATCACAATATAATATTGATTCGAAAAATGCGAGTAATGCGTTACATATTGAACATCTTAATGGTGTGATTTGTCCTTCCGTGAAGCCATGAAAAACATCTAGCTTGAATTTCTGTTTAAAATGTGTATTCATCATAGTGTAACATTGCGCGCAGCAAATGAAAGTATTGCTACCATTATGATACGCGGCAATTAGCATGCATTTAGCGTTAGGTAAGTTTGAAAAACTACGTTGTATTGGATGTATTTGTGCTCGTGGCGGCTGCTGTCGGCACATTTTCTTTAAGTTTTGTGGGCCTATGAATGATTGTGGTAATTACGTTATTAAAATGCTGTTTGAAATCTTGAATTCTTACAATATGTACTAACTTCGTACGGTTACAATCGAATAAAAATTGTAATATACGGGAAGTATTATGTCCGCGCGCTTTTAATGTGCGCATTAATTTTACGTAGATGCCTGGGCACGTATCGCAAAAGATGGCACGTTTCATTTCTAATAACTCGCTTTTGCATGACTGACATTTGACACTGAGTATGTGTCCTTCTAGTAGACAGTGAAAATCGCGGAGTTTTATGGATATAGGAAATTTGGCTTTTATAAAGCACTTAACACAAATGATTTCAGGAGTATCGGGAATGGAATACCCTCTATACGTAGCGCAGATGCTGGCAAAGAGTCTAGGATATTTATTGAATAGAGGATGTAAGGGTGATTGCGAATCTAAACTGAGCGTTGACATGTCCTTGTTCTTACAATATGATTTGGAAGTAAAAGGATTATGTAATGGCATGAACAGAGT
>NW_014555908.1:3920-5761 GCF_001313825.1 Dinoponera quadriceps
AAAAGGATTATGTAATGGCATGAACAGAGTGAGGTGCATTAACTATTTACTTGCAATGTTGTCCTTGTTGCTTTATAATGATGAGGTTGTTGTTGACACGAGGTCGTAGTTGGGAGCCTGGCGCCCTATAAAAGACGTACACATTAGTATTTCATCCTGGATCTATGTCCGTAATTTTAATTTTGTCCATGTGTACTACGCGAGTAGTGTTTTTATACTGTATTTTAATATCGTTCTTCGGAAGTACTTGTAAAACCTTATGTGGGCCTGTGTATTGGTCAGAGAATTTGCCCTTGATTGGTTCTTTTAGCAAAAATATATTATCACCTTCTTTGATGCTGCGAGAATTAAGGTTTCTGTCATAATATTTTTTACTTCTTTCTTTTGAATGTATCAGATTGCGTCTGGCTTCTTGCTGCATATAATATAGTTTATTAAACAGATCGGTTAGGTATTCGTAGTAAGTTGGTTCGAGATTACTGTCGAGGTTTATACGTGATGAAGGGAGTCTTGCTAATTTTCCAAAAACTAATTTGTAAGGATTGTACTTTGTGCTTTTATGAGTGCCTGTATTATACGAGGACATAGCCATTTCTATGTAGTCGTCCCAATGTTTTTCGTCTGTAATTTGAGTCTTAAGGTATTCTATTAATAGGTGATGCGATCTCTCGACGGAGCCGTTTGATTACGGGTGGTACGCGGTTGTTTTATATTGTTGGATGCCAAATTTTGTTGCTAGGTTTTGCATTAATGCGGTTAGGAATACAGAGCTTTGGTCTGTAAGTAGAGCTTTAGAAGCTCCGTAGATACAAATGAATTTTTTCGTAAAGGCGTCTGTTATAGTTAATGAATTTGCTTCTTTTAGCAGTATGGCTACCGAGTATTTTGTCAACAAATCTTGAATAGTTAAAATGTAGATATTACCTTGATTCGTAGAAACTAATGGTCCTAAAATATCCATTGAAATTTTATCGAAGGCTGACCCGGGCGTGTCAGTGATAATCATGGGTAGTTTGGTTTTCACGCGGGTTAACTTTTTAATCTAACAATTTTTACATCTTTTTATAAAGTTCTTGATGTCTTTCTTCATTGTGTTCCAGTAATAGTTGGCTCTAACTCGATTGTATGTCTTATTGACTTCTTTGTGTCCTCCAATGTTTGATGAGTGATTTTCATTTATTATCTTTTCGCGTTCTACTACTTCTGGGGTTTGTGTGACACCTTGACAAATCGTGATCGTGACATGTGTATCTTCAAAGTGCTTAATAATTTGCTTTAACATGTATGACCATGGAATGTCATCGTAAGATTCTGTTCTGCGAATACTAAATGATTTTAAATCTAGTTCTCTCGTGATGTCTAATAGTGACTTCAAGCAATTCTTTATGTCATCGGAATCTATCAGTTTTCTACTGCCTGTTTTGATGGGTAGTGCTATTAATTGTTTTGTTCTTACGCTTGTTACTTTTGCTCTTTCGAGGTTGATATCTTCGTAAAAGGGTAGGGCGTTAGTTTGTTGGTATTCTCGGGCGCCATTATCTACTGGGTGGCCGTTTACTTGGATAAAGATTACATGATTGTCTAGATAAGACATTAAGGGATCTCTCCTCTCAGTGAGGGTCAATAATGAATTTGTTTTCTTCGCTTCTTTAAGTTGTACGCGGTTTGATTCGAACATTAATTCGTCACTTTCTGAGTCGGAGTCTGACGTGTCTGAAAAGAAATTTTCAATCGTTTCTTCTTCTTTGCTTCTTGTACCAAATTTGTCTTTTACTATATTTATTACGAGAGTTTTATATACAGGGTGCGGCGAAAGGTATGCCCTCATTTTGGAGAGCAAT
>NW_014555909.1:0-3252 GCF_001313825.1 Dinoponera quadriceps
CAGGCAAGTCTGTAATAAAATTCACATATTTATAATGAGATATGAAGTCCATTTATATTAGGTGAAGTAAAAAGTTCTGAGCGTTTTCCGCTAGATGTCTTTAGTGAGCCATATCTCACGATGTATACATCGCTTCGGGTTATACTATACGTCGATTTAAAGGTGACATTACGCTTCAAAAAATGTTCTGTGACAGTTTTGTATTTGGTCAAGGCAGTTGTATGTTACAGCGTTCCAAAATGGAAGTAAAAAAAGAGAAAATTCGATACGTTCTTCAGTACCACTACGACAAAGGTGAAAAGGCGGAGCAGGCGGCCAAAATATTTGTGCTGTTTATGAACTCAATACAGTATCGAATGCAACAGCAAAGCGGTGGTTCCAACGATTTCGTTCTGGTAATATGGACGTCGAAGATGAAGCACGCTCTGGTAGGCCAATCGTCGAAAATGTCGATAAAATCATGGAAATCGTCGAGTCGGACCGGCATGTGAGCACTTATTCCATTGCCCAGGAACTGAAGATTAGCCATAAAACCGTNTGCCAGAAAACCGTTTGGAACCATTTGAATAAGGCTGGCCTTAAGAAGAAGCTCGAAGTATGGGTGCCACACGAATTGACGCAAAAGAACCTTTTGGACCGAATTGATGCCTGCGATTCTTTGCTTAAACGTAACGAAACGACCCATTTTTGAAGCGGATGGTAACTGGTGAAGAAAAATGGGTCACATACGAGAACAACAGCCTTAAAAGATCGTTGTCCAATCGCGGTGAGCCGGCCCAAACGTTCGCCAAGCCCGGATTAACGGCCAAGAAGGTTTTGCTGTGTGTTTGGTGGGATTGGAAAGGAATCATCCACTATGAGCTGCTTCCATCGGGCCAAACACTCAATTTGGACCTCTATTGTCAACAATTGACCGGATTGAAGCAGGCGATCGACCAGAAGCGGCCAGAATTGGCCAACAGGAAGAGTGTTGTGTTCCATCAAAAACAACGCCAGGCCGCACACATCATTAACGACGCGCCAGATGCTCCGAGAGCCTGGATGGGAGGTTCTATTGCACCCACCGTATAGTTCAGATTTGGCACCAGGCGATTATCACCTTTTCAAGCATTTGCAAAATTTTCTTGATGGTACAAATCTGGCTTCAAGAGAGGCTTGTGAAAATGAACTGGTCAAGTTTTTTACCAATAGGGACGAGGACTTCTTCAATCGCGGAATTATGAAATTGCCTTCAAAATGAACAAAAGTTATTGAACAAAACGGCGCATATTTGATCGAAATCGGATAATCCTAACTATGTTAATTTCATCGTCAAAATAAAGCGAAAAAATGCTCAGAACTTTTTACTTCACCTAATATATCTGCAACTGTTTACGAAAATATTTGAGGATAACTCAGACTTACTTTTATCTTGATCGGAAATATTGTGCAACTGTTTCATGTGATATTCAGGATCGATTATCAATTTGCGAATTTCAGTCGGCACGCAAATATTTCTTGAATCAAACGTTAGGATTTTCATTTGTAGCATATTGTCCATAAATGCTGCCCAATTTATAGGCCACCTGATATGCCCTACTTTACCAGTGATAGAAGCGCTCTTCAGCAAACGAAATAAACCAGTATACTGATAACCACGGAGTCGGAGCTCCTTATAAATATCTGCTGTTTTCATGTACTCATTATCTTCATCACTGTTGGATAAAAATTGAACAGGTAGTTTTTCACAGGCAATATCGTTAGGTACCCTTGCGAATCCACTGACGATTACGTTGTCACCTTCTATAATCTCGAAGTTATTACTTCCTATAAAAATATCATGCAAGAATTACGATATAAACCGCACCTTTCTTTACATATATCGAGTTAATTTTCTTCGAAATTATCGCGACCAAAATAAAAAATAATTTACCTTCTTGTATTATAAGAAGTAAATTCAAATTTTCTCTCTTCGATACGTTAGTAGCGCGGACAAATTTAACATTTTCAAATACAATCGGTATGTTGCGATAATCAATGCCACTCAACAAACCAATCATGTGCCAAATTAAAAAAAGATAACCTGTCGCCGGTAACAAATTTTTTCCATCAATTACATGACCAGAAAAATATTCGAATTCTCCGTCAGTGGTTGTAATACTGACAAGTCTTTCTCTACTGGAAATTATGTGTTGTCCTCTGTACTGATAGACATAGTAATCGTCGGTATGATCCCATCTGTAACATTTGTAGACCGAAAATAAATGAAAATCGTTTTTGTACGCATGTAATTAAATACAAGCACATACACACCTAACAAGAGGAGATATCATTGGTGTTCCGCGACTAACTGGAAATTGCACTGGTGGATATAAATTTGCAATCTGTGGCTGAAAACCTATATTATAAAGATCACCAATTCCTTCTAAAAAACTTTGTATGGTATGTTTCTGTTCGCGTTTGCACAGTGAAATGACTGTTGATTCCAACGACTTTGCTATAATGGTGTGAAAACCATTTTGAATTGCTATTTGGACAAGTATCGCATCCTCCGGTATCAAAGTTATAATTTTTCCGAATGGTACTGGATGGAATAAACTGTCAGCATAAAATTGTGCTATTGTTGCAGGTGTGTTGTCCCGTTCATATCTGCCCAACCATACTGGACCGCGAGTTTTTAATGATTGCGATGGTAACATCTGACTCAGAAGCTCCAAAAATTTCGATTTCATAATCTCTAGGGACTTACTGCGATTCGTAATATTATCGTCAATCTGAAAAGTAAAAATTATTATCAAATATGTCATAAATCTAAGTAAATATAATTAATAAACTCTTCACATAACATTGTTTATTACGTATTAAATAATTTATTAGAGAAAAAAGTGTGCGATAGCCTCCATTTACATTTCGTATATTAATATTGTTAATAATGAATAGTTTACATTGAAAACTTGACGATTATATTCGTTAATCGATACTAGACTAAAAATTAAGAAATATTTATTATTTAAGAGCAGTTATTGTTAAAAATATAACAACGTGATTATGATCCTACACTATAATTTTGTGGTTATTATTAAAACAATACCCAAACAGCACACTATATCCTATAGACTATGAACATACTGTGGACATTCTGTAGACGGCTTTAACATATTGGGACATCATCTTGATATTCTTAGGATATTCCTAGGAGATCTATGCTGTCTAGGTATTTCCTTCGTGTGTATATGCAGTTTCATAATTAATTTATAATATATTATATAATTA
>NW_014555910.1:0-293 GCF_001313825.1 Dinoponera quadriceps
GATCCGCTAAGGTGTAACGTCGCGAAACCCCCTTTCCAACCCACCGGTTCATATATATATATATATATATATATATATATATATATCTATACAGTTAGCGTAATAATGGCTACTCGTAGCAAAAGTAAGCTCTCTGAGGAAGAGCTCGAACTTACCGCGCACCGTATCAAAGAAAGAGAAGCCCAGCTTCAGGAACAAGCAGACGCATTTTTAAGGCAACGAAAAGAGTTTGATTTAGAGAGAGCAGACTATCAGCGTCGGTTCGAACAATTAGAAAACTCCCTCCGCGAACG
>NW_014555910.1:382-2903 GCF_001313825.1 Dinoponera quadriceps
CCCCTCGGCGACATCACCGGTTACCGTCCGTACCCCGCGGAACATAATCCGGACGTACCACGTATCTCCTTTCGCGAAGCTACCGAATCAGTGCCGTACTACGATGGGACCAATATGTCCATCTCCCAATTCGCCCGCGCCTGCAGGCGCGCGCAAGAAATTTTGCCACCCTCCGCCGAGAGAAGCCTAACGCGTCTCCTGATGAATAAGTTACGCGGTCAAGCTTATTTCGTAGTGGAAGACGAACACCTCGACACGATCACACAGTTACTCGACATCCTAGACGCATCGTTCGGTTCAATCAAAACTCTCGACCAATGTCGCGGCGAACTTAGCACCGTCTTCATGAAGTCTAACGAAAACATGTTAAACTATATAATCCGCGTTAAAGATCTCAGGTCCGCCATATTAGATCGCGAACGTCGCGACCGCGGCTCGTTAGACATCACTACGATCAACAACGTGGACGAACTCACCGCTAGATCATTCTGCGAAGGCCTCCCTCGGGAATATCGCTTTTGGCTACGTAGTGAGCATTATCGCAGACCTCTCGAAGCCTTCTCGTACGCCAAAGCATTGGCAAAAAGGCACGAATTAGACAACGAACGCGAACGCTCCGAGCGCCGGTACGAACCACAACCACGTAATAACATAAATATGATTGGCCGCCCGATGGCCCACTCGACGCCAATGAAATCGGAACAACGATACCCCCCTAATCGCAACCCTAACGAGCTCCCATACAGTAATCGTCCCCCTCCAACCCGAAATTACGACCAGATCAGGGGACCACGCGCTTGGCAGGATAACGCGCCTCGCTCCCCTCAAACGCCGTACAATTCCTCCTCATCTCGAGATCGCGCCTCTGTATGGTGCCGTTATTGCAAAAATTCAGGGCACGANTGGGGCACGAAATAGAAGAATGCCGCAAGCGCCAGTACAACAACTCGCGACGGGACCAGGGAAACGCCCTGCGCCCCTCGGGAAACCGGGATGCATCCCGAGTGGGACCTTCTCAGACGCCCGAACACCCGGTCCGCGCGATTGAAACAACGGAATCAACGAGCACCGAATCGCAGTGCTAAACCCTCGCGGTTTCTCCTACGCGCCCTCAGTCCGGATTAAAGACGAAGGATTAAAAGACACCACACTGTTCATGATAGATACCGGGGCCGCGCCTAATTTAATAAAGCAATCCAAAATCGACTCAATCCACACGATCAATCCACGAGACCAAATCGTGCTAAAAGGCATCACATCGGGCAGCATCCCAACTCTAGGGTCCGTTAGCGTGACCCATATGGGCTTCCCGATAAAATTTCACGTCGTCGATGACNAATGATGACTTTCCAATTCCCCAGGAAGGAATCTTAGGATCCGCCTTCCTGAGTAACGCGAGCTCTATCGATTTTTGGAAACAAGTTCTTATTTGGCAAGGGGTACCGATCCCTCTTCTTAGTGAAGCCACTGTCTCAATCCCCGCGAGAACGCGCGGCGTCTTACAATTAAAAATTCTAAACTCTAATCTTAGGGAGGGCTACGTACCCCGACTGCAATTTCGGGAAGACGTTTTTGCAGGAGATGCCGTTATCTCCAACCACGACGGAGTAGCATACATGCGAGTAGTCAACACGGGAATAACCGAATGCAAAATTCCGATTCCCATGATCGAATTGGAAGAATTCAATATCATTTCAAACAGGCTTCGAACTTCGCCTACGTCGGAACCCAAGGGCACACCGACCGCCAGCGAAGGGACCACCTGTGTAAACAAACCCGCCCTAGGGCCGGGTGAATACACGCAAGCCTATAAAACAAAACACACGGTTGACCTGCGAACGCCCGCACGCCTAGGCGAAGCGAACGGAAACAGTCAAACGTGCCTCTGTATCTCANTCTCGGGCAGCGACAAAGCCCATCCTTCGGAACAAGGAGACTTAAGATACGAAAGACTAAAAGGCCTCCTGCGCCTCGACCATTTGAATAGTATAGAAGCGAACCACGTAGAAAAAATTCTGAGGGACCATAGCGACATTTTCCGCTTGCCAGACAAAAAGCTAGGATTCATAAACGCGATCCAACATAAAATTATCACGACCGACAAACTTCCTATTAATACTAAACAATATCGTTTTCCGCCAATTCACAAGGAAGAAATTAACAGACAAGTGCAAGATCTCCTAAAAAACGGAACCATAGAACCTTCTAATTCACCATACAACTCTCCCCTGTGGATTGTGCCGAAAAAAACGGATTCTCAGGGAAACAAGAGATGGAGGATGGTAATCGACTATAGGGCACTGAATGAGAAAACTGTAGGCGATGCCTATCCGCTCCCAAACATAACTGAAATTCTAGATCAGCTTGGTAGCGCCAAATATTTCAGCGTATTCGACCTAGCATCTGGCTTCCACCAGATTGAAATGGATAAATCAGACGCGCCTAAAACCGCTTTCTCGACCCCGTACGGTCATTACCAATTTAATAGAATGCCCTTCGGTCTAAAAAACGCGCCAGCCAC
>NW_014555911.1:0-1681 GCF_001313825.1 Dinoponera quadriceps
TAGAACCAAATCCAAATAATCTACGGGATACCGAGCTTATCCGACGATTATTAGAAGAGGATCACGACACTGAAGAATCAGACGAGGAAGGCATCTATAATCCACAATTATCCGAAAATCACGATACTGAAGAGGCAGATAAAGAAGACATTCTCGAAATATATCTGCCCGAAGACCATGCACTAACCGAAATCTTTCCTACGAATTCTATACCCTTTACCCCGGAGGAATTAGTGGAACGTATTGTTACACAAATAGTCGACGCACTAGTACATGCACCCAAAACGACCGAGCATATTGGCAAGAAGCAAAATGATCCGGATAAACTTGACGAAATTCTCCTTATGCTGACGCGTAGTCGAGTAAAAAATGTAGCAAAAACAGTCGACGACGGATATAATGTTAAAAACCTGTAACCTGCTTCCGAAGCCTTTACCTGAGGATGTGGATAAAGAGTGCAGCGACGGCGAAATTTCCACTGCAATTATAAGGAAACCACGAGTCACAAATATCCAAATTAAAAGGAGCAATCTCATTGAATCAAGGGAACTATATTTTTTACGTAAAGACAATCTGCTTTATTTTACTGACATTTCAGGAAATCCTTTAGATATCGGTGCAAAGAAATTGTTTGAGCATCAGGAAATGCCGAAACTAACAGATTTATCAGTAGTGATGGTAAGGTTAATTAAAAGGAAAAAGAGATACCATATAATACTACCCATCAACGAGAATCAAGATGAAGGACCAACGATGGTATTAAAGAATATAACAGATGCAATAAGAAATTTACGGAAAACAGCTGAAAATTTAAAACTCTCCAAATGCCGCTAAGGATGAACACATTTTAAATGTCCCATGGAATGACATTAAAATCGGATTTCAAACGGAATTCTTAAATTCGGACATTCGGATAATCATTTGCGAATAACTAAGTCTTATAACAGAATTCGTCAGAATTATTATTGGAAAAATCTGAAAACAGACGTCCAACAATACATTTTGCACAGCCTTCCGTGTCAGTGAAAGAAATTGATTCGAGTAAAAACTAAATAACCTATAGTAATAACCGACACTCCCGGATGGACATTCGACAAAATAACCATGGATATGGTAGGACCGTTACCCCGCATCAAAACAGGTAAAGAGTATATCCTCAATATATACAAGACCAATTAAGCAAATTCTGCCTAGCCATATCATTGCTAGATCAGACAGCCGCTACGATAGCTGATAAATTCGTGAAGAGATTCATCACTATCTTTGGATCTCTTAAAGCGGTGCTTACAGACCAAGGAAGAAATTTTATTAGCGATCTGATGAAAAAGTTGGCAAAATATTACCAAATATAGAAATTTTGCACAATTGCCTTTCACCGCCTTTCACTCTCAATCTAATGGCTCTCTGGAGCGATTTCATCACGCACTGGCAGAATATCTGAAGCAATACGCTCCTAGTGAAAAGGAATGGGATGAATGGGTAGACTTAGCCATACAACATTATAATACTATTAGGTGTACAACTTTGCTCTCGCCGTTTTTTTTAAATTTGAGGCTTTATTGTAAAAAAATGGAGATAAAGTTATGACTCAGAGTATTGTCCATCACTGGCCATTACTTTCTCCCATCTTTAGGGCAATGCACGAATCCCTCGTCGAAAAAACTGGTCATCTTTTGAGGTA
>NW_014555912.1:0-1123 GCF_001313825.1 Dinoponera quadriceps
CCGAGAGACGTCGAACGGCGTCTTGTCACGTGTGAACAGCTGCTTCAACGACAAAAAGGGGAAGGTTTCATACATCGTATTGTGACTGGTGATGAAAAGTGGATATGCTACAGTAATCCCAAGCGTAAAAAATTGTGGGTTAAGCCCGGCGAAGCACTAGCATCAACGCCAAAGCGGAATATCCACGGTTCCAAGCTCATGCTATGCATTTGGTGAGACCAGCTGGCGGTAGTGTATTACGAGCTGCTCCAACCCAACCAAACATCACAGGAGATCTCTATCGACGTCAATTGATGCGTTTGAGCCGAGCATTAAAAGAAAAACGGCCGCAATATGAGCAAAGACACGATAAGGTGATTTTGCCGCATGATAACGCTCGGCCGCATGTCGCGTCACCGGTCAAAACTTACCTGGAAACGCTGAAATGGGAAGTCCTACCTCATCCGCCGTACTCTCCAGACATTGCGCTTTCTGATTATTATTTATTTCGATCGATGACTAACGGCCTGGATGAGCAGCACTTCACTTCGCATGAAAAAACGAAAAAATGGATCGATTCGTGGATAGCCGCAAAAGAAGTGTCGTTTTTCCGAAGTGGAATTCTAATTCTGTCAGAAAGATAGGAAAAAGTAGTCTCCCGCGATGGGCAATATTTTAATTGACTTGTTTTTTATTATTTTTTTTAAATAAAGGATTTATTTTCACAAAAAACGGCGAGAACTTATTCACACTCCCAATACAAGCATTCGATGCGCTTCAGCTGCACTTTTCTTCCAATTAAAGCAGAAAATTAAAACCTCCCGCAAATGCTGCTTAGTTAACACAAAATTTNTCATTGAGCACTTTGAATTTTATAAGTTTTCATTTGACATAAAATGATCATAAAATAATTAAATTACATGATTACAAAAATAATTCTAATTAATACGAAAAGCAGAGTAATGTACCTCTTATATGACATATAACTTACATTGTATAATGTTGCCATCGTTATGGGAAATGTTTTTCCAACCGTAAAATGGCTTATTCAAACGAAGCAAAATTAACAATAAGTTCTTCATTGCCTTTGAATTTACAGTATACCATGCATATTCATAAGTAGCTCGGTGTATTTTTTCAGACT
>NW_014555913.1:0-325 GCF_001313825.1 Dinoponera quadriceps
GAGATCCGCTATTTCAAATGATACCATGCTATATGTGTCCCACATGCGCGAAGTAAGTGCTTTCATGGGTGGAATTAAACAATATTTCGAAGAACGCAGTGAAAAAGTGGAAGAACTCGCGCGAATTGAAGGTGAACTATGGGACCAGTGTGCTCGATTAAGTTCGCGAGTTGATGGTTACAGTGCGTAGAAGAAACGATGCAACAAGTGTCTCGAGTCGTTAGAGAACATAGCCAAGTAAAAACCGCGATTTTCAGTTAATTCAGTGCATTCGTTGGACGCTTGTATCGCGAGAATCAAGGTGCGACCCGGGCCCCGTCGGTCG
>NW_014555913.1:497-704 GCF_001313825.1 Dinoponera quadriceps
GAGTGAGTGAGCGAATAAAAATGAGCGAGCGAAGATCTGATATTAGGCGTTTATTCCGTATATACCAAGATATTCGGGTATATTATAATAGTGACAAGCCGTGCTTTCCGTCTGCCTTTTAACGCCGGTAAATATTACGATGACAGTGTCAGTGACAAAATCCCGTGTTTATGTTGCGGCCGTGTATTGATGGCTCGCTCGGTGTTT
>NW_014555914.1:0-1022 GCF_001313825.1 Dinoponera quadriceps
TAAACGTTAATGTAAAAAAACTGTTTGAAGTACCAAAGGTAATAAAAAAATGTCCAATCCTCTACATTTAATAGTATTTTATTGATTGCTCTCCAAAATGAGGGCATACCTTTCGCCGCACCCTGTATATACGAGGGTTGATCCAGAAATAAGGTTTCCAACAATTTTACAAATAGACAAAATTGTTTATTCTCATAGAAATTTATATTGTTGGAAATACGAATCTTTGCTTTATTTTTCTAAATAATCGCCATCTTTTTCTACGCATTTTTGTAAACGTTGTTCCAATTTCTGTATCCCAATGTCGTAGAACTCCGCCGCCAACCCGTTGAAGAAGCGTTTCACCTCTTCTTTGATTTCATTGTCGCTCCGTGCAACACTGAGAAAACTCAGGCGTGCTATCCAGAACCGCCGGCGAGGATGACTGACAGCCGGTGTAACGCTGCTTCACNAGACAAAATTGTTTATTCTCATAGAAATTTATATTGTTGGAAATACGAATCTTTGCTTTATTTTTCTAAATAATCGCCATCTTTTTCTACGCATTTTTGTAAACGTTGTTCCAATTTCTGTATCCCAATGTCGTAGAACTCCGCCGCCAACCCGTTGAAGAAGCGTTTCACCTCTTCTTTGATTTCATTGTCGCTCCGTGCAACACTGAGAAAACTCAGGCGTGCTATCCAGAACCGCCGGCGAGGATGACTGACAGCCGGTGTAACGCTGCTTCACGACAACGCACGACCTCACGTCTCCCGTCAAACCCAGGAACCTTTGACACACTTAGGGTGGACAGTCATGCCCCACCTACCTTACAGTCCGGACCCCCCGCCTAGTGATTATCACTTGTTCCCCAAGTCAAAGGAACACTTGGGTGGCCAACGCTTCCGGAGCGACGATGAAGTCAAAGAAGAGGTGAAACGCTTCCTCAACGGATTAGCGGCGGAGTTCTACGACATTGGGATACAAAAATTATAGCACCGTCTACAAAAATGCGTAGAAAAAGATGGCAATTATGTAGAAAA
>NW_014555915.1:0-1501 GCF_001313825.1 Dinoponera quadriceps
GGTGCCGGTCAAAGTAAGCGTCAACGACATGTTGGCAAAAACTGTTGAACGAATACTGGCTGCTGTTAGTAGAATATTATTCTTTAATCCGTAGCGATCATCTACCGTTTGGAGGAACTGTAAACACAATTGTCCGCAAATGTTCTCATTGTAGCATTGATAAGACGTACGATTGTACTGAATTTTTGTCCCGTTCTTCTCGAGATAACGCTTAACTTCCTTCGGCGGTTAAAGATTTCCAAAACTGTCAAAGTATATCGCGCGATTTCCCCTCTTCACATACGCTACCCAGTGAGTACCCGGACCCTCTGTGCTGTCTAAATTTATAATACCGCTCTCGTTGTGACGTACTCCATCTGCCGGTAAGGCGTCACGCATGAAAACACCTCGAAAGAAAGGTATACGCCTCGCCAGTTTTTCCAACTGTACGTTGGTCATTGCACCCGCGGATAATTTTAGCGCCTCATTGACGTTTTTTTTTTTNTATCGCGCGATTTCCCCTCTTCACATACGCTACCCAGTGAGTACCCGGACCCTCTGTGCTGTCTAAATTTACAATACCGCTCTCGTTGTGACGTACTCCATCTGCCGGTAAGGCGTCACGCATGAAAACACCTCGAAAGAAAGGTATACGCCTCGCCAGTTTTTCCAACTATACGTTGGTCATTGCACCAGCGGATAATTTTAGCGCCTCTTTGACGTTTTTTTTTTTCTTCGAGACACCTTTTCCACCTTTGTATGGAGCAAGATAGACTCCTCGACCTTTCATAACACGGTCTTCCATGGCGCGATGATGACGTTTTAATTCTTCCAATTGACGTTGCGCGGCTTTCTTATCGTTTACCGCTTTGACGACTCCAGCTGCCCCTCCGACCAGCGAGACGACTACTCCTAATAACTGTAGAACTGGTAAAACACCACCAGGTTTCGCCGTTCGATGTATTCGTTTTTTTTTATTCATCATCTTCTTCGTTTTCATACCCATGCCGAGTTTTTTCTTTGTTTTCATCGCCGCCCAGACTGCTGTAGCTGCAGCTCTCTCGCCTAGAGTCGAATCTTTCGCAGTTATGCGTTCTCGAGCTCTCGCAGCGAGAATCTCATCCGCTGCGTGCCTTTCGGCGAGATCGTTGCTACGCGAATACGTGATATCGTGCTCGCGACACGCGGTGTCTAATAGATTAATACCTCGATCGCCTCTGGCCAATCGTTTTGCCAATCTCTTGACGTCGATAGATGAAATTGGTTATTTTACATTCTCCAATAATTCCGACGTTATTCCAGCAAATGAGGCGCGCGCGAATTCAATCTTTGTATTTGATGACGTGGCATGCGATAAGCAAGATACGATAAGAGAATACTTTTCAATGGGACGACATTCGATCGTCGACTGTTTCTATCTCTGTCAGACATACGCGAGAATACTTAAACATTTTATACGCGACAATGCGAACATGCTGATCTTGTTTAAACAAGATGGTACCAATTTAAAATATGTATACAA
>NW_014555916.1:0-23011 GCF_001313825.1 Dinoponera quadriceps
AGCCATCTATAGGGAAACGGCGGGAGCAAAGTTGTTCACCTAATATATTCTAGTATACTTATATGTATGTCGTTAATTTCGAAAGTCTCTTGGGTCTGTATTATAGTTTCTTCTGTTGTAAGTTTACATTGCTGTTGAAATTGGATAGTTCTTAATTTTTAAATTTTCTCTCGATATTCCTTATTATTTTTACAATATATCATTATCGGTTGTGCGCTATGCGTCGAATACAGCCAAGCGTTGTTTTTATTAATGAAATAATTACAGTGTGGTTTGTGTTGATATATTTAATATTACAGTTTTCGTGTTTTTTCTGTGCGGTATACATTTGGAGCTCGCAGGGTGAATCTGAGTATATACGATATATTGGAGTGTTGTGAGAACATGTGTACCGATTTCCTAACTTAATACATTTATTTAATTCGTTTTTGGTCAAAACAAGGTATATGTTACTTTCTGTGTTTACAGCGATTTTTGTGTATAAGATGTCTGTCAGTGCAAATACGTTATCATGAGCGTGTATAGGAATAAGTATTACTTGCACTATTTCGTAAGCTGGGTAAGTTAACAACGGTATTTTTAGAATAGTAAATATACTTCCATTTTTATAGTATGCGCTAATTGTTATATATTTGCTAATTTGTAGCCAATTTTCTACTAAGAGCATAATTGGGAAATGGGTGCCTTCAGGTAGGTGTATTACCGTTTCTTTAAGATTTTTAATTATTTCTTCTATTGACGTTATTTGTTGTGGCAATCTTCCTTGGTTTATATTATTTAGGTAAATCATTATATCTTCCTGATCGCGCATAAGATCGGTAATTACTGCATTTAATATTGTAAAATGTTCGTTTACTTCTTATCCTTCGATAAATTCACTTTGTTTTAATACAAATTTGCTTATGCTTTTTAGCAATAAGTCATTATTTTCTTCTATTGTTTNGTAAAATGTTCGTTTACTTCTTATCCTTCGATAAATTTACTTTGTTTTAATACAAATTTGCTTATGCTTTTTAGCAATAAGTCATTATTTTCTTCTATTGTTTTTTCGAGGCTTTTCATGTGTCCTATTGTTTTATTCAAAATTTGTAATTGGTTTGTCACCCGTATGTTTTAGAGTTTTTTGGTTATTTTCTATTAGACTTAGTTGTTCATTTATTATTTTTTCGTCGTTTGCGTCCATTACTCCAAAAAGAGTTTTTGCTATAGAGTCTACTCCGTCAATTATGCCTCGTCGTGAGTTAGGGGGTTTTTTATATATATTGTTTATACTATTTGTTATATTGTTCTGTGTACTCGCTCTAGATTTTTTTCACTAATTGTGTGCAAGTTTGTACATAAGCGCGAAGAACGGCACGTTAACATTGTTTGATGCAGGTAATCTTTTATTTGGTTATAACGATGGTCTAAAGATTCGATGTCCAGTTTGATTACCATCTTCCAGGTTGCGGCTACCTGGAAGTTGTCCCAGTTTATCAAAGTATAGCCCCGGTGTATCTCGAAATTCCTGTAGTATGTAGGGCTTTTCTTGAGGCTCGTTCGTTGTGTACATAATGTTATTGGCTATGGCCATCCTGCAATTTAAATAGCGAATGGAGTATGTGAAGTGTGTCGAGCTTACTTTTTATCTTTATTCGTCTTCGTAGTCGTATTTCGCTCGTATGTGATACCCGGCCAAGATTATGGTTTCATGATGTCTTTTAGCGTCAACATTTTTCAGTCGTATGTCACGGTGTTTCCGAGTGGTTTTTAGAGCGGCTCTTCAGTAGTTTGTTATCATTCACAATGTGCGGTCCATGTTGTCCCGGCAAAAGGAAAGAAGTGGTAATGTATTATTTTGTTAGGCCTCTTTCTCTCTTTTTTTTGTGTGTGTTATTATTTTTATTTTGATTTTCCCTTATTTATGTGTTATGTGTTCGGTGGTTGATTTTTGGCACATTTTAGATTAGCTGTGCTTGTGGCGAAGTAGTGCCGGGGGTGGACCCCCTAGTTTTTTCCTTATTAAGGCTTCCTATTGCTATTATATTTTCCATATTGGTGGGCGAGGGTTTCCAGCCTGTGGGCTCTCTGCGTCGGGCTAGTCCCTCCATGCGAGAGTTCCTCCGCCTGGCGAGGACCAATATTCGCCTCGTAGGGCGCGGCGGCGGCCAGGGAGAGCGCGAGCAGGATATCGCCCCCAGAGGTGGCCGCCTTCCTGGACGGGGGCATGGACGTCCGACTGGTCCTTCTTAAAGGTACATGCTCCCCCCCCTTTTTTTTGTTTATTAATTATCGATGTAATATTTTAGGCGATTTGCGTGAGTGGTTAAGGTTTTTCGGCCTCTTTTTATTATATAATTAACGTCAGAGTATTTTTTTATTATTTCGTACGGCCCTATCCACATAGCGTCGAATTTTTTTGATCTTCTTCGGCGTATAGTTTCATCATATAATAAGACTCTATCGCCTACTTCGTAGTGGACCCTTTTGTTTTTCGGTCGTAGTATCGTTTGCTCTCTACTTTTTCTTCTTTAATATGTTCTCTGGCTAACTGATTTGTCGCTCGTAATCTTTGTTTGAGCTCTTGTGCATAGTCATTGAAGGTGTAAGCGGGTTCGGGTTTTAGATATACGGCAGAGGGTAATGTCGCTTCATGACCGTATAATAGTTCGAATGGTGTATAGCCTATACTCATATGCGGGGTCGTGTTATATGTAAAAATTGCATATGGCATCCATTCGTCCCAGTCTGTTTGTTCGTTATTAATGTAGTGTCTTAAATATTCCGCCAATGTTCTATGCGAGCGTTCTAGTGCGCCATTACTTTGCGGATGGTACGCTGTTGTTTGTATTTTTTGTATTCGTAATAATTTACAAGTGTTTTTAAACACATTACTTAGGAAGTTTGTTCCTTGATCCGTTAATATCTTATTGGGAACTCCGTATTCCAAAATTATTTTTCCTACGAATTCTTTTGCGATAGTGGAGGCTTCTTGGTTTGGTATTGGTATAGTTTTGCCGAATTTAGTTAGATTGTCTTGAAATGTTAATATATATTTGTTTCCGTTTTCTGTTACGGTTAATGGTCCTACCACGTCTAATGCGCATGTTTCAAATGGTTTGCGCGGTGTATCGGTGACTACGAGAGGCATTTTAGTCTTTTGCGATAATTTGTTTTTTTGGCAAAGTTCACATTTATTAATATATTTTTTTATATCGGCCGCTATATTTTTCCATTTGTGATTTAGCCGTATTCTGTTTATTGTTCTTTGAATGCCTTGATGCCCGCCTAGGGGTGCATCGTGATATTCATATAATATTTGTCTTTTTTCTTCCTCGGTATATTTCCGAGGGTTTTCTGTCTCATCAGCAGATTCTTCTTTATCGTATTCTTTTTCTTCGACATGTTCGTCTTCCTCCTTCGGCGCGCCTATCTTTAAGACAGGTCGTATTATGTTTCTACTAAGCGTGTCGGCGTTTGTGTTTGCTCGTCCGGCCTTGTGTATGATTTCGTAATCATACTCTTCTAATTTTAGTCGCCACCTGATTAATCGTGATCCGGGGTCGGTGACGTTAAATAGCCATATCAGCGGTTTATGGTCAGTTATTATTTTATATTTCGTTCCATATACATATGGGCGAAAATGTGTCACTGCCCATACTATTGCTAGAAGTTCCTTTTCAGTAGTACTGTAATTTTGTTCTGCGCGTGATAATACGCGGCTAACGTAAGCTATAGGGTTATCTTTCCCTATCGGCCCTTGTGACAGTATAGCTCCTATCGCGTAATCCGATGCGTCGGTAGTGATAATAAATTCCTTGTCGAATTCCGGATATTTTAGTACGGGAGCGGTTAACAATTTTTTTTTAAATATTGCAAACGCATTTTCTTGTTCTTTTCCCCATTCAAAGGGTGTTTTCTTTTTTGTTAATCTTGTTAGAGGGCGCGCTATCTTAGAAAAATTTTCTATAAATCGTCTATAATATCCCGCTAGGCCTATAAAGGATTGTATTTCTTTACCTTTTTCGGAACTGGGAACATGTGTACTGCCTCTAATTTAGAGAGGTAAGGTAAAATTCCCTTTTCTGAAATTATGTGTCCCAAGTATGTAACTTCTTTCCGTAGGAAGTTGCATTTGTCTGGCTGAAGTTTTAGATTGCTCTGGCGCAATCTCCTTAACACAGTGTTCAATTTTTGTTATGGTCCTTCAGGCTGGACCCATAGATGACGATATCATTTAAATATACTAGGCGTTTTATACGTTGTAATTCTGCTAGGACTGTATTCATTAGCCGCTGAAAGGTTGCTGGCGCGTTTTTTAACCCGAATGGCATTCGGTTAAACTCGAAATGTCCTGTGGGTGTTGAAAATACTGTCTTCTGTTTATCTTGTTTGCCCATAGGAATCTGATGATAACCTGACGCTAAAGCCAGTGTTGTGAAATATTTTGCATTTCCAAGCTGGTCTAGGATATCATTTATGTTTGGTAACGAGAAAGAATCTCCAACCGTTAGATCATTTAATTTTCTGAAATCGATCACGACTCGCAATTTGGTTTTTCCGGTCGTGTCGGTTTTCTTAGGCACTATCAATAGAGGAGCGTTCCATTGGCTGGTGCTAGGACGAACGATGCCAGCATCGAGCATGTCTCGTACTTGTCGATCTACTTCTTGTTTATGCTTCTCGGGCAGGCGATACGGTCTTACATTTACCGGCGTTACGTTACCTCGAGTAGTAATATGATGCTCCACCGCTGTAGTGTGAGTGAGATGGTCTCCTTTGAGGAAGAATACATCGTTGAAATCCTCACAAATTGCGTGTATTGTTTTTTTCTCTTCATTGTTCAAATACTGTAGGCGTAATTGTTGCTTTAGTTTTTCTAGGCGTGTTTGCATTGTGTATTTATGTTGCTGCCTTGTATTTATTAGATTTATTTCTTTTTCATTAGTGTGCGACATATTTTCTAGGGTTACATACGGGGTGGCTATTTCGACTACATCTTCCATAGTATTTATAATGCTTACGCTGCAAGTGTAATTGTTTGGTTTTATTAGGCAATTTCCTATAAACACTCCGGGTTTTCTTTCTTCAGCGGTAACGATTCCTACTGAATTTACGTTCGTGGCGGCTTTTATTATTGTTTCGCTTTGGGCAGGTATCTGATGCGTTTGATGGGGTAACAAACTCAATTTTTCCCTGAAATTGTTAGTTTCCTGTTGTTATAGTCGCAGGTCGCGTTATGCGCCTGCAGGAAATCTACTCCTAGTATTCCCTCGTATTCAATGGGGAAATCATTTTTTACCACGTAGATTTTATGTTGTAAGACTTTTCTCCCTATTTTAATGGTTGCTTTAAATTTGCCTAGCGTACTCGCTTGGTGTCCGGTTACTCCGGTCAGCGTTACTTCGTCTATAGTTACGGGAGTTTCCCCTTTTAGTGTTCGTACTTTTACGAAACTAATTGATGAGCCGGTATCCAATAAGAGCGGGATTTTTCCTCGCCTGGTCTCGTTTATCGGGAGTATGACTAAGTCTAATCCTCCGTGTATTTGTTTTGTAGTCTTTACTTGGTTGATTTGGAATTTTTGGGCATTTTGTGTTTTATTTTCTCGTTCTTGCCTCTCGTTTTTGTTTTTGCCTTCATTAGATGGGCCTCCTTGGTTCATTCCTCGCCTGTCTGCTGAGGCGGTATTTGTATTTTGTCGCCCTTCGCGGCGGTCGGAGGGTGCAGTTCGTTCGGCTTCCCATGCAGCTTCCAGCATTCGTCGCGAGTATGTCTTACTTTTTTACAGTGTGTGCAATATTTTTCCATGGCGTTTATGCGAGATCGTTCACTGCTTGTTGGTAGGGCAAATCGGTTCGCGTAACGGCTGGTACGACAATCCTTCCCTAGGTGTTCTGTTCTACCGCATTTTTGACACGTCGGGGGCCTAGCGTTTTTCCTAGTATGCGGATATGTCGTTGGGCGACTGTTATATGGGAATGCAGTTTCCCGGTGATTATAGTAACTCGTTAGTCCTTTCACCTTTTTTTCCTCCATAGCTCCGGCGATTGCTTCGGCTAGCGTTGCGGGAGTTCGGGATCGTACTATGGTTTGCAGCTTATCGTTTAGCCCGAGTTGGTAATTTATTAATGCTTGAGATTTTACGTATTCGTGTATAGCTCTTTTATCCGAAGAGGCGTACAATGTACCTTCGGTGGCTGACTCATATAATTCTGCTGTTAGTCTATCAACTCTCTTTCCGTAGTCTCGCGCATCTTCTCCGGGCTTTTGCCGTAAAAAATTAAATTCGCGTTGTAGTCGCGTAGTTGACCTCTTTCTCGAATAACAAGCCTCTAGTATTTCTTTCAAGTGTCGAAAAGTTGTCACTTCTCGTTTTTCCATTTCTGTCAGGGCCAATCTCTTCAGTTTTGTGCAGGTTATTGCCATAGTTAACGCGATTTCTTCCGAGGGGTGTATCAAAGCGTAGGCGTAATTGCAGGCGCGTAAGAATTCCTTGAGGCTCTCTTCACTGGAGCCATCGAAGGTCGGTATCAAGTCCTTAGCCTCTTTTAGTCGTTGCCTATTAGTGTCAGTTATAAATTAATTTAACGCGTGACTGTCTTCTGAGAAGGGGTCTTGCGTCGGTATGTGGTCGTACGTTCTGTCTCCGTTCCAGAGCCTTGTTGCAGTGGGCTTTTGTACGTTAGTGAACCTTTCCGCGTTATTCCGTCCTAGTACGTTAACCTTCTCGTCTAATGCGGCTACGCGTGTAGTAAGGTTTTGTATCTGACCTATTAAAATTTCTACTAGGGAATCACGTTCTGCTCCCCTATTGCCTCTTGGTAAGGGGTTT
Organism: Dinoponera quadriceps; assembly: GCF_001313825.1. Lineage (NCBI taxonomy): Eukaryota > Metazoa > Arthropoda > Insecta > Hymenoptera > Formicidae > Dinoponera > Dinoponera quadriceps. Next base: position 6,815 of record NW_014555916.1, read on the forward strand.
TCCTCTATGTTACCGTTTGTACGCTGCGCGACGGTGAACCGTAATCTATCGATTTCCTCATCTATCGCGGGACCGTCAATATGACGTGCATCTTGTTCGGTACGTCTGTCCATATTTAAATTATCGAGTACCTCGCGCGGATCGAAAACGCTATCGTCGTACGATGTTATAGAGAATTCTCCTCTTTCTGATACGTTAGTTATGGTACTATTACTCGGCGAGTTTCTTTGTCGCCTAACGCGAGGAGTTACTGGCAATACACTATCATCGATTTCATTAAATAGAAATTCGCGTTCTGTTACTACGTGTATCGGGGGCTGTTCTTCGTTTGAATCTTCAAATACATTTAGCGCGTCTTGTATTCCTTCTTGTATACTTTGCGCGGTGTTATTTATTAAGTTATCGAAATTCTGAATTACTTGTTCAGCTGGCTGTCTCAGTATATACGCTGCAGGTGCGCTGTGCAGCCAGGATCGATTCTTGCAGGGATTATGCGGTATATTACTACCTTCAGACATTCACGCGGACGGCTTGGCAGTCTCGCGCGTGTGTGTGTATGTATGTGCGCTTGTGTGTATTAGATTAGGACTTACATTAGGAAGACGGAACGCATGTCGACGGGTCGCGGTGTCTCGTTCTCGCATGGTTCGTTATCGGTGCTCCGATGTATCCGGCATCGAGTTGCCTGGCGCTGATCGCTGCGTTGAGGTAGGTCGTTTCTGCTGCCTTTGCTACGTTGTTGCCTCTTCTACTATCGTGGTCGGTCCCTGTAGGTTGTCGTAGCTCCGACGTCCGTTCCCTCTAAGTTGCCACGTAGTTTTCCGTTCCCGTTGTTTAATCGTCCCAAGATTTGCTGCTCACCACTCTGTTACTTGCGATTGCTTTTTCACAGAGTTCTCCTTTTTCTGTTGCAGGCTGTTGCTGGAGGGCAGATCCCACCACTGCCACCAGATTTATTGCGAGTTCGTAACGTCGCGGAAAATGTGGGGTTGCCCGGTACAGCGCGGTAGAGCAGGAGTAGGTGGCGAGGCGCGGTAGTTAATTAAGTGCTTCTTGATGATTAAAAACTGAACTGGTCGTTTATTACTGAATTACCCGATACAATTTTACGTATGCGTCCGACAGCGTATCGGTGCTCGAGAGTTGAGATTCGTGAGTCGCACCCGCTCCGGTCTTACGTCCCCTTTTATCCTCTTCCTATGTCTTAATCGGAGGGGGCGGTTGTTGATGTGTCAGCGTCATCTAAATGAGGACGCTGACCATCTTGATTTTGATATTTCCTTTGCGAGAATGCGGGTTTGCATTTCCGCAAAGCGACGTTCGGTAATTTGAGCCGTGGCCTTCGTTCACGGTCATCGACATGTCTTATGAATGCAGGGTTGCATTTCCGCAAAGCGACGTTCGGTAATTTGAATCGTGGCCTTCGTTTATGATTATCGTTGTGCTTACAACATAATTAAAAATAAATAACACTGTATAAAATCTCCAGATATCATGTTTTTAGTGCAAAATGTACTAGAAGAAATATGCAATTGATTCACCTGGGTATGCAGTTAATCCTGATATGCTACAAGAGGAATATGTTCTTGATGAAAACAAAGAACGTTCCATAATCGAGCCAAAATCTTTGGAAGATCCCATACTTCAAGAATTGATATCTGTATTAATCCAATGGATCAATAATGAGACTGATCAGCAAATTATTATGAAAGACATTGTGGAAGATATTGATGATGGACAAAGTATTGCAAAAACTTTTAGGTATATGAGTGTGTACAATTTGAAAGACTCTACCCAAGGTAGATTTTTCCAATGAGATGAATTTTATATACTTGTGTTATTTTTACTTCAGAGAAGCTAACTGGAGAAAAGCTGGATCTACTTGAAGTAAGCCAATCAGAAGAAGGAAAGAAATAAAAAAATTGCTTTAGTCTTATCTGTCGCTAATCGCGTACTGGACCGTTATCCACTTTACAATTGGAGCGTTGAATCTGTACATACAAAAACATTGTTACAATCTTGCATCTTTTAACCCGTTGACTGCCATCTACGAGATATCTCGTAGGTTGTTTACTTGCCCAGGACGCTAACTACGAGTTATCTCGACGCTTCATTACTTGATTAAATCAAATTGGCTTCTTAGACCAGAATCGTGAAAAGTTCCGTGGCAGTCAACGTGTTAATCAGCTTAGCCCGACATTTCCGTGCTTCTGTTAGATTACCAGAAAGAATTGCTCTTTAATTGATTATGGTACGTAAGAAAGAAGGTCAATGCATATCAACTGATACACAGAATAGTAGGAGAAGAAGTGACAACAACTTATGACGATTTAGGTATGTGTTGTGAACGTGATGCAGTTGATATTCTTTTCGATCACGCACCTGATAAATTAGTTGTTGTTAAGAATGTGAGTTCTTTAAACTATTTTATAATTGCGATTTTTCATCATTTTTCTTTTATTGATGATACTACCTGTTTCTGTTCTTTCAGTCGTTAGTGACATTTGTAAATAAACACTGAGCAAAATTTGGAAGTGACTGATTTAGATACTCACCATGATGGTGTTTTCCTGATGCTGCTGCTTGGTCTATTAGAAGGCATTTTTGTGCCACTGGGTAGTTTTTACTTGACACCACAGACCATTGACCGAAAGGTTCATAATGTTTCGTTCGCGTTTGACATTATGCGAGGCATCGGCCTACAAAACCCAAAGCTCGTGCTGAAGGTTTATAGTTTTTCAATCGTGAAACGTTTTTCACCGTGAAACGTCACCACCCTGAGATAAATCTCTATAAATGCAGTTTTTTTTGCAGATACCGTAAATTTAGATCTTAAGTATACGTTTCGCGTGTTATATAATCTTTTTAGGAAATACAAAGGAATAAATTGATGGTATTAATCTCGACATGCTTTCATGCAAATGCGTTTTTACGCGTTGATATATTGAATAAATTAATTACACTAACGTCTAAATATGACATATAAATTTATTCTTATGTACTTCCATTAAAAGATTGTTTATATAAAATGCTTAATTGAATAGCGAAAAGTGAAAAGTTAAATAGAACAGACAACTATACACATGGTGAACTTTATATAATGTCTGCATTTATAATATATAATACACACATATATAGGGTGTTTGACACAAGGCGTATTAACCATTGTATATTTGTAGTTTATATTAATGTTGATAAAAAAATCCTATTTTACAAACAACACGCGGAATTTCGAGTTTATTAATGATTGAAAATGGCCATATATAAATCATATATTTGATTTATAAGTACTCATATATAAGATTTATAAGTGATAGCCATTGTACTCAGCGACAACAGAAGTATATTAAACCTCGAACCTTGAATCTGTTGCTAGGTACAACAACTGTCATATATTTATCGATTAAACCATTCTGAACAAGAAAATCCTTTACTATTTTGCAAATAACTCACAAATTTTTGAATTATTAATTAATTATTAATTAACCTCTTAACCTATAATATCGTGTGAGACTCGTGGTAAAGAATTCGGGTCAAATATAAAAAACACGAGTTAGGCTCATGGTTTAATTTTTGCAGATCCCTTTCAATTGCACTTACATGTTAGTCTTAGCCACATTCGCATGTGCAAATATATTTTTTTAAATGTATTAGAAAAAAATACTCATATAATATCTTCAAAAATGAAATATAATAGTTTCGGCCGAACAGCTACATGGGTTAACGCATGAGCGACTTTGTTATTGATTGTAGCATGTGTCGTCACGACTTAAATCGTAATGCAAGGGGTGAATGAAGCCTCTGTGTAATTATCCATTTTCAATAACTCAAAATTTTGCATGTTTGTAAAATAGAAGATAATTTTTATTCACATTGACCTAAATTATAAGTATGTAATAGTTGGCACACCTTACGTCAATAATTTTGTATATATTATATTAAAATTTATTTACAATTATAGCATATAATGAAGTTTTGTATAAATTTGGATATTTGTATTAATAAACATTTTATCTATTATATATTCTTTTGTACATTGAACCATCTTGCTTACACAATAAAAATTACAGCATGATAAACAATTATATATACAGTTCCAAAATTTGCTATTGTGTATAAAACAAGAGAGGAAAATACATTACAATATACATGGTAAAAAAATTAGTGTTATATTGAACACACTTCATACGTTCCACGGTTTACTTAAATTTTTGTGTTAATTTAACAGAAGGTGAATATGTTGAGAAGTAACAAATATTATCTCCAAAATTACATAAAATTAAAGAAACGTAATTATTGCATAGTAATCGATATTGAAGTATAAAATATGTTATAATAATATTTAAAGATGTTGAATATCGACACAAAAAAATGTTGAATTAACAAAAATACAATATGTTAAATTAGCACATAAGTATGTAAAAAATTTAACATAAAAATCTTAACAAAAACCGATTTTAACACAGGTACAAAATGTTTTTTAGTGCATATTAAAATTTAAAAGAATGAAATATAATAGTTTGAACATGGAGAAGAAAATAAAATAGAATATAAAGATAAATAATTATTAATACAGTTCATGATTGTTTGGTTGCAATATCAGTATTACCACTTCTTATTCTTCTGAAATTGTGTCAACACGATCGTACTACCTGCCACCGTCGCTCCAAGGTGATCGATCGGGGCTCGCACGTGACAGCTGTCTGTTGTTTTTCTTTACGTCTGTAACGAAAATGAATTCCGGATTATGCACGAAACGCGATACTTCGATAGGAGATAGTAATTTATTGAATACCGTCCAATATAACGAAGTAGATGTAAAATAGGATATGGCGAACGTACGTAAACGCAAATCGATTAGTGTATTTCACCTTTTTGTTTTTTGTACATTTGGTATATTGACATCGCCGGTATATCCATTGTATCTTTATCTAAGAGATGTTTTACAAGCATCATTTTAAGATATCGCATTAACAATAGGATATCTTCAAATATACTCAGACGTTCATTGGATATCCAACAGAGGCACAAGTGTTCACCTATGTGATATCCTAAGTATATGTTAAATTATTCTCGGTGTCCAAAAGATATCCGAGAAAAGAAGAAGTATCGTAAGATATATTATTATACCTATAAATCTACAAGCGGGTAATATTCCAATAATATTATATGAATATTATTCAATATTAAAATTATATTCTTATAATATTCTAAGAGTTAATAATATTCTTATAATTAGTAAATATTCTTATATAATATATAAGTAAATATAATATTACATAATAAGTAAATATAAAATTATATAATATATAATATAAGTAAATATTCTTATAATATTCTTAAAAATTAAGAAATATTTTTTAATATTAGAAGAATATTCTGTATTTGTTATATGCCCACGTCATATAATATTCTTGGCATATTATAAAAATGACCCTAGAATATTTAAAAAAGAATAAAATAATAATATTAGGTGAACAACTTTGCTCCCGCCGTTTTCCTATAGATGGCTTTAGTGGAACTTAGTGGTCAAAGTAAATAGATCATATACGTCATACAATCAACTTGAGCATCTGTCAACATAACCTAATAGTTACATTAGTCGATTTGTATCTGTACCATAAAGTTATCGTCGATTGAAGATGTCAGTTTACGAGCCGAATTCTCGTCATTTGCGGGAGGTTTTACTTTTCTGCTTCAATATGAAGAAATCTGCGGCTGAGGTTTATCAAATGCTCTCAAATATCTATTGTGAGATCGCTATTAGTGAAAGAACGTGTCGTGAGTGGTTTCAACGCTTCACGAACGGTGATTTTCACGTCGAAAACCGGCATAGCGGTGGAAGAGGAAAGATTTTTGAAGATGCTGAATTGGAGGCATTACTTGATGAAGACTCGTGTCAAATTCAGAAAGAACTGGCACAATCATTNGCCATTTCGAAGCGCCTCAAAGTCATGGGAATGATTCAAAAGCAAGGGTATTGGGTGCCGTACGAGTTGAAGCCAAGAGATGTTGAACGGCGTTTGTTTGCTTGTGAACAGCTGCTTGAAAGGCAAAGATGAAAAGGATTTCTGCATCGCATTGTGACTGGAGATGAAAAATGGGTTCATTACAATAACCCCAAGCGCAGAAAATTATGGGGAGTTCCCGGCCATTCTTCCACATCGACGGCCAAACCGAACATTCATGGCTCCAAGGTAATGTTCTGTATTTGGTGGGATCAGCTCGGCGTAGTGTATTACGAGCTATTAAAACTAACTGAAACAATCACAGGCGATCGGTATCAAACTCAATTGATGCGTTTGAGCCGAGCATTGAAAGACAAGCGGCCGCACTACGCCGAGAGACACGAGAAAGTGATTTTGCAGCATGACAATGCTCGACCCCATGTTGCAAAAGTGGTCAAGACATACTTGGAAACGTTGAAATGGAAAGTCCTACCCCACCCGCCGTACTCTCCAAACGTTGCACCTTCGGATTATCACTTGTTCCGATTAATGGCACACGGCCTGGCTGACCAACACTTCCAGTCTTATGAAGAAGTCGGAAAATGGATAGATTCGTGAATTACCTCAAAAGATGATCAGTTTTTTCGACGCGGGATTCGTGCATTGCCCAAAAGATGGGAGAAAGTAATGGCCAGTGATGGACAATACTTTGAGTCATAACTTTATCTCCATTTTTTTACAATAAAGCCTCAAATTAAAAAAAAAACGGCGAGAGCAAAGTTGTACACCTAATAATATAAAAAAATATATAAAATACACATACTCACACATGCGCGTGCGTGTCTATACATTCTATCTATCCATGAATGTATCTATCTATTTATATATATACATTCTGTCAAATAAATACAAGAAATTGTTCAATAAAATACAAAATATTTGTTTATCATCTATATTTATTTTGTCACCTTCAACATAGGCCCCATTTGATGCGATACACTTATGTCAACGAATAATCCAGTCACGGAAACGTTTTTTATAAACACTTTTACGCTTGCAGTTTCTTTTGCGAATTTTGTTTCATGGCTTCAATGTACTCAAAACATCTTCCACGAAGTGATAATTTGAGTTAGGGGAAGAAGAAAAAGTCATACGGGATCACATCTGGCGAATATGATGCTTGGTCGATGACATTCGTTGAGATTTTGGTAAAAAATTCGCGTACAAAAGTCGATGTGTGGGACGGCGCATTATCGAAGTGCAGAATCCAAGAATTGTTCTTCCACAAATTTGGTTTTTTCCGGCGGACATTACCTCTCAAACGCTTCATAATGTCCAGATAATCTCTCTTAAGCTTGAATGATGATTTTCCATCATCATTTTTTTCACTTTGTCTATGTTTTTGTCAATCAAAGACGTTGAATGTCGACCGGAACTAGGCAAGTCTTCAACTACTTCTCGAACTTCTTTGAATGCTTTGTAACATTTGTATGATCGTGTTCTCGACAAAGATAACTTACCGTAGGCCTTCTCTAACTTTTCAACGACTCAGCACAAGAAATTTCGTTGGCAACTTAAAATTTGAAGCAAACTCTTTGTTCTATATTTTTATACATTTTAAAAATCGCAGAATATATTTGAGGTCGATTACCAAAACTAACAGCTGTAAACAAACTAGTTAACAGATGTCGCCAAAACTCCGCGTGACAATTCGATATATTGGTACCAACTTGCAGCAAAATTTGTTTTTATACCTTTTACGCGGGTTTTTGAAATGAACAATTTCCGGTATTTATTAAAATACAAAATGTATATAGAATATACGAGGTCTGTTCAAAAAATATTGCAAATTTTGTGTTCTTTTAAAAATTATTTATTTATTCATGAATAGATATTCATGAATTTTGTCTCCTATTTTGTCTCCTTCAAAGTAATCCCTATCAGATATTATACACTTGTGCCAACGTTTTTTCCAATTCTCGAAGCACTTCAAAAAATCATTTTTTGTGATCTTGGTCAGTTCCTCCTTCGATGCCGTCTTTATCTCCTCAATCGTAGCGTTGTCCTTTCATATGCCTCTTTAGTTTCGGGAACAAGAAAAAGTCACAGGGGGCCAGATCTGGGGAATACGATGGCTGCGGCATCATTAGTGTGTTGTTTTTGGCCAAAAATTTGCGCACAAGCAACGATGTGTGAGCAGGGGCGTTGGTACGAATTTCACGGCGACCCGTCTCATGCCCAAATCATTAGTAAAAATCGAATGGCACGAGCCAATCGATATGTTTAGGTCTTCAGCAACTTCTCTAACGGTGATTCGACGATTGGCCAATACTATTTTCTTTACTTTATCAATGTTTTTGTCTGTTGTTTACGTGCTTGAGCGTCCGGCACGCTCTTTGTCGTTTACATCTTCTCGGCCATCTGAGAACATTTTGTACCACCGATAAACGTTGCTTCGGTCCAAGGTAGCTTCACCATATGCCGCAGTCAACATTCGGAATGCGTCCGCGCACTTAATTTTGTGAGATTTTTTGATCCATTTTTTGGAATAGGCAAAAATCAAAGACGAGCCAAAACACGTCCAAGCAAAACAGCTGTCAAAGATAAACTGAATATTCAAAATGGCCGAACTTGTCGGCATAAGTGAGGGACATAAATACCAACATAACGCCACAAAAAAATCGAAAATCGAATATACGTAAACCGCGGAAATTTAAAATTCGCGATACTTTTTGAACAGACCTCGCAATATACACAAGTACCCCATTTTAAATGTCCTAGGCAAAAATCTCGAAAAATATGGAAGATACGGAAAAATGTTTCAGACAGAGTTGCACGGTTTGATGAGGGCCACATAATAAAAATATCGATTTGACATTGAGTGACTTTCTTAAGACTAGGTTAATGTAATCAATGTTTTTTTAAATGGAACGTCCCATTTTTTATTGCACATTCTCATAGCTTTTGTCGAGATATTTTCAGAATACTACCTATTTTTGTCTTTTGCCCAAGCCATTCCTAAAATATGAAATTTCAAAGATGACATACCGCCGGCATTCGCATTACTAAATGTACACCGCGGTGAAGTTAAAGTATCTTACTGTCTTTTGTCTGTTATTAGTAAACACTATGAATTCCATTTCGAGTTATTAGTACGAATTTCTTATTGACATCTATCGCTAAAAATTACTATTCGCTTATTGCACTTTCTCTCACAGATACATGTTATTTTTGCATTTTGGTCATTCCCACAATTGTATTTCTGGTTATTTTTATAATACGCGATTATCTTCCGGAAGAAATTGTGGACATGGCCCTTTGCATAGGAGCAAGTGATGGTAATTTTTGACAGACTTCACGTATATATGCATAGCGATACTTAGGAAGAAGAGACCCAGATCATGAAACAATTAACTGTTGTGTTCAAAGAGTAAAGGATAGCCATGTAAAACGACGTAGTCGTCGACGTCTAGTTCGATCTCTCCGTGAAATTGGAGTGTGTTTGGAGTTTCTATATTAAATCCTAATACAAGCCTCAGACAGAATGAACGTTTTCGTAATATGCCACGTGCATCTGCGTCGCGATACTTGAGATATTAGGTCTATACATAATTCCGTAGCGAAAATCAAGTAAATTTCAAACACAAAATATTTAGCAAAAGAAGCGATTTTAATTAATTAAATATATTCTATTTTGTTCAGTGACATTCTGCCATCTCTCCACGAGCTTTGTTATTCTCCTTTTATAGAAGTCCTGAGATTTTTGGGCAAAGAAGTCATGCAAGTGGTTTTTGAAGATGTCCAGAGAACTGAAGATTTTGTTATTCAAATTGTTCAGTAACGCCCGGAACAAGTGATATTCTAAAGGTGCAAGATCCGAATTATGCGGTAGATGCACCAAAAAATTCCACCTAAGCCGTAATAACTTTTGTCGGGTCATTAGAGAAACGTCTGGTCCTGCGTTGTCCTGGTGTAACACAATGCCCTTTCTGTTCAACAATTCGGGCTGCTTCTGATCGATTGCTTGCTTTAATTTGGCCATTTGTGAGCAGTACTTGGTCGAATCAATCGTTATGTTGGGTATAGCAGCAGCTCATAATAGACGGTTATTTTTCAATCCCACCAGATTCTGAGCATGACATTCTTTGGGTGTAATCCAGCCTTTGTGACCGTCTGAGCAGCTTCTCCGCGCTTCGACCATAATCTTTTTTGACTGACGTTGTAGATAATCCACTTTTCATTGCCAGTGATCATCCGCTTAAAAAATGGTTGGTTTTGATGGCGTTTAAGCAGCGATTCGCAAGCTGAAATTCGATTCGTTACATTCTTTTCGCTGCGTTTGTGCACTTCTGTTCGTGCGGCACCCAAACATCAAGCTTGTTTACCATGCCAAGCTTCCGTAAATGTTTCGAAACAGTTGATTGGTCAATATTGAGGTTATGTCCGATCTCTGTAGTCGTCAAATGCCGGTCAGAGTTAAAGTCTCGATTAAAGTCTCGAGTTAAGTCTTGATTTGATCGACATCAGTAATGACTGGCTGACCAGAGCGAGGAGTATCTTGGAGATCAAAATCTCCGCAACAAAGTTTCACAAATCACTTCCGACACACACATTCGCTTATGGCATTCTCTCTGTATACGGCGCATATCTTATTGTAAGTTTGCGACGCGTTTTTGCCTTTTTGGAAATAAAGAAGCGAAATGCACCGAAAATACACGTTTCTTCCTTCCATGTTCAAAATATAATTAAACTTCGTATACGTCACGGATCTCAATGAATACTTTTTTAAAACGTCGACACAAATTTCAGCTTTCACTTAACGCACGACACTTCATATGTTTGACACATGTGCCAGCGGAAAACAACTGCGAACGATATCTTTCGGAATTTCGCTACGGAATTATGCTAGACCTAATGTAATAAATTCCAATCCTATCGCATTATCCTGCGTCAAGAGTTAAACGATAATGACCATCGTTGTAGATTGCGCTTTTGCCAATAGGCCCGTCTACAAATGAATCAAGGTCCCAATTTCTTTCCATACTTAATGTTTTTGGATGAGGCTAATTTTAATAACCGAAGCCAAGTAAATGGTTATAATTACCGTTATTGGTTGAATCAGAGCCTCCACTGGCATAGGCAAATACCGTATCTACATCAATGGTCATTTAATGTATGGTGTGGATTAGTGAATGTATGTATTAGGGCCACACTTCTTTGACGGCCATTTGACATCTAACCGTTATAACAACTTTCTTCAAAATTAATTAACAGTATTTTTGGAAAATGTCGATTTGCACATAACAACGCCTATGGTTCAGCAGAATAGTGCATCTGATTATAGAGTTTGCGCTATTTGTAGGACGCTGAATAACGTTTTTCAAAACGGTTGGCTTGGCACAGGTGGAATTTTAGAATTTTCACCACATTCATCAGATTTGACCGCTTTGGATTTTTTCTATGAGGCTATTTAAAAAATATTAATTACCAAGTTAAGCTTACACCACCCGAAAATGTGAAACGTCATATTGTGGAAACATTTCGAAATGTTTCAACCAATATTGCAGAAGATAGAGAACAGTTTTCGGAATTGGGTGAAGTTTTGCACAAATGGTCAATTTGAACATTTATTAGCCTAATTTAACATCCATAATTTCTGCTTAACACACACACATACACACACATTTATATTAGGTGCTAGAATTAATTCTCGCTGTTGAATAACAGAAGTCAGCATTTATGATATTTTAACATGATCGAAAGTGTCTGTTGATATATAAGAAAATACAGCCAATAGGCTTTAATAATCAATGTGTGACATTAGATCGTGGTGCAAGGAACATAATTTTTTATTACATTGAAGATGTCGGGTTTCGTTCCAAAAAAGAGCATTTACGGGAAGCATAACTTTTCTGCTTTCATCTAAAAAAATCTGCTTCTGAAAGTCATCGTTTGCTAGTGGAGACTTAGGGAGAGCATGCCCTATCCTGGACAACTACAGAGATTGGTTTAGAAGATTCAAAGACAACGATTTTGACGTGAATGACAAAGAGCAACCTAGTCAGCCGAAAAAGATTGAAAATGGAGAATTGGTGATATCACTGGAAGCAGATTCATGTCAGACGCTCAAAGAGTTGTCGGTATTAAATATCAATGAGTCAACCTTTAGCAAACGTTTAAAAGCAATGAGAATGATTCGGAAGCTAGGAACTTGGGTCTCGCATGAATTGAGAGAAAGAGACTTTGCGAAACATTTAACCATTTGTGAATTGCTGCTTCAAATGCGGAGAACGGAAGACGTTTTGCATTGAATTGTGACTGGAAATTAAAAATGGATTCTTTACGACAATTTTAAGTGCAAGAAATCATGGGTGCTTCCCGGCGAACCATCAGAATCAACCGCAAAACAGGATATTCATGGAAAGAAGGTCATGTTATGCATTTGGTGGGACTAAGTCGGTGTAATGTATTATGGGCTGCTGCAATCGAGTCAAACCATCAATGCTGAAAGCCATCGACAACAATTACTGAATTTGAATCAAGCACTCAAAGAAAAACGCCGGAAATACGACAAAAGATGTAAAAAAATTATTTTTCTCTGTTACAGTGCTATACCACATGTTGAAACACCAGTGACGAGGCATTTGGATGGAATATTTTACCACGACCAACCTATTAACCAGACGTTGCTCTTTCATTTTACAGATTTTGTTTCAGATTACTATTTGTTTTGGTTGATGCAGCACGACTTTTGAAAGTAGAAATTCAGTTTTTTCAAAAAAGTAAAAAAATGGCTCAATGACTGGATCACCTCGAAAGAACTTGAATTTTTCTTCAGTGGAACCCATGCGTTTTCCAAAAAATGGGAGAAGGTTGTAGCTTCCAAAGGACAAAATTTTGAATAAGAAATAATGTACCGTTCTTTAGAAATATACATAAATTTTTGTAGTAGAAAAAAGCGAGAATTAATTCAAAAACCTTACATACATACATACATACATACATACTATGGGCTGTAAAGTCCCAGGATTTTTAATGAAAACAAGCGTTTTTTGGGCAAAGTTATATTTATTCCTCAACATAGTTGCCTTCGATTGCGATACACTTGGTACAGCGATTTTCCAACATTTCGATGCCCTTTCTGTAGTACGAAATGTCCAAGCCTTCGAAATACGCCTCGGTTTCCGCGATGATTTCGTCATTCGATGTGAATCTCTTTCCCTGGAGCCACCGCTTGAGGTTTAGGAACAGATAATAGTCGCTGGAGGCCAAATCTGGAGAATACGGTGGGTGAGCAACCAATTCGAATCGTAACTGGTCCAATTTGGCCATCGCTTTCAAGGATGTGTGTGATGGTGCATTATCGTGATAGTACAGAACTGTTTTCTTCGCCATATGGGGTCGTTTTTTCTTTATTCCGTGGTTCAGTTTGTCCAATAACGCTGCATAATACTCTACCGTAACTGTTCTTCCCTTCTGCAGGTAATCGATAAAGATTATGCCATGCGCATCCCAAAAAACGGAGGCCAAAACGGCCGAGCGTTGGTTTTTTGGCCGCTTTGGTCGGCTTTCGTGGCTTTTCAGCCACTCTGCAGACTGCCTATTGGACTCAGGCGTATGGTAATGGATCCACGTTTCATCCATCGTCACAAAACGTCGAAAAAAGTCTGCTCGATTACGCTGCAACAACGCCAAACCGGCCGTTGAATCATTAACGCGCTGCTGTTTTTGGTCGACGGTCAGCAAACGCGGCATCCATCGCGCAGATAGCATTTTCATATCCAAAACATCGTGCAAAATCCCACCCGTTCTTTTGAGATACCAACGGCCTCAGCTAACTCGCATAACTTCACTTTACGATCACTCAAAACGATTCGATGCACTTGCTTTACGATTTCTGCATTCGTAGCCTCTTTTGGTCTTTCAGAGCGAGGTGTGTCTTCGGTGCTTGTACGACCCATTTTAAATTCACTAAACCATCGATAAACTGTTGTTCTCGAAGGAGCAGATGTGGGATAACATTTCTTCAACCATTTCATTGAATGTTCAGGAGTTTTTCCCATCAAAAAACAATGTTTGATCAATATACGATATTCCTGTTTTTCCATTTTTTTTTACGAAGACGAAGGTAGCGACACTTAAACGACTGTAGCTTGTAAACGAATGAACGAAATGTCATGAAACTTCACACATAAACTAATGACAGATAAACCTCTTGAAATAAAGCATGTTCATTTTCTAGTGGCGCCACCTACTGAAAAATCCCAGGACTTTTCAGCCCATGTAGTACATACATACATACATACACATACATACATATATATATATATATATGTATATACATATATGTATATATATATATATGTATATATATATATGTATATGTATGTATATATATATGTATGTATGTATATGTACAAGGTGCCTGAGACCGGTACTTCCGTTTTATCTTGAAAACAGAATATTTTAGAAAAAATAACGTTTTAGGCAAATGTTGTATGGCTTTAAGGTGTACATAAGGTGGTGTCACTCATTAAATCTTGAGTAATCGTTTGAATATCATATGAAGTTCACGTTGATTTTTCCAAATGGTAGACCCAATTTTTCATTACATATTCTTGTAACTTATTTTAATAGATTTTCAGAAAATTATATCTTTTATTAAGAACTTTTTGAGTTTAAGATTTGAAAATTTCAAAATTTTGACAAAATACAAAATATCTTGTAAAACATTCAGTATTGGATAATCCTAATACTTTTGTGCACAGAATGATTATGACCAATTGAGCTAATCAATTGGTATAATAAAAGCAGATAATTATATTTAAAAGAATTGTGTAATTGCTTAATACTGATTCATTATTTTTTGCCTCTCACGTTCCGAGTGCTAGATTAACGGGAACACGCGGGGAATTTCGAACGACAACATCTTATATATACTTCGTCATATAACTTTTGTCTGAAATTTTTTTTCTAAAATACTTTATTTCCAAGATGAAATGGGTTTACTGGTGGTGTCAGACACTCTGTAAATATAAATATTGTTACGCCCGTATCTTAATGCCTGCGCTTTTAGCGCCCTAAACATACAGCTGTTTCTCTTGGCAACGAGTCGTAAACAACAGATGATCAGCGTTGACGGATAAACAACGGGTTAGAGAGATTCTCTCTGGGGCGGTTGAGTCGTCGTGACGTGCGCGACGGTCTTTAACGAAAGAGAGAGCTTGAGCCTGCGAGTTACGTGTGTTTCCTTGTAAATAGTAAATATAGTTGAAGTTGTTTTCTTTTTAACATTGTCTCGTTTTATTTCCCCGCGCGAGCGTAACAATATATATATATACGAGGTGTATTCATAAAATAACGGGAATTTTTAAATTTCGCGGGTTGGAGAGTCCGATCGTCAAAATTTTTTTTTATTATTTTGGTATACATGCCCTAGAAGTATGATAAAATTTTCAGCTAGTATTCATTGTATTACTTTGTCTGTAGCAGCAGCTAAGGTTAGACGTGTTTTTATGAGCTCGGCGGTTTTCGTTTGTTAAAAGAAATGGATCAAAGAATTTATATCAAATTTTGCGTAAAAAATGAAATAAAGTGTAACAAAGTGTGTGAAATGTTAACAAAGGCCTATGGTGAGTTTGCTATGAGTAAAACAAGAGAAAAAATAACTAGTGGTATCGAATTTACGAGTGGTATAAGCGTTTCTAAGATGGCTGTGAAGACGTTAAAGATGAAGAACGCCGCGGACGCCCCTGCACATCAACAACCGATGAAAACGTGGAAAAAGTGAAAGAAATGGTTATGAACGATCGCCGAATCACAATCAGAGAAGTCGCTGATGATGTTAGCATATCGATTGGCTCATGCCATTAAATTTTTTCGAATGTTTTGCGTATGAAAGGCGTGGCAGCAAAATTTGTTCCAAAATTGTTGAATTTTGAACAAAAACAGCGGCGAATGGAAGTTGCTCAGGAGTCACTAAATGAAATCAACGACGATGCAGAATTACTGAAACATGTTATAACAGGTGACAAAACATGGGTTTACGGATATGACGTCGAAACTAAGACTCAATCGTCCTAGTGGAGGCATTCTAGCTCGCCAAGACAGAAAAAGGCTCGACAAGTGCGGTCAAACGTGAAGGTTATGCTCACTTTGTTCTTCAATTTTAATGGCCTAGTGCATCATGAATTCTTGCCACGAGGTCAAACGGTCAATAAGGAGTGCTACCTACAAGTTCAACGCCGTT